>NW_024881587.1:755000-1147314 GCF_019059575.1 Amphibalanus amphitrite
GTAGCGGAAACCACTTCTCGTCACTCCAGATCATCCGTTCGAAACATTCTTCCGCTTGATTGAGCCAGAAGGTGCAGGCTTCCAGCCTCGATACAATACCTACTGTCATCGGAGAGGACGGTCGTTAGGATCGGGCGATATGGTTTCCAGTCCAGTTTCTTGTACAGAATCGCCCACACATTCCTAAAAGTCATTCCCAGGTTTCCTGAAGCACTGCGAAACTGGATGTTGAGCCGATTTTTTTTAGGAATTGTCAGATTTTCTGCACCTCGTAGGTAAGTACCGGCAAGGGCCCAGCATCCCTGGTCACCCTGCAGTCCAGAGTTTTTCCTGCCTGGACTTGAGCTTGTGGCTCCAAGCAGCTCAAAAAATCGTGGAGAGAACTCAAGACCCTTGATGAGCTGAATGCTGTCGTTAGTCGTCGAAGACTACACCCTCACATGGTCGGTAACCATCTGAGACGCATGGCGCGGCACACCTGGCGCAGGGCCGAGCTCCGCTGCGCTTAGAGGGGTGGGCAGTGGGCACTTCGAGCACCTCCAATAGACAAACGAAGTGTCACACACAACCGACTTTCGTTTGGGAAATGTCAAATGTCAAATGTCCAACATTTCTCTTTCTAACGGTGTGCTGTTTACGCATTAAAATATGTATTATGTGCCTCTCGTGGGGGCTAACTGTATGTCATTCTTTATTGATCACCCTGTATACGCCTAGGCTTCCAAAAACTGATACCTAAATCAAATGTACTTGTCCCATAACTGCATTACCTATTTTCTGCAACCGATATGTGATTGTACCTATACAAATATTCGACACGATTAACCCGCGCCCCGCTGGGGGGGGGGGGGCAGAATCTGCCCCTCCCCCTCCCGTTTTTCGCCAATAACTTCTAAACGCGTTACGCCAGCGACGTCAAACTTTCAGTACCTTATCAATATCATACATCAATTTTAGACGTTTCCTGAAAATTTGAGCGAAATCGGTCGGAAACTTTTGGAAAAAATGACGTTTAGTGAACGTCATGTTCGCCATTTTTGCCTAAAAAACGGCAAAATTTCAAACGCCGCTAACATTTTCATTTTTAAAGGAATCGAGACGTAACAAAAAAAGGTTATACGTGATTCTACTTTGTCTATCAAATGGCTATCTCGTTTTTTTTTTTAATTTTGGATTTTGGCCTAAATATTTTCATAAAACTGACTTTTTGGGAAAATAAATATAAAATCCAAAATTTTGAGTGTATCGAAAAAAACGGAATATATGTCAGAGAAGTGGTCTAAATGCACCTACATACCAATCTTGAGAAGAATCGGTTAAAAAATCTGGGAGTTATTCAAAATTTTAATACGTCACGACACACAAAATTTTTGAAAAAAATGATTTTTTTTTGGAATTTCTAGACCTTGTACGGACACAAAAATAGCACCATTTTATTCGCCGTGAACAACTGCATCAGATAGACACCTTTTTAGGCCTTAACAACCAACTTCAAAATTTGACCTCACTTGACCTAACCTTGACCTGACCTCGACCTGAAAATCATCCAGAGGTGGTCCATATCACTTATTGAGTGTGCTATTGAATTCTATGAATGAAATGACCCATAAAACATGTGTCGCACATGCCCTTTTCTATATTTTGTTTTTGGTGACCTGACCTGACCTGACCTGACCTTGACCTTGACCTTTGAATGATATTGTATGCAACGAATATTGTCTTAGCAGCCTAAGAACACGTTTTGGGCGATCAGTCTCAGTCCATTCTTCGGTAACTACGGTGCAAGGCCGATACTGTAGAAACTTGCATTTTGTACCCTTGACCTGACCTTGACCTGACCTCTCACCTACTACCTACTTAAGCAAAAAAAAAATGGGCTCTTAAGATCCGCCTTGTTGAGAGCTTTCGATTGCCGTTTTCCCCGTCTTTCTACGACCATCGCTTCGGAAGTTAGACAGGGGGGCAGAATCTGCCCCCCCCCCCCCCAGCAGGGCGCGTATGGCTGAATAGCCCAGCGGGGCGCGGGTTAAACGTTCACAGAGGTTCAGAGTCGCGTTTAAAGGCAACGTTAAAGGCTCTGTGAGATGAGCTGTAGGTATTCTCAATTTTCTGCCCCTAATTCTGCCCCTAATACCCCTAATTCTCCACCCGTGGTGGCACGCTCCCGGCTCCGGGATGGTTGCACTTGTGTCTTGGTTATGCATATTTCTATTAAAAGTTTCAATATTTTGGTCATGGCTGAAAATTATTTAACTTCATAAAAGTGAAGGTATGCATTTATGGTTTATTTATTACCAAAATACGTCAGATACCGCGATGCCATCTGATGTCACAAACATGACACAGTACCTAGTACCTACCTACAACCACGATTAGGTATAAGCTCTCAACCTTATTTATCTTTCAAACTTCTTGATCATGAATGACCTTCAAAAGCCTGTCCCTTCGACATATGTCAAGCCTCATTTGTATTATGCTCGATATTTTATCCATGTATAGGTAATTCAAAATTATTCCAGTGCATAAATCAAGAGACGTTGCAACTCTTAGGTATTGGTTACTACCTTGGGTATGCACCAAATCCATCATTTTGGCTCTACGTATCCTGTGTGTCCCTAGTGGATCTAACGTAGGCAACCATGAGCTTAGATAAGCTCTCGCCACAAACAATGCAAAGTACTTGCACGACTGTTGCTTTTTAGTGCCGTTTTCTTCGTGGTCGTCGTGATGATAAACGACATAAGGCTGCAAAATCTCATCAAATTGAGTATGGTATCTAAAAACTGCAAAGTGCAGCAATCGGCCCATCCTTTTTAAATGGGGCATAAATTGTTTTGTGGCAGTTTAAGATAAGAGATTGTAATTATGTTTGGCCACATATTTTTAAGTGCACGGCATAAAATAAATGTAGGCCTAAAGCAAGGCTATCTCGTTTCAATGCAGTTTACGGCGCTCTTCTTTGAACCTCTGCAAATGTCGCCGGCCCATTTTTCGGTGTGACACTGACCATCGGGCTCCACGCCTCTGCTGCCAGCCACCAATCCCTTCAAGACAACAGAGCAATAAATAAGACGGGCCGCCGTGTCCCGGCCCCGCTCTGTTAGCGTCACACCTAGACTAATTAGGAAACAGCCGAGCCGCGACAGCCAAGTCGCCCTTTATCACCCTGACACGGCATTTTACACTTCACCTTCAAAAGTGGTCCTCGCATTCTCAGCAATAAATGCTTAGGAGCTGAGAAAAGGCGAGACGTTTAGCTCCATCACTCACCAGCTTGGCTTTATTCCATGAACAGCATGGCTGCGACGAGTTTACAGAGAGTTTACAATAAATTTCTTACGCATGCTTTTCCCGTGGACTACATCATAGGCTTATTTACACCTTTTTGCGGCCAGATATAGGCAGAGTGCACACAATTCAGTAATAGGTTTATAGTGCAACCAAATTCATCCACACAGAGGCGGGGCGGCGAAGGTTCAGCTACCCAGGTGTTGTCCATCTGAACTGCACAGTCACGTGACCCATTTGCCCTTCGGATCCAACTCTGGTAGTCAATTCTGGCGCTTTTGTTACCATAGCGAAAAATGTAGCCCCGTGTTCACAGTTTTCCTGACGACGAAGATTCTGCGTAATCTGGCCAATGGCGTTCGAGAACCGCGGCCAAGCCCCGCTGATCTTGAACGTGATTGGTCGGACGGCGCATAGAATATTCGTCGTCCGGGAGACTGCGAACACGGGGTAAACCAAGAGGTAAACAATCTGTGCGTGGAATGGGGATTGGGAGGCGTGTTTCTTTTTTCCAACCAAAGGAAGGCGCTATACCCGAAGATGCTTCTTGGTAAACAAACCAAACAAAAACAAACATAACCTAACCTCACCTGACCTAACCTACAACCTACAAACCTACAACCTACAACCTAACCTACAACCTAACCTACAGACCTACAACCTACAAACCTACAACCTACAAACCTACAACCTAACCTACAACGCGCCAAAAAGTTCGGCCGGCGGCGGGGATCGAACCTTATTTATTAGATCACGAGGCGAGTGTGCTCACCATTACACCACGCAGCCAGCTGGCCGGTGAGAGGTGTAAGTCACTTTTCAATGACGCAATGGGATATTCTCCGTATAGCGCCTTCCTTTGGGTGGAAAAAAGGGCTCAGGCCCGGGTGATCTACGCCCGGGTGGCCTACGCCCGGCTGACCTACGCCCGAATTGCCTACTCCATCGAATGTCTACGCCCGGGTGACCTACGCCCGGCTGACCTACGCCCGAATCGCCTACTCCATCGAATGTCTACGCCCGGGTGACCTACGCCCGGCTGACCTACGCCCGAATCGCCTACTCCATCGAATGTCTACGCCCGGGTGACCTACGCCCGGCTAACCTACGCCCGAATCGCCTACTCCATCGAATGTCTACGCCCGGCTGACCTACGCCCGGCTGACCTACGCCCGAATCGCCTACTTCATCGAATGTCTACGCCCGGCCCGGCTGACCTACGCCCGGCTGACCTACGCCCGAATCGCCTACTCCATCGAATGTCTACGCCCGGCTGACCTACGCCCGGCTGACCTACGCCCGAATCGCCTACTCCATCGAATGTCTACGCCCGGCTGACCTACGCCCGAATCGCCTACTCCATCGAATGTCTACTGCTCCCCTCCTGTCCGATTAACGAGTGAAGATTTCGCATACCAAAGTGACCCTTCCGGGGGAACCGGCACCCGCAGTCAGGTAACAATGGGAAGGGTCGGAGGTACCGACCGCCGCGCCGCATGGTGACAGGTGATTCCCGGGACGTCCGAGCGTCGCCTTTCAGACGCATCGCCGCCTTCCCCCCCCCCCCCCCCGCCGCGCCGTGCCGCGCCGCACAAAGTAGACGGACCCTGCCGCGGAGCGAACTACCCGACCAGGCTGTCATCATCGGCGGAGAGCCTGAACTGCTTTTTTAATCGTTGAGCTGATCGAGCTTGAGTAGCCATGCTTGCGTATTTCACGCTTCAGCCCTGCTGTGAGCCATGTTTTATGATTTCTCATTTCAGATCTTAACAATGATCTTAGGTAGGAAGAACCGTGAGAAACGCCCCTCCCCCTTAGCCCTCGCCGGTATAGGTGGGGGGGGGGGGGGTCGAACAGCCCCCTCTCGGTTTTCGCAAATAACTCGCGTAAAAACCCGCTGATCGCGACGGAACTTTCATTACCCTCGCGTTCATCAATTTTACACCTACCCTAACAATTTCATGACCCTGACGCAAATGACCTTTGACCTGTGACCTACTTTTCGAGACCATGTTTGGCCGGAATCGCGATTCGGCGTATGTCGTCTCCTCTTAGCCGCGCGTTTGCACTCTTTTCGTGGTTTCAAGGGTTCAAACATGTGATATGATATTGCTCCTATGCGTTAGGGTGGGTGTCAAGTTCACTTGAAGCTCAGGACAGGTCACTGACCTTAAATGAGCTCGGTTTACTTTTACATGTTTCTAGGCTAGTTTTTTTTTAGCTTAATTCGAATTTAGCAACCATATGAGCATTTACGAAGTAGTTTTGGTGCCATTGTAACATGTTACGAAGCTGTCAGAGGCGGTTGACACCTACTACGAATACCCGGCAAAACCACTACTGGTTGACCTGAACTGACCTGACCCGACCTGGCCTAAAAGCATGAAGACATCATCTGTGATAAAAACTAACATGATATTCGTGATCAGAACCCCGAATAACCCCGTAGCAGCCACACTTTACGACCTAACTGGTCTCGATTTTCCCGACTTTTGGGCCATTGACCTGGCTTGGAAGGTCAACCAATGACCTAGGACCTTAAAATTGGGTATCATCGGCTTCCTCTTGTCACGGGAAACACGCTCGTTGTTTCGCGAAGCTCTAGCTCGATCAGGGGTGAGACGGCAAGGGGGTCCAACGGACTTCCCCCGCCCTTATACGTTTGCGGCTGTCAAAACACCAATACTGGCGAGGGGAAGTGTGTCACCGCTAGACTAGTTATTTGACCATGTACTATTAGGTATTTATCTATATTTATTTATTTACGATCTCAAGCCTCCACGTGGTAGGTTTTAAAGCTTACGTCATTGCACAGTATGTCTTAAAAGTACCGCGCAAAGCAACAGTGGATCCATCAAGCCTGACCGAGGAAGGACTGCTAGTCACCGAAACAATGGATATCCTCGTCCATTCCCCAGGTCAATTGGTTCGGTGACTTTCAAATTATAGCAGGCCCTTCCTCGGTCAGGGTTGATGGATCCACCGTCACTTTGCGCGGTACTTTTAACCCTCGCCCTGGCAGGGCATTTGGCTCCTATGGCACCTAGAAACACCAAATTTGGTAGGTAGGTGGGCCCCTTGGAGTTCTCACCCCTGTGCAAATTTGGTTGCTCTAGGTCAATATTTAGGGAGTTTTTGGGGGATATAAATGTAAAAATTTCGCTAAATTAGGTCAAATGTTTTTCGCTTATAACTTTTGATCTAAGATAGAGCAAAAAGAAAAGCAGACTGTACATACATTGGAGTGTTATGCATACATACATAGGTACAAACCATGGTCACAAGTTCATCGGTGCAAAACTCACAGCCTATATAACGCACTATGCCATATACTATTTTAAAGACCTTATCTTTCAACCATTAAACAAAATAATGCATAAAGCACTGGTATGCTGCATTCGAGCGTGAATGAGCTTTTCCAAGACATTTCGAAACGGGGTGTTTTATATTACGGGTATGGTAAGACGCTATACTTTGGTTGTCACCTGATTATGAGTTTCGTTTGCATAGAAAATGCATTTAATGTTCCGTTTTCGTATGAGTGTCAGTAACGTGGCCTTCGGACAATAGGTTTAGACGAAGAACCGTTTCAAAAACCAACAATACTTAACCCTATTAGTGGCAGGCTCCTGGCTACCCCCTATTAGTGGCAGGGGGGGGGCTGTTTACGACCCCCCTTGATATCTCGAGATCTAACGAGCCGATTTTCAAAATTCAAACGGCATTCGATTTCGCTCGACGAGATCTACATTTCTAAAAAAAAAAAAATGTCAATAGGCGGGTAGAGGGGGGTAAAAACGGGCAAATTGCAGATACCTTTTAGACTGCTTATCACGGCCAGGTTTCTGAACCAATCTTAACGCAACTTTTGCCGATCGATAGAGAATGAACCAGGAATTCACATGGATCCTAAAAATATGCATTTTCAAAAATCATAGGCGGATACAGATCATTGAGATTGGGGGTACACAAAAAGTATAGTAAATAAGGTTTTTGTTGGTACTGTTTCTAAAAAGGGTGGCAATGGTCTTGTTATGTTACAATTTTCTTATGAGAGAACGACTAAAATTGTATTGGTCATGCATAGGCGGTGTCAGGGCACCTATGTTGGGAGGTAAAAAATAACCCCCCCCCCCCTTTTGGACGCCTGGATCCGCCTATTATAGCAAAAACGTGTCAAAAGAGGATGCACAATAACTTTGTATATGTTATCACATGATACCTTTCATTCACTGTTCGTAAAACTGGTGCAGCATCGTGATCTTCGCCCCTCAGTGAGCTGGTCATAAGGTCGCCTGAGACAGTGTCCCTTACGATCCGAGATATAGCTACCTGCAAGTTGAGAAGATGCTTCTTCCTGCAAGTTTCATTTCTCTGCAAAAGATAACTTCGCACTGATGGCCTTCGGATTTTTTTTTTTTTACCAAGTAGGGGCTTCCTTACAACGTGACCGTCATTAGAAAGGTAAATAGTATTCACTTAAAGCAGTGCTAAATGACAGACATACTGATAGATAAATGACCGACATCAGATATCGCGCTACAAACAATCACTGTAGAATTCACAAAACGCACTGATACCTGGCTCCGAAGACATCCATATACCTACCATTTTACATGCTATAAAATGCTTTACAATCCAGAAGTGGCTATATTGCGATGCATTGTTGCTAATTGGGGCAAATAGATGAGGAAAATGTTTAAAACATTCCTTTTGCAGTGGGGCTATATATTGCGCTAGGCAACCTTGCTTGCAAACGCTTAACCCTATTAGTGGCAGGGGGGTTGTTTTTATCCACCCCTCAGGTTTTCCGGAAATATCTCCGAAACCGCTGAAGCTACGATGCTGAAATTTTCTGACTTTTCCTAAAACTAAATTGGGCACATTCCCTGAAAATTTCAAGTTCATAACTTTACCAGGGGCGGCTCCAGAGCACTGGGAATTGGGGGGTCCTATTCGTGAAGCGAGTCCACTGAGGTGTCTCTTTCATCGCACCTACTGTTGGCGTTTTGCAGCCGCTAGCATAAATTATATACCTACCCAAAAATAACTGAAATTCAAACGCAGTTTATGGTGTATCATTCAAGAGGTAAATGTTCTACATGCACATACACAAACGAAGCAATAAGGTACTCAATTAACCCTCGCCGGCCGATGGGGGGACGGCGGGTGCCGCCCCCCCCCCCCCTAGGGTTTTTTCCGCGATAGCTCCTAACACACTGGCGATGGAAAGCTGGAACTTGGCATACCTAACCTTTGATTCAAGCCAGATCTTTTGACACCAACGGCATTTTCGAGTCAGGTCAGGTCACTGACCTATGACGTTATAAGTGGACCTCTGCACCGTCTTCAGATGTCGCAACTTCACAACGCCCTCCCAGAGGAAACTCACAGGGAAATGAAACTTGCAGGATCTAGTATCCATAACGAGTCTCACAACTTGTATATCTCGGATTTTTCCTAAAGGTCATATGAGGTCAGGTCATTTTCGTGACTTCCCCATTAAAAGTCAATGGGGAAAAATGAAAACTGCTATTCTGGCGCCGGGAACGATCTCCAACTATCTCAAGCACACAGAATCGTGATTTGACGTACTCCTTGCAAGGTTACATGCGTCACTTTTGCAATGTTGACCTTGCGTGACGTCATTTACAACGTCATCAAGGCCATTTTAGTTTTTCGTCAATCACTCCCGATCAAATTGAGCTAGCGAGCCAGGAAAGCCACCAATGAACTCAGGAAGACCTGCCGAATCGAATGATATGCGACATGACCTCTTTCGACCAACTTCGTGACCTGGGGGCGCTGAACTGACCGTGACCTGAGGGCAACACCCTAAGTTGACCTGACCCAAATAAAAAGTATATCATTCGACGCGCCTGAGCGAGGCGAACACGATGCTGCCAAAATCGTGGCTCTGCGACCGTTTTTTGCGAAGTTATTCGCCAAAAACTGAACCGTACCTTGGGGCACTTGACCTGAGCTCAGAGGTCACCGGTTGACCTAGGACCTTAAAATCGGGTACCAATCTCTGCGCCTCGTAACGGCACACACGCTCTTTTTTTCTGACACGCGCTAGCTCCACCAGGGGCGAAACGGCGAGGGGGATCGTACCCGCTCACCCCCCTCCCCTCGGCCGGCGCGTATGTAGAAAAGCAATAGGTCCGGCGAGGGTTAACCTTCCAGGCTTTTATTTCCAAAGGCGTTCACATATGAAGGATATTGACAAAACTTTGAACCTATGCATATTGGCCACTTTGCCCCATACCCTGGGGCAAAGCGGCCACCGGCGTCTTCTCGAGTCCCGATATGAGAAACAAAATAATTGCCTCGTGTACGACTAGGGTATTTGATGGTGACAAGGTTAAGCGAGGATGGATGTTTACTTTATCATCTTCCACCTGTATGTAAACAAAAAAAGGATTTTCATGACAATAAACATTTATTTGCATTATTTGGTAACTCGTGCAACTGAGAAGTGGCCAAGATGATTGCATGACGACACATTTGAATATAAATAATGTTTTTTATCCAGATGGAAGCAACTTATGGCCAATTGGGGGGTGGCCACTTTGCCCCGGCCACTTTGCCCCGCGAATACCGTCCGAGACAAAAATATTCCAGCTTAGCTATTAGTGGGGTAAAAAACATTAAAATTGGTAGAATACATGTACGATAACCATGCAATGCATGGACAAGATTGCTTATAAAAATTCCAAACGGTTATGGAATAACATAACATTTAAAAATTGTAAACATAGTTGGTAACCTGGCAAGAAATGCTTTTCCGTGTTTCACAGAACTATGGTGATGGGCCTGAAACCCCGGTCTGGCTCATTTGAACGACCGTGGAGAGAAGTATAATTGGAAACCATAAATTGGAACTGACGCCAGCTATGAAGGGCTAAAACGATGGGTGGCCGCTTTGCCCCGGGTGGCCGCTTTGCCCCACTCTCCCCTACCCTCCCGGGAGTAGCTAGCGCACATGGTGACCAAAAATTTTTCCAAAGGCTATGATAGGTTGGCCGCTAATGACGTCAGAGTGACGTCATTTTTGCCATTTTCGACCCAAAAAAAGGTTTCGCGGGAAGAGCTGTCAGGCCTACAGCTTTAGAGATACAGAAAAATGTTTTGAACATAAAAGGTGTGGAATTAAGAGGGCTACAAAACTGCTATTTCGGTTTTTCGAATTTTTTGGATTTTGACCCCAAAAATCAAAAAATATATTTTTTGAATATAATAGCCGACAAATCCAATAAGTTTTTTGAATTTCGAAAAAACCGGAATATATGTGATAGTCCCTACCGCCTTCTATCTACATACCAACTTTGAGATCAATACCTATTTTTTGGCCAAGTTATAGCGAAAAAAACTGTTTAAAATTGATGACGTCAAATTTTCCAACTCAAATTTTAGCAATTCTAGACCTCGTAGCGCAAAACAAAGACCACCATTAGACTCCCCTTGACGAGATGCATCGAACCGATGCCCATTTAATGCAAAAATATCAACTTTGAAATCTGACCTCTTTTGACCTGACCTCCACCAGAAAGTGACCTAAACCGTACCTGATGGTCTTATAACCAATACCATTGAGTTGGGAATGAAAAACTGGCCATAAAACATGCATCCCACAACTTTAGTAAAGTTGGGTTCATGTGGTGACCCTTGGTGACCTTTGGTGACCTGACCTGTGAGCTGACCTGGTATGACCAGTGACCTCTAATAGCAACGTATGTACTAGACAACTGACGGCTTATCGCTGATTTTCGACAAAATGCGTTTTACTCGGTGTTATAGCGCTTTCCCTAGAGGCCCCGTGAACGGTGAAACATTTTATCTTTGACCTGACCTGTGACGTCATCGGTGACCCCGAGGTCAATGAAATTTGGTTTCCTTCAACAAATTTGACAGAACTATCGAACGCCGTTTGAATTTTCCGGATCCGTCCAGTAGTTTCAGAGATACGAGGGGGGGCAAAAAATGCCCCCCCCCCCACCGCGCGGAAGGTGGCTGGGAGGCCCACCGCCTGCCGGGTTAACCAATTTTGAAATAATTACTGCCGATCGATGCAGAATGAACCAAATATTAACATGAATCATAAATATAACCATTTCGAAAAATAAAAGGCGGATACAGGTAATCGAATTAGGAAGCACACAAAATGCAACATAAATCGGTTTCTTCGTTGGTGATATCACGAAAACGTGTTGGCAATAGTCTAATTATGTTACAAAAATGCGTGATAAAATTACCCAAATTAATTTGAAAATTCATAGATGGCGTTAGGGTACCGAAGTTGGCAGGTGAAATCGATCTCCCTTTCTTTTCCGGGGTCCACCTATGATCCACCTGGCACCTCTTGTTCACTTGTGAACCTACAAAAAATGTTCATTTCAATCGCTATTGCATTTGTTATTTTACACACTTAACGTCATGATCTGAGTAGAAAATATTCGCTGTGTGTACACTTTCCATACTTTCCATGTAATTACTTTCCAATACCTTCCAACATTCACTGGACGCGCCTAGATATCTTTTTAATAGCTTGCAAGTGTTCCAGAACTTAACTGAATTGAGTCACTCCAGGACAATCTAACTATTACCAAGCCGCTCATCAAATGCTACGTTGCGTATCAATATCACACCCCTTTTTTGGACGCCTAGATCGTGCTATTATAACCCTCGCCCTGGCAGGGCATTTTTCGTAACGCGGCCTGGGGGGGGGGGGATCCGACCTCCTGGCGTTTCGAAACTAAGCGTCGTAGCGCTTCCCTACAAAGACAAGTCGATTGCTCTTTACGAGTATTCGCAACTGGTGATACCTATATTTTTATCCTAGGTCAATATTTGACTCCGTTTTGGCTAGTCAACGATCAAATTACGGGGAAAAGCTAAAATTTTCCAAGCTATTTAGCCAATAATGGCAAATCTATGAAAGATATCAACATGAAACTTTCACGACCGTGTTTCTCAATGAATTAGCAACAAAATGATGCATAGTTCACTGCAGTTCAGTCATTACTGGCGTGACATAGTCCCCGGGAACACGAGAGTCACACCCGCCGCTGGCGAGGACTGTCCTAATTGACCTGAGGTGACCTTGTAAAGATCGAGGAACAATTTTGAAAGCATTTAGATGAAGATTGAACCACAGATTCGGATTCAGGACCTCAAGAAACCCTACTAAACACAGACATGCGAGGTCAATGACCTTTGTTGACCTTAGAAAGGTCAATATACGATGTAATGTTTCATGTCCTGTCAAAATCTGACATAAGTCACAGAATAATTTCGTTCTTGTCGATGGGATCGCGTCCAGTTACGCCAGATGTACGATTTTGTCAAAAAGAGTCGGAGGTTTTACCTATTGTGAGGTCATAGCTCGGTGACCTGACATGACCCGAAAATATTTTTACCGAAAGATTGAGCTGAAAGTTAGCATGTAGGTAGGCACCCACTAAGCCATGCATATCCATGTGCCAGATTTGGGGTGCTGTTACACGTGCGCACGCGCAGGGGTCGATTCCAGATCTCGAAGCCGCCTGTACTGATTGCGCTCAAATTTGGTACACGGTTAGGGAGCAGTTGGTAGGGTGCCGTGCAAAAGTCAGTTGGGACCCAGTTGGCACGTGCGCACATGCAGGGTGCCGCTTCCAGATCTCAAGAACGGCTGGGCCGATTGCGCTCAAATTTGTCACATCACTAGGGACCGGTTAGTAGGTCTTGGGGTGCAGTGCACAAGTTATTTGGTGGTACCCCCTCGCAATTTCGCACGTGCAAGGCCCACCCTCCCGCTCACTCCGTTGGTCGCCCCAAAAGGCGTTTTTACTGGTGTGCACGATTACTTTATAAAAATGCTGAAGTGTTGCAAGTAATTGACAAATATTGTCCAAAGCATGCTGCCTTTGTCCAACCAAATTCCGATTTGGGCATAGGACAAAATCGGAATTCTGAAGGTACAAAATCCAATTGGCACCACTCTAACAGATGTGGTAAGGTTGTGATAGGTTTTACCGAACGGAGATATAGACGATATGTCAACTGACGAGAGAAGCCAAACTCTGTCAACTGGCTGGTGTGCAGCAAGCAGATATTGATATTCTGCAACGGTTATTTTTGTTGTTGTTTTAATCTTTCTTCAATAACCCTCGCGGGCCCGGGGGGGGGCGTTTTTCGCCCCCCCTGGCGAATATTTGCGATAGCTCCCGAACGCATAGGGATAGGAAAGCGAAACATTCAGTACCTTTTCTCCCATCAATTTGACATCTTCTGAAGTAAAAAATTTGGACCTAGCCCCCTTGATGACGTCACAAGGTCCATTTTTCTAGACCCCTGCACGGCAAACTTCGGCGTCACAGACGCAAACTTCAAATAGCTGCTAAAAATAGAGTTTTAGAGATAAAGACAAATTACGAGCACGGTTGTGTAGCGTTTGACCTAGAGAAAAATAGAAAAATAGTTTTGGTGACCTGAGGTCAAAGGTCAGGTCAACGACCCCGAAATGTGGTTTTAGTTTTTCGCAAATAACTTCGACAAAAATGGTCCTAGAGCTACGGCAGTGGTACCATCGCATTCGCCTTGTCAAGCCGCGTCGAATGATATATTTTTTGTTCGGAAAAGGTCAAATTTTATGTTGACCCCATGTGACCTCGAATGACCTCTGGTTGACCTTGACACATGAAAGGTCGTTTATGATGGATTTGTACCCGCTGATCACGAATCTGGCATTTATTTTCCTCTAAGCCTTCATTTAGAGCTTCCGGATGGCAAAATTGTCTTATTTATTATTACTAACTTGAATTAGTGAAATAGCCTCTAGCAGGGATACTCTTCAGTGACCTTGACCTTTGAACAGCCTTGTATCGTAAGAGGAACCACAAATAGGGAACTGATAAGCCTCAAAACATTTCAAAACATCTTGAAAGTTAGCACGCAAGATGTGCGAAAAAGTGCCAAGTTTGAGGTCAATTTTGAGCGTGACCTTGACCTTGACCTTTGATTTTGAGCATTTTTCGGAATCCTCAGATTCTCTTCTTTCGTTTGACACCCAATTTTGCCGGTTTGATGCCGCCTGCCGTCCTCTAGAAGGCTTACTTTGAGATCACTACACATGTGCCGGTTTTTGCCATTGACCTTGACCTCTGACCTTGAAAATTGACCTGAGGTCAAAAATTTTAGGTGCTTTAGAATCGTCTCGTAAGGACCTGTCGTTTGGTATCGCTTTTGTTTCCGTAGCTCCCTTATTTACGGAGTTAGACAGGGGGGGCGAAAAACGCCCCCCCCGGGCTGCGGTGGTTGGGATTACCCCCCGGGCCCGGCCGGGATAAGGTACCTATGTTAGAGCTGTTGTGCCTATTTGTTTATACACCAAACAACATCGGTGATAGCCAGATAACTATTTCATGGCGTGCAAAGAAAGACTGTTCAAGTTACCCAACGGTCGGGTTATTTGGATACACCGTCACTTGACGGAGAAGCAAGGCTTTACTTCACATTTTTCAAAAAAAAAAAAATATGTTCAACTTGAAACTTGATGCACTCTATGGCAATGACTCTTGTCAAGTTGTTGGAAAAGTCAAGGCTGTTCAAGTTGTTCTTAGGACAATAAAAATTTATTTCATTGGCTTCCACTCGCCAAACCCGCTTTCCCTATAGCTCAATCAAGGGATGAATCACTGGGTGGTTCTTTCGACCCCTCCTCACCCTCCTGCAATTGAAGTTAGCCGTTGGCAAAGACACTAATTCGTGCAGGGGTTCATTTTCACTTGTCCTTTTAATGTAATCGGTGACTTAACACGCGCAGTGGAAGGGGGGGCGGATTTCGCCCACCCCTCCTGTTTTTCGCCAATAACTCGCGCCGCAAGCATAATATCAATGTGAAATTTCGGCTACCTGTCCAGAATTGAATTGCGGATCTTCTCATGCAAGAGGTAAGAAAATCGGTTCCCAACTTTTCTAGTAATAGCGGTGTAAAGTCAAACATCCTGCCGCCGCGGCGGCGCGGCGGCGCGGCGGCCGGCGCTAGCCGTTACGCGCCGCCTGAATTGTAGACTGTGCCGGGGCGGGACGGTTCCGTCTTTACATCGCGCTCCTTACCGCTGATTACATTAGATTCGCGTCAAATTCGGTGAGAAGACTGAGAAATGTACAGGCAATCACATGGTCAAAGAATTTTGGAAGTCGGCCAGTAACAACTTAAGTTATGAGTGTGTAAACACAAAATTGTGATTGCCGCGTTTCCCGCGTCGGCCGATCCCGCTTCAGCCGGCGACATCTTACCCTTAGCAGGCTTCTAACTGCCATATTTATTGTTGGATTATCTAGAAATTCACCATACATACTCACAAATGTCTGTTCTTTCGTATAGTGAAAGATTGAAGAAAATCGGCCGGTAACTTTTTGAGTTATCGGCATGTAAACGCAAAAAAGTTGCTAATATGGCAGATTTGACCACATTTGACCTCATTTGACCTTGAAGATATTGACCAAGGGTCATGAAATTCACACACAACAGAGTTCCCCATGGCCCCCACCTACCCTCCAAATTTCGTCTTTCTAGCTCCAGTGGGAGCTGAGATCTTAGCAGGCGCGTAACCACTAGTCTGAAGTTACTGGGGACCACGTGGAGGGCCGCGAAGACCAAATATGATATTTCAGATGTGAGATGAGATAGGTAACGTGGGGTGGGTGGAAAATTGTTAAGAATAAAAATATATCTAGAAAATATATTAAATCCATCTATCGGTTAACCCTCGCCGGCCGAGGGGGGGGGGGACGGGTGTCGCCCCCCCCATAGGTAGGTTTTTTTCGCGATAGCTCCAAACACGCTGGCGATAGAGAGCTGAAACTTGACATACTTGACCTTTGATTCAAGCCGGATCTTTTGACACCAACCGCATTTTTGGGTCAGGTCAGGTCACTGACCAGGTCAGGGAAATGAAACTTGCAGGATCTAGTATCCATTATGAGTCTCACAACTTGTATATCTCAGATTTTTCCTTAAGGTCATATCAGGTCAGGTCATTTTTGTGACCTCACCATTATAAGTCAATGGGAAAAAATGAAAACTGCTATTCTGGCGCCGGGAACGATCTCCAACTATCTCAAGCACACAGAATCGTGATTTGATGCACGTCTTGCAAGGTAAGATGCGTCACCTTTGCAATGTTGACCTTGCGTGACGTCATTTATGACGTCATCAAGGTCATATTAGTTTTTCGTCAATAACTCCCGATCAAATTGAGCTAGCGTGTCGAGAAAGCCACCAATGAACTCAGGAAGACCTGCCGTATCAAATGATATGCGACATATGACCTCTTTAGACCAACTTCGTGACCTGGGGGTGCTGACCTGACCTTGACCTGAGGTCAACACCCTAAGTTGACCTGGCCCGAACAAAATGTATATCGTTCGACGCGCCTGATCGAGGCGAACACGATGCTGCCAAAATCGCGGCTCTGCAGCCGTTTTTGCGAAGTTATTCACCAAAAACTGAACCGTACCTTTGGCACTTGACCTGACCTCAGAGGTCACCGGTTGACCTAGGACCTTAAAATCGGATACCAATCTCTGCGTCTCGTAACAGCGCACACGCTCGTTTTTTCCGCGACGCGCTAACTCCACCAGGGGCGAAACGGCGAGAGGGGTCGTACCCGCCCCCGCCCCTCGGCCGGCGCGTAGGTAGAAAACCAATAGGTCCGGCGAGGGTTAAGTTCGGTTCCTTTGTATATCAGGTGTCTTAGAGGTAACTTGCTTTGTTGGCAAATACAAAGCCTAAATATGTATGAGCATAACAATGCATTGTCGAAAGACATTAACAAAATGTCTTCCGTTGCCTACATATCACTCTTCACGTCGATCTAGACTAGAGGCATCAGGGTGTCCCCAAAAAATGTACCTCATTTGAAATTAAGATATCTCAGTGTCTGAGCATACAATGATCCTAAATTTGGTACCAAATGAAAGCTCATTCCATAGCATTTTGTTTGATATAAACTGTTTTACTGTACGTTACGTGACAGCCGAGTGATAACGAAAGAGCAAAACCCTTGCAATTTCGCACTTGAATTACTGCCACAAGGGTTTCTAAATTGTGTCTCATGTCAACTGAAGACATCTCAGAAAATACGCACGTGATGATAGCTATAATATATTTTATTAAAGCTAATTTAATGGCAATTAATGCTCCACATCTTTCATTTTGCACAATGGGGCAACTGAGCAAGGAGGAAAGGATTCAAGTTGCAAAATGCTACCCCCAAACCGGCTCTGTGGTGCAAACACAGCGGGAACTAAAGGCCCACTTCAAAACAAACAAACAAAAAAGCTCCTCCCACAAATGTGCAAAAAGTGTGTGAACACCATCAGCCTCCAATGGCTACAGCAGGACGGGGCTCCTCCACACACTTCCGAGATCAACGATGGTCTGGCTCAACGAGCGCATGGGTGATCGGATCATATCCCAGCGTGCCAACGTTAGCTGGCCGCCACACTCCCCAGATCTATCGCCCCTTGACTTTTATCTGTGGGGGTTCCTCAAGAGTGTGGTATACGCAAAGAATCCTCAAACTCTGGACCAGCTGAGGAACTCGACCTGGACATGCATCCGGAAAATCCCGCTTGAAACATGTGCCCGCGTAGCCCAAGAGTCCTAAAGACGCTCCGCCATGTGTGCCGAGCAAAAGGGAGGGCACTTCGAGCGTTAGCACGGCTGAACCTTTAACTGGGATGTGATGCGATGTGTGCTTGTTATGTTAGTAATGCATGAATGAAACCTAGTTTCAATATTTCTAATTGTTTTCTTCTGAGTTGCTGAAAATATCGGCAAAACAATTGAAAGCTTTTTCCCAGGAACACCCGTGGAAAAAGTTGAAGGGCGAAATTGCAAGGGTTTTGCTCTTCCGTTATTACTCGGCTGTCACGTAACGTACAGTAAAACAGTTTACATCAAACAAAATGCTATGGAATGAGCTTTCATATGGCACCAAGTTTCGGATCATTGTATGCTCAGACACTGAGATATCTTCATTTCAAATGAGGTACATTTTTTGGGACACCCTGTATCTGGCTATGCAAATTGAGGAGGTCGTCGATTTTACTGGGGACGGTCCCCAGTAACCCAAAAGTTACTGGGGACCGGTCCCCAGTGTCCCCAGTGGTGGTTACGCGCCTGGATCTTAGGGGGGGCGACATCCGCCCCCCCCCTTCCACTGGGCGTAGTACTCGCAACCGTTCCACTGCGCGTGTTAAGCCAGCAGGCCAAATGGACAAAAATCCATACAAACCCAGGTGATGCCACGGGCCCACGGCCCTCATCCTTGTCAGCGTCCACTCCCTCGGCGGCGGCGGCGGCGGCCCGCCGTGCCGTGCGCCGCGGCATGTTACCTCTCGCCGCGCCAGGGGCCGCGGGGCGGGACGCTACCCCCCGCTGCGCCAGGCGACCCCCGGGCCTGGGCACCGCCGCGACGGGCGACGGACGACAACAGAGCAAACAAAGGATGGGGCCGCCAGTCAGCCGGCGTAGTGAATGGGTAAATCCTTACTCGATAATACAGCAGGGACTGCTCCACGAACACGGGCAGGCCGTACGCTAGTAGACATTCGATGGAATAGGCGATTCGGGCGTAGGTCAGCCGGGCGTAGGTCACCCGGGCGTAGACATTCGATGGAGTAGGCGATTCGGGTGTAGGTCAGCCGGGCGTAGGTCACCCGGGCGTAGACATTCGATGGAGTAGGCGATTCGGGCGTAGGTCAGCCGGGCGTAGGTCACCCGGGCGTAGACATTCGATGGAGTAGGCGATTCGGGCGTAGGTCAGCCGGGCGTAGGTCACCCGGGCGTAGACATTCGATGGAGTAGGCGATTCGGGCGTAGGTTAGCCGGGCGTAGGTCAGCCGGGCGTAGACATTCGATGGAGTAGGCTATTCGGGCGTAGGTCAGCCGGGCGTAGGTCACCCGGGCGTAGACATTCGATGGAGTAGGCGATTCGGGCGTAGGTCAGCCGGGCGTAGGTCACCCGGGCGTAGACATTCGATGGAATAGGCGATTCGGGCGTAGGTCACCCGGGCTGATCCCGAAAAAAGAATTACGCGATTGCGATTGGGAGTGGTGAATGTGTAAGGGCGATGATATGCCGATTCGTCGATTTTTATTTATACTATTATCCTTATTATATATTCTGATCATTTTGTTTATGTTGAGGAGTTTTTTCTGTTGATTTAACATAAAAAACGGTGTGTTTTACTGTCAATGCCAAGTGCCATGTTGATATTGAAATTGGGTTACAATTCAACATTCACCGGTTTTTCTATTTATAGTCACCGTGCAGCTACCGTGCAGCCATGCAGTACAACGCTCTGCCCAGTGATTTTCCGGACATGTCAACAAACAAGTTCAAATCATCGCTCAAACGTCGCTTTCAACATTGATTTAGGCTTATGCATATGGGTTGCATGTATGTCAGCTGTGTATATTCATGCATAGCCATGCGTTTTGGTGAGTTTTGTGTGATATGTTGAGTGTGATGTCTTTTTGTTCCCTTCTCATATGACGCGGGAGCGTAATAGCCACAACTACCTGTGGATGCCCCCCAGATGTTAAATACAATATAATACAATACAATACAAATTCCACAGTTCGTGTTAGACAGACTATGCCGTACATACTGCCGAAATCGCCTGCACTATACTGAAATGTGTGCACTGCGGCCTAAATTGGGCGTAAAAAAGGTTTTATACATTTACAGTAGCATGCTTAGGTACTTGCATTGTAGGTATGTGATCGAAATATTTGTAAGAGTGGGTGGGTACTTTGCTTTAAAATGATATTCCTTGTAAGTTAGAACGTTTAGTTACTTATGTCTCATCGCTTCTCCTTTGGTATATCAAGAGTAAGAAATATTTAACGGAACCGGGTCCGCGACATGTCTTTATGACGGTGTAAGTGGCACAATGCACACTCTGTTCTTTCCTGGTTATAGCCTGAGGTTAGCAGCGCTTTTTACACACTTATACGATGAAGTGTCGGGTATAAGTGTCCCCCGAACTCCGATGCACAGAACTTGACAGGAAATAATAAACGTGTATGTAAGGAAGAGGAGGCTTGTTTACTTGACATTCAAGGGTCCGACGTCTGCCATTTGTGGAATACATATGCATCCTTTCACAAAAGGGCAGAGGTCAAGCCGACATTTAGTGACGTCCGGGAAGCCTCCTCCCTCCGTTCACCAGTGCAGTGGATCAACGCCCACAGCGTCGCCGGCGCCATCCTGGCAGCGCTTTATCTCGCCATCAGTCGACTCGTTTGAGAGGTCGTTGCCAGTTTATACGACTGAGTCATTAATCGTGCCGACACAAACACGACAGAAATGGTAACGCCGTCAAATGTCACCCGAGTCTGGCGCCTGCCCTGTGCCCTTCCACCTTCTCTCCCCATCCCTCCCCGTGCGCAGGCGCGCGATACCCGTGTGTCGTCGGCAGTTTTCGTAGCACGTGCTCCGGTGCAAGCATCTGAGCCGTCTGAACTGGCCGGCTTTGTCGTGTCACCTGTGCAGGTCACTTCATGAGGACTTAGGGAAATAGGAATTAGGGAAATTAGATGGTCTCGTGACTGCATAAGAGCTGCGCGAGATAAGTGGCTCAGTTGAACCTGCTGCCTTACATCTCCCATACGCAAACAATTTTGAAGACGCGTAAGACACAATGTCGGCCTTCTCAAATTGGGGATGTGTTTAGATCGCTGAGCTGACTTCAAGGCTCGAGCTCGAGTCGTTTCAGCGTCCATGGTTTTGTATCCTATTCGCCTGTGATTGATGATTGTGTTCGGTTGACTGAGTCACATAAGTCCTACAAACGGGGTGCCGGTGAATGGAGCGCAAAACCAGCATTGCATGCCTGATAAAAAGACCCTGTAATTTCCAGTGTCCCGAGGTGTCCTCTGTAACACACACTCACGCTGACGTTGCAGGATGCTGGACCGTCAGGCGAGTGTGAACAGCAGCCTGCCGCCGCCGTCGCCGTCGCCGTCGTCGTACGACGAGGCCAGGAAGCAGCGTCTGTCGGCCATGCTGGACACGCTGCCGCCCGAGCTGGAGAGGCGGCTGTCCGTCCACCACGGCATCAAGCTGCACCGATATGACACGGTCAGTGGCCGGCGGCGCGGTCGCAGAACGCGAAGGGGTGCCATTGGCGTTATACCTGGGTAGAAACTGGGCCTGTGCCTGCCAGTTGGGGGAAATCTCGCAATGTCCGGGATACGGGATGCGAGTAGCAACTCAAGATGCGAGTAGCTAGTCAGTGGCACAAAAAAAGAAACAGAGCTGCAGCCTTGCTTCTCTGGAACGTATTCCCATCGGCGATGAAAGGGGAAATAGAAACAAAATGACGCTGATTGCGTTCTTTTTTAAATTAAACGCGGTGTGTGAGATGTTCACTGGCTGTGCATAATGAATGCAGCATTAGTTATCTACGAGTATGCGAGGGTGCAACGTGCAATGTATTGTGCAATGTGTGTGCACCCTGCAGTTGCGCAGTATGGTTCCGGATACACCTATACCTTTATTTTAAGGTGTTTCGCAATTACCGGCGGGAATAATTTGCGACGGTCTAATACCGTAAAACTGTAGGTTGCTGGAAAATTGCAGGCAGGCCGCCGGCCGGAACAATGTGTCTTTTCTGTTGAGGTCTTATGGGGACGGTCAGAAAAAAGAGAAAGTGAAGGAAAGAAGGTGTTGGTCAGTGACCAGCGTGAAATGAGTGAAAACTATCGATAGCTGTATAAATGATTTACTAAACGTTTATTATAATGCTTGGAACGGTTGGTAAGTCGTTAACCCTATTAGTGGCAGGGGGGTTGTTTTTATCCACCCCTCAGGTTTTTCGGGAATATCTCCGAAACCGCTGAAGCTACGATGCTGAAATTTTCTGACTTTTCCTCAAACTAAATTGGGCACATTCCCTGAAAATTTCAAGTTCATAACTTTACCAGGGGCGGCTCCAGAGCACTGGGAATTGGGGGGTCCTATTCGTGAAGCGAGTCATTTGGGCGAAGATCACGATGCTGCACCAGTTTTACGAACAGTGAATGAAAGGTATCATGTGATAACATATACAGTTATTGTACATCCTCTTTTGACACGTTTTTGCTATAATAGGCGGATCCAGGCGTCCAAAAAGGGGGGTTATGTTTTACCTCCCAACATAGGTGCCCTGACACCGCCTATGCATGACCAATACAATTGTAGTCGTTCTCTCATAAGAAAATTGTAACATAACAAGACCATTACCACCCTTTTTAGAAACAGTACCAACAAAAACCTTATTTACTATACTTTTTGTGTACCCCCAATCTCAATTATCTGTATCCGCCTATGATTTTTGAAAATGCATATTTTTAGGATCCATGTGAATTCCTGGTTCATTCTCTATCGATCGGCAAAAGTTGCGTTAAGAAATTGGTTCAGAAACCTGGCCGTGATAAACAGTCTAAAATGTATCTGCAATTTGCCCGTTTTTACCCCCCTCTACCCCCCTATTGACATTTTTTAATTTTTATTTTTTATAAATGTAGATCACGTTGAGCGAAATCGAAGGCCGTTTGAATTTTGAAAATCGGCCCGTTAGATCTCGAGATATCAAGGGGGGGTCGTAAACAGCCCCCCCCCCCCCTGCCACTAATAGGGTTAAAGACGTTTAATAGCTGTGAGTCTAACTAGAAGACGCGTTTATAATTTGTCCAATGTAAAATACATCTCTCCTTACTTAGACATGGACAATAACAGACATTCGCTGGAAATGCCTAACAGCGGATAGCAAAATAGATATTAACCAAAGAAAAAAGCGAATTGAAATCGTTAAAGGGACCCTCCCACCTTCAAAAAAGTTAATGAATTGGCATGAAAGTGATGTCGCTCGGTTCAGAAAGAGCAAAAACGAATATCTACCGAATTTCACCGAAAAATATTCACCGGTTTTTAAGATATTAGACTTTTACTTTTGTTTACTTTTTTGGGATCTCCGCTGTTCCTAGCGACTTCATTTTGGAAGTGGGGCGTTTGCGGCAGATGTTGCGCGGAAATAGCATATACCACCACTGCTTCACAAAGATGTTAGCATAAAATTTTAAAATCGTTAGATCACCGCTGACGTCACAAATTCTAAGGAGGCATTCCAATGCATTAGCCCTTAGAATCTGAAAACTACAAGTTTGAAATTCCATATCTCAGAATTAAAGCATTTTTCGATGTTGTGACTTATGAGTGCCCAAACCGGTATTTGCAGGCCATGGCCACCAATTTGGCTATCTCAACTCAAAACTAATGTTAAGGTGGGGTGGTCACTTTAAGGTAGTTTTGGTCTTTGGAATAGAATTAATAATAAGCCGCTCATAAATAGACATTAGACATGTCTGTATTTGTAAGTGTCGAACCTTTAGGGGAAGCGGGGGGAGCACCGCCACCTTAAGCATTTCTGCTCACCGAGCTGATATGCGTAGTAAAAACGAAGCTCTTTTGCATTCATGTGAAAGTAGGAATGTTTTCCTACATGTTGGCATAGTTTCCAGCGCTCCATTATAAAATTTCGCTACTTTACAGACGTCGAAAACAAGTCCTGCATTTTTCGTCCTCCAAAAAATGTGCGGGTAGCACCGCCACTGATGGCGATGTTATCCACAGATCGGCCTTACGGTGACAGCCACCCTTGGAAGCGTTACTGCTGTCTGAAATAGTAACTCAAACTCATATAAGACACACAAGAATTGGTTGTTAGTTTGTCACAGATCAGACTGTTTGTTGCGGACAATATGCATACAAAGCATGACAAATTCACGTTTATTTCGAAACATCCAGTGAAGTCAAACGTGAGGTTAAAAAACAGACGACGTTTGCGGCCTAACTAAAGCTCTTCTCCGAGCTGAGTGAATCATCATTGCGGCTTTATCCATTTTGCCACCCCTTGGGGTAGCACCGCCGAGCATGGCGGTGTTACCCCACTCACAGTCATGGACCGACAACGCCCCGACAGCAAAACAAGCCGGGACGCGATTCTTCTGTAATTCCTTTCTCAACAAAGAGCACTTCATGCCCTCAAATTTAACATAAAAATCAAGGCATTTTGACTTGAAATGACCACTTACTTGCTGCTCAAACATGCCAAATCAGGGGCGTAGGCAGGGGGGGGGCCACTGGGCCATGGCCCCCCCCTTGGGCGCCGAAGGCGCCCTTTGCGATTGGAGGGCGCCGAAGGCGCCCTCCAATCGCAAATGCAATTGTGATATAATCGAATCGAAAAACAATCGCGACTGGAGGGCGCCCTCCAATCGCGAATGTGTTAACAGGGAAAATACGGATGGAGGGCGCCCTCGGAGGACGCCCATTCCAAATACGCCCTCCAAATACGGTTGGAGGGCTCCCTCGGGCGCCCTCCAACCACATTTGTAGGCTGTAGCTCTCTAAGCGTAACGGTGGTCGCCTATGTAAGCCGCTGTCCTGTAAATAAGCGCCCTCTCACCCGAAGGCGCCCTCCTGTAGGTCGCCACCCTGCTACACATTGCCGCCCTTCTGCTGATCGGCGTCCTCATAATTATTGGCGCTCTCCTACCTATTGAGCCCTCATGTGAAATTTTGAAGGCCGCCTTTCTCCCTTTTGGCACCCTCTTGTTCAGTGCCGCCCTCCTACCTATTGGTTCCCTAGTCCTTCCTGTTGAATGTTAATCGGGGCCCTTCTCCTATTGGCGCCCTCGTGTAGATCGCCGCCCTCCTAACCACTGGCACCCTCCTGTTGATCACCGCCCTCCTATCCACTGGCACCTTCCTGTTGACCAGCGCCCTCCGCACAGACGCCCTCCTGTTCGTGTCATCCTCTTGAGCAAAGGCGCCCTCCTCACCATTGCCACCCCCATTTTAATCGTCACCCTTCCGCTCATTGGCGACTTCCAGTTGATGACCGCCCTCCCACCTATTGGCGACCTCTTGTTGATCGCCACCCTCCTATTGGTGCTCTCCTGTTCCTCGCCACCCTCTTACCTGGTGGCGCCCTCCTGTTGATTGTTGATCGGCGCCCTCCTACCTATTGGTGCCCTCCTGTTGATCGCTGCCCTTCTATCCATTGGCGCCCTCCTGCTGCTCGCCAACTTCCTACCTATCGGTGCCCTACTGTCGAAACTCGGGATGTTGATCGGGGCTCTTCTACCTATTAGTGCCCTCCTGTGGATCGCAGCCCTTCTACCTATTGGCAACATCCGTTGATCGCTGCCCTCCTATCATTTATTTACTCCTTTGGCATGTTTTTCAACTTAGTCGTTCTATTGCACATAGTTGATGTCTTGCCTGTGAAAACTGCCACAAATGAACGTGCATTCAGCACAATGAATGAAGTATCTATACCTACCAAAACTATCTACGCTCTACGATGCATAAAACACGTCTTTAGTCTTAACGGATTGATCCTACTTTACGTGCATCATGGCATCTATATGGATTACGATTAAGTATTGTCAACAGGTTCGGGCGCAACAGCAGGCATCTGAAGTTTCGGTGATTGAAACTGGTTATGTGGGTACACTGTATGCATCTGTGAGAAGGCTATGAAGGCTGGTCTGAGGTAATTTGGATGATGTTTACGCATCTCGCGCTCCGGTATCAATCCGATACGGTGATCTGGTGCGTAGATATGCCACCGCCAATAAACTTTTATACATCGACACCCATGAGCCAAGCTTTCTGTACAGTTTGTGTGGCAGCGGCCCGACCAAACCTTAGGTATTTTTTACACCTTCAAATTTGGTAAAAGAGCGAGAGGAGCTTTGAACAGTGATCGTATAAAAGGCGTGCCTAAAAAGCGGAGGAAAAGGTTGTTTTCAAAAATTTCGCGCGCCTTCGGCGCAGCATTTCAAGAACACTTGACCTTTTGTGACCTGGAGTATAATGAATACACACGATGCAAAATCAATGCAGCACGACCTATACGAGGTTACGCAAAAAAAAAAACTGGTGGCATGGTAAAAAACGCCTCCCAACCCCCCAACCCCCACTGAGCGATTTTTTATCTCGCGACCGTATGGCGCCCTCCTTGGGTGAGGTGGCGCCCTCCAAACCCTTGGCCCCCCCCCTTCGCGATTTTCTAAATACGCCGCTGTGCCAAATGATTACAACGATGGTTTGAAATTCACAAAATGGGCAATTGCGATCTCAAAATCAAATAAATCTTAGCGAAACCTACCTCACGCGGCGTCCCGTTTCCGTTCGGACACCGAAATGGCGGGTGTTTACATTTACAATTCAGAGTTTTGCCGATAGAGAGGATGGCGGTGTTTCCCACATGGCGGTGCTACCCCCGCTTCCCCTATAGCCGATACTTCCAATGGTGCTAAATTGACACTTGCCTTTCGTAGTTCAACACCTACATTAATAATATTGTATAATCAGATTGTACTAAGCGTACTGTACGTACATACAGTAAACAGCGAGTAGGTAAAAACAATTTAGACTGAACAACTTTTTTGCCTGCGTCTGCGTGTCACGAGAGGTTTTATGTTTTTATCCTGGTCCTTCAAAATGTCGGTAGCATCTGCATAGCTGTCCTATAACACACTTTTATTTTGGTTAGTGTCTATTTAGCTAACAGCTGTAGGGCTGTACGGACTACGGTCTAAACGTCAATTTGCTAAAATGCAAATAATTGTCATTTTTAATGACTTAGGTAACTAATGATTCCTTTCCTACAACAAACATTGTACATTGTACAAGCAGCTAATGTGGGCAAAGTGGGCTATGACGACGCAATTTCTTAAAAGCAGACTGAATTATCCCTATTCGATGATAAGACGACATTATTGGCTTCGTTCATTTTCTTTTATTTTATCTTAATTAAACTGAATTTCAGCGAATCACATCTACGCATACAGCAATAGTTTATGTATGCGCAATTTCTGTAAATCTGTACCTATAGTGAATACAGCACCTGCGGGCCCTTCTGTGACGTGCGAGCCCCAGTGCCATCTCCCGGAGCTCACGGGACCTAAGGTGTCGACAGCGACGCCGAGGCAGCATCGTCGTAACCGACGGGCCGCAGTGGCAGCACCGTCGTAACCGACACTGTGGCAGCACCGTCGTAACCGAAACCGCTCAGGAGCCACTTGTCCGTCCGTTGTGGTAAAGTGTCGGCTCACTTCGTTATTGTTCGGTGCACAGCTCAAGCAGGCCACGTAACATCTTGATAGTCGAACGTTAAAAGTAACTCGCAAAACGTTTCGGATCCGTATATTATAAAAAAAAAACGAGAAGATAAGCTTGCTGAGCAGCATGGGCGCCGCCACCGGGGGGGGGGGGACGGGGGGGGGACGCGTCCCCCCCTCTCAGAATGGAAGGGGGACGTCCCCCCCAAACTCATTACGGAGCGAGCGAAGCGAGCGTAGTCTTTCGTAGGTTAACGGAAATTTCTGAGTATGCCGTGGTCACGCTTTTGCTAGGTTTATATCTCAGCAACCACTTGACCGATCTACATGCGGTAATTTGTGTAGGGTAGCTATAGATTCATTCCTTCTAACGAGCATCGGACTATTCCCGATGCATGTGAGTGACCCCATATGCACGTGCCACGTGAAAAACGAAGAGGTGTCAGTTTTGTAACAATTTCAATATCTCGGCAACTACTGGGCCGATTGCGCTGAAAGTTGGCATGTATAGGTATACCACTAGGCAATGCATATCCATGTGCCACAGTTGGGGTGCTGCTGCACGTGCGCACATGCAGGGGTCGATTCCAGATCTCGAGAACGGCTGAACCGATTGTGCTGAAATCTGATACATGGTTAGGGACCGGTTAGTAGGGTGCCGTGCAAAAGTCAGTTGGGACCCATTTTGCACGTGCGCACGTGCAGGGTGCCGCTTCCAGATCTCGAGAACGGCTAAGCCGATTTCGCTCAAATTTGGCACATCGTTAGGGACCGGTTAGAAGGGTGCAGTGCACAAGTTAGTTGGAGGTATCCCCTCGCAATTTCGCACGTGCAAGGCCCACCCCACCCTCTCGCTCGCTCCGATGGTCGCCACAAAAGGCGTTTTACTGGTTGTTATCCTACTCGAAATTTGATTAGGCCCTTCGGTCCAATGAGACCATTTCCGAGCCACAAGTATGAAAGAATTAGTGGGAGACATTGGTCGGGGCAGCCACCCCAGTGAGCCACTTGAGATGAACCCGACTAATTGAACAGGCAGCCCAGCCCACTGGCACTCACTGCACCCGGCAAACGACTATAGCTCCAGTGGAGCCATTCCCGCATGGGATAGAGTTGCCCGTCCAGCCCGGAGCAGGGGGTTGCGGCGTGGAGGAGAAGGATTTGACTGTCCTGAGGATGGAAGAGATGGAACGGCCGGTGCCGAATCTGAGAGGGTCCAGGAGGTTTAGATACTCAGTATACGGGCTGTGGGCCTACATGCATTGGTCTGACCCCTGCCACCTCGCCCAACAAAATCTCCAGCTCTTATCCGACCTGTCATAGCGGAACTGCCGATTTTTTATATCGTGATCAACGTGTGTCGTATAACACGACTGGCCGAACACGGGCCTAATATATTTCGTCTAACCAGCCAAGAACATGACTTTACAACAATCCGACCTCGAAGTCAAAATCCGAACATTTTCGAAGACTTCAACTCCGACTCTGGCCAAAACTGGCCAAAACAGTCAACTCGGCCACTGATTCCGGTTCCGACCCCACACTTCTGCAGTCACGCTACACTATGTAAACCAGCTTCTAAGAAATAAGCTATACGGTTGCAGGACCACAAAACTTTGAGGCGACTTGACTACTTGACTTGGTTTTCCTGACCTAAGGTTTTCTGGTATCAAGCTTGTCACACGGGCTGCAAAATTCGTATTTTGGAGCAGTTTTGCCTAATGTTTTTTTTTTTGCCAATTTTCGCGGCGCTTCGCGCCGATTCGTGCACAAACCAAAAAGAGAGATTTGTGACTATACAACGCCTCCTCCCCCACGCGGTATGCAATATGCATTACCTATGCAATATGCATTATCGATCATATTAGTGGCATACATAAGCAATTATACCGCGATAGAACACGAGGCTTTGCCGTGTCAAACTGCATCGGACATCAGATGTGTATATAGGTAGGTACTCGTTGGGAATGCGGTCTATAGCCATTACTTCAAGGAAATACCTATAACCTAAACTACTTTCCTTAAACCAGTTGTTTTGCCACAGTTTTATGAGTTTTTAAACTTAAAATGGTCAGGGAAAAATGAATATTTGCAAAAGGATTTTATATTAATTTTTACATCACTATTTTCCATCTTTCGTAGAGGCTATACTTATTTATATTGCAGCGGAAGCTGATTACGCGTTGACCAAGCATAGTACGTAGTTTAAACCAGCTGAATGCTGATTGGCTAGCATTTTCCCGTAAGGGAATGGATTCCTCGGTAAGAGAATGACAAAGTGTAATCTATGGGAATGACTTCAGTCTTCAAACCTAAAATCGATACCGATATATTTGGCTAGGGTGATCGTTGGGCCTTAAAAGCTCCTGATTTGTTCTCGTCTCAGCTCAAGCTACAAAACTGTTACTTCAGTTCAAAATCCTATGTTAAAAGTGGCATATTTGCTTTAAACGTTGAATGCATCCGACCGAAAAAGCCACGGTAAGAATGTCTACTTTTGGGTTTTCAGTCGGTCAGTCCGTCCCCCCCAGTCAAAAATCCGTGGCGGCGCCCCTGCTGAGCAGTGACCACAAACTTTGGCGGATACAGGAAGGCGATATGGGGCGCTGCGGGGCATTTACTAAAAAGAATATGAAATAGGTAGAAAACTCTTATTTCGCTTTCTTATGCGTTCCCATGCAAAATAAGCAAATTTCGACCTAGACGTCGGGAAGTCGCAGTTGTGGGTGCACTTTGTGTGGGGGGGGGGGGAGGAGGGGGGAGGGTGACATGGAACGGATGGTATACACAGTATTCCACTTCCAGCTATATCGGCGACTGAGAGATCAGCTGTCTTGCGGTACAGCCTACTATTCAGGCGGTCAGCGTCCACCATCCGGGAGCAAACGAATGAATTGAGAATTCACTGAGAATGCTCAATGCCCAATGAGTTGAGCATTACAAGTTGTGTAAAATATTTTTTACTTCGACTCCCGGCACAAAACAGGGCTAGGTTGATTCGATGGTGGGTGGAAGAATTACTTATCCCTAACGAGTCTGGTTTAACTTGTTAAGCCCATATATATCATACATGCATAGGAAGTAAACGAACCCAAATAGAGCGAAAATTTTGATGTTTCCGAACATTTCGTTGTCCATGATCGGACAAACAGGGGATCTATCCCAACGAAATTTCTCCCAACAACGAGATAGGCAAATATTTATATAGGTCTTTAATCGAAGGCCGAAGAAGGTACGGTTATGCGTACCCTTTATGGTTTTCTGGCGGTCGCCACGCCCCCGTGTAGCGACCTCAGCTGGTCTGGCTGGCGACTCTCAGCCCCTCCTCCCCCCCCCCCCCCGACCGTCGTTCCCGACACGACGCGACGTTCCATACGGCCAAACTACACCGGCGGTGGCCGGCGGCGGCGGCGGCGCGTCGGTGCCAGTTGCGGCGTATTTTTAGCGTTAACCCAGCGGGCTCCGTATTGCGGCGACTGTTGGCCGCCGCCGCTGCCGGGAGCTCAGTGGAGGGCAGCCGCCGCCGCCGCCGCCACCGCCGCCACCGCCGCGCCAGGTCAGGTTAGGTCAGGTCAGGTCAGGTCGGCAGGCATGGAGATCGCCTGGGGAGCCGTGCTGCAGGAAGTCAGTGAGCAGGACGGCATTCTCAACGATGACAGCTGCAAGGGAAAAACTAAACGCATCAAGACGGTATGTTGGGTCGTGACCATGTTTTGCCCGTCTCCGCGTGTGCGTGTGTGCTCGGCTTTGGGGTTTTGGGCCATGTAAAAACGTGTCTTCGGTGTCTTTTTTTCAGACTTAAGGACGCGCCGCGGCGCGGCAGAAGTAGACTTACTTACAGCCTGTGACAGCCATTAACTGTGCTGTAATATGGTATGTGTTGTCGAAAATCAAGGACCTAAAACAGCTGGCGCTTATTTACCCAAGGACACTGGGCGGTGCTTCGTTTGGTTGTATTATTGAGTGTCTCGTGCATAATATTTTGACTAATCGAGCTAACCAATTTTCAATACCCTGCTGCTGTACAACACACTTATTTCTCCATCGCTAGCTTTGAGCGCTTAATTGCCCACGGCGTGCAATACATAAAACAAGCCTAGTATTGCTCAGAAGAACACCGTTCTATTTTCCAGTTGATTTCGCATTTATTTGAAGTGATGCCTTTACCTACTGAATGCGTTAAAAGTTCCCGAATATGTTGACAAATTAGTAATTATTTTGGTAATGCATTTTATTCATACATACAAATAAATAGTAAGTATAATATGTACTTCCGGCTCCTAAAAAGAAGTCCAAAACATTTTACGTCTAGCATGTAAGTAGGTCCAGGAGTAGCTGACAGCGGTGAGCATTGCTCATTTCGGACCAAAACAGTGGCCGCTCTGGCTGGTTGCCAGCGGCACCGGCGCCCGCTCGGGCTGTCCTGTGCCGGTACCCCGGTGACCTGACCGCCCTCGGCCGCCGGCAGACCATCGACAAGCTGCCCGACAAGGTGCTGCTGCACATCTTCTCGTTCCTGACGCACCGCGAGCTGAGCCAGTACGCGCGCGTGTGCCGCAAATGGCGCCAGCTGGCCTACGACACGAGCCTGTGGTCGGTGGTCAGCCTGCGGCCGGAGGTCTCCGGACTCTACGTGCAGAGCACAGAGTTCCTGCAGGGACTCATCAGGTGAGCTGGGAGAGACTCATCAGGTGAGCTGGGAGGGCGACCAGAGGAGGGGCAGGCCAGGGCGAGCGACAGTCACTCGGTATGCGGCCGAAGATGTCGGTGTGTTGAAGGTATGCGTCGGACGCCCGGCGCGCGACCGCGGGCTAGTGTTGGAGAAATGCGCTGCATAGTTCGAGGAGTCGCGACAACTATCGGGTCAAGGTGTGATAGGATGAAGGATCAGTACGGTAGATGTCAAGACCATGGGAGTTATTCATACGTTCCTAACGATTATCATAGAACACGGGAGGAAATAGATGGTAAATAAAAAAACTCGACAGCGAAGAGAAGTCATTAGCGACCGTGGCTGTGGTAAGAGCTGACGTAGCTGACCGTCGCGGTGCAGCGCAGTGACAAGGCCGACCAATGGGGACAGGTCAGAGTGACAGGTCAGGTGACAGGTCAGGGTCATTGGTTGCTGACGGGTCAGGGCTCACCAGGTAGGTCTAAGGTCACAGGTCAGGTGACAGACTGGTGGCAGGTCAGAGGCTAGGGCTGACCGCAGCGGTGGCTGGTCAGTTTGACCTCCCGCTGGCTAGTGGTCAGTGCTGGCTGGGCGGCCTGTCTGTGTGGCCGCGGCCCTGTGGCCATGTCGCCGACATTAGGGGACGCCGGCAGCCGGCCAGGAATCTATCCCCGCGCCGCGCCAAACGAAACATGACGTCACACCCAGGTCGGACACCGGTCCACGTGCATACCCCGTCGAAAAGTATTAAAGGTAGTGTGCCACCTTTGAAAGATTTCCCATTTTATTTTTCCTAGAATAAGAAGCTTCTGTTTTTACCAAATGTCGCAAAAAAAAATAAAAAAATGGGCCTGGAATAGTGCCTTTTTCGCCAAAAAGTTTATCGGTTTTTTCGATATGTATAACAACTGTAGTGGGCTGACCTGCAAACAGGCGTCGGCAACAATCGCGAATGCGGCGCACATGTGACAATAAGCAAAGGTCATTATAGAGTTACGGCGTACCGGAATGAGTCATCAGCTGTCTTATCGTAGACAACACAATGTCGAGCCTTAAACTGTAAGCCTGTACTGGTATTGTTTCTTTTATTTGGCTGTCGAACATTATTTATGGTTTGAAATATGATTTTATGTAAAATAATTGATATGAAACAGCCGTCTCTAAAGTTATGACCCCATTTCACCACACGCAAGTGGCAGAAATGACAATGATCAGCTGACGCATTTTTCTTGGCCGAAGTCAGAGCGCGCGGCCCGACGCACCATCACCGCAGTCCGCACCGCAAAGTATGAGCAGAAGCCGCGCCCAAAGCCAGGGCCCCGGTAACGTGAGGTAGCCGAGTCGGGGCAGCGTGCGCTGACCCAAGCCGGGGCCGCAGCTTTGGGCGCGGTCTACCGCATCCCCGCGGGCAGCCCCGGGCTATCACATGACACCGGGAGGACGCGCGGCCCCGGCTTGGGTCAGCGCACGCTGCCCCGACTCGGCTACCTCACTTTACCGGGGCCCTGGCTTTGGGCGCCGTCTACCGCACCACCTAACAAGCGTGTTCGAAACTGCAGGAGATGATGATGAACGGGTTTATCGAAACTTGATTGGATGAGCATATCGGTAATAGCGATTTCAGTGTGTGCATTTATTGTTCATAGTGGTGTGAAATGTGGTTGGGGTAGGTACGACCGACAACCCGTCGGGGCGAATTTCGCACTGGGGTACTCAAAATTTGAAGAATTCTTCCATGACGTTTCCATGAGTTTTGAAGGTATGGATAAGTTCTAAAAATCCGGTTCTCCTTATCTGGGCCATTAACTCCATACGGTCCAGGAAAGCTGGCACACTACCGTTAAAGAGCACCAGAAGACTGAATAGTTAACCCGCGCCCCACTGGAGGGGGGGCTATTTATAGCCCCTCCTCCCGTTTTTCTGCAATAACTTCCGAACCGCTTAACGTATCGACGCCAAACTTTCAGTACCTTCGGCTGCATCAATTTGACACCTTGTGTCAAAATTTGAACTTCGTACCTACCATAGGTCGGCTGGAAATGACGTCAGAGTGACGTCATGTTCGGCCGATTTCGACGCAAAACATTGAACCACGGCAATCGCTCCCAAGAGCTCAGTTTTAAAGCTAGATCCAATTTCTTTGCATGAGATGACTCAAATTAGACTGCGCTATCAAACTTCTATCTCGGATTTTCGAAATTTTGAAAATTTCGAAAATTTTATATAATAAAATTCAAAATTTATATTTTTACATTTTTCATTTTTTTTTACTTTAAAAAAACCGGAATATATGTGATAGAACGCATTATTATGACTAGTTCTAGCAAGTTTTAGCTAAATATCTTAAAAAATGGCCAAGTTATAGGTACGCATTATTGCAAAAAAATTAACAATTATAAATTTTTCAAATCAATTTTCAGCACAAATTTGACATCGTACGCCAATATAAATAGCACCATCGTGTTCCTGAGCTCAAACTGCATCCAATTGACACCTTTTTTGTTGAAAAATTTTAACTTCAAAATTTGACCTTTTTTGACCTGAAAGTGACCTGACCTAAGCTAAATTTGACTCAAAATGACCTCGAATGACACAGACGACATCAAATCCGAAATGTTTGGCCTTAATGAACCATAAAACATGTGTCACGTGACCGACGGATGATATAATATTTTCGTGACCTGTGATGACCTGACCTTGATCTGAAAATCCAAGTACAAGTTTGGTACCCTCAGAGTATCTAGAGCATCTGTTCACGAGTGTGTGAACCAAAAATGAGCCTGATCTGACTTGTAAGACGGCGGCCAGAGCCCAAAACGTGAAGAAGCCAAAATGCTAATAATTTTTACTTTGACCTGACCTGTGACGTCATCGGTGACCTCGAGGTCAATGAAATTAGGTTTCGCTCGACAGTTTTTCCGGGGCTATCAGACGTTGTTTGAATTTTGACGATCGGCCCAGTAGTTTCGGAGTTAGGAGGGGGCTATGAATAGCCCCCCCCCCCCCCCCCCAGTAGGGCGTGTTATACGCAGACCCCAGTGGGGCGCGGGTTAAAGGTTCCAAATTGTTTTGTCTTGCCTCCCAGGTAACACGTTCGGGTCCAGCCAACAGGAGGGTGTGACGTCCCGTTCCGCCAGTCAGCGGCGTCAGTGACAGGTGGCCGGTGTCGTGCGGTGTGTGTGTGTGTGTGTGTCAGGCGGTCGGCTGGCAGACCGTTCCATCGTTACAGCTCTCAGCCGACAGCCGCCGTCCCCCAGCGGGCTAACAGGCCTCCCGTTCACGGAACCTGGGATCGCTGCATTCTGGGCCGACTGCCCAGGATACTCGAGAATCTCCCAGCGTATTTGTCTCCGAGCACTGAGGCCGACCTTTTGAGTCATTTCTAAAGGATCCGACTCCAGTGCATAACAGTTTATGTTCGACAAAATAATTTTGATATACGTCTTTCTCTTTCTTTTCCAACAATGAACCACTTTGTCTAACTATTCAGCAGTGCCCGATTGAACCAACTATCTTATCAACAATACATTCAACATCGGCGAATATCGACCTTACATAATCGCTCACAGCCTGACGTCCAACAGCTCCGCCCACAGTAGACGTTCACTTCCGCGTGTCCGAACAACACTTCCGAACAACAAGGCGAGTGTCAAACAACACTTACCTACGCAATATCCCCGCCAGTACCCACACTCACTCCGCGACATTTTTGTGCCGGCAGCACGCGGTTCGGCGCCTCGCTGCGCTACATCGAGCTGCCCATCGAGCTCACCACCAACGCCGTGCTGCACGAGCTGGCCAGCAAGTGTCCCAACCTGACGTACATGCTGCTCGACTTCTCCACGGCCATGCAGCTGCACGACTTCAGCGAGATGCAGGTCAGCCGGCGGTCGCAGCACGGGAGCACGGCAGCGTTACATGTATTATTTACATGCCTTCGTTGATAGGATCGCCTCCGCTGTCAAATCACTTCAGAACTGATATGATATGTCTCTGGTTTCAAGGTCTAACGCAGCATACGGAGGTCGTTTCGCGGATACTCCTCACCAGTTTTTGTTTGCTGCTATTTCGCCTGCAGTCCGCCGTGCCCTTCGCCTGGCTCGTGTTTATCCAAAATAACTAGCCCGTCGCGGTAAACCAGTTCTGGCTTATGTAGGTCTGCTGTTTACACGATGCTGTTTAGCAAGAGATGAAAAAGTCCGGACGATTTCTGAGAACAGAGCTAAAAACGCACGTCGCCTCATCGCGCGCTTATGTTATCTGACAGATGCAAGAACATGTAAGTACAGTACGTATTGCGAGGGTAGCGTTTTCATATAGGTACTTAAGCTTTCGGTGAAGCGAGTCTCATTGTTCGATTGTTCTAGTGTTTCTCGTCATCCTCCCGTCTGGATCTGACGCAACTGTCACACTTTGTGCGCCAACAGGCGTTCCCCACCCGGCTGCGCTACCTGTGCATCTGCCTCTCAGAGGTCATCTTCATGGAGGGCTTCATGAGAAAAATCTACAACTTCATCAACGGCCTGGAGGTGCTACATTTGATCGGTGAGTTTTTCGCTTTTTCTTTGGGGGAAGAGCATGAGAGAGCTGAGGGTTTCGAAACGGCGCAAGACGTTGAAAATGTAATACTGTGATCACCGTTCCGTGCTTCTATCCTCAGGATACTGAAATCCTTCTCCTCCACGCCACAACCCCCATCCGGGCTGGACAGGCAACTTTATCTCATGCGGGCTGCTCCCTTGGAGCGGCACCGCTGCTCCCGAGGGAGCGCACCCCGTAGCCGGGTGCAGTGAGTACTTTGGGGCTGGGTGGCCTGTCCTATGGACGGGCTCAGCCCCAGTGACTCACTAGGGTGCCTGCCCAGACCAATGTCTCGGGTCTCCCCCTATATCCTATCATCCTCCCGGCTCTGAAATGGTCTCATTGGACCGAAAGGGCCTAACCCAACAAAACAAACAAAAACAATGTAATACTGTGCGCTGGAAACGTCATTGTCCCGTCCTAATACCTATTGGAAAACTGTTCTTGGTTCTTTGGTTCTTGGTTTTTGCTGCTTACGAGCTTGGAAAACGGTCACGTCCTCTACATTTAAGAATTCGACGAATGAACAAAGGCATTATCTTCGTTGTCCTAGTTTTTCACCTCTTTCGCTGTGTTGACTGGTCCGGCTTGCGTTACAGGAACGTACGAGAAAATTGAGGAGGAAGAGGAGGAGATCTACGAGGTGGTGAACGTGCACAAGCTGAAGTCGGCCACGCCCAACCTGCGGGTGGTCAACCTGTACGGCATCAACTTCGTGGACGACACGCACGTCGAGGCGTTCAGCTCCAACTGCATCCAGGTGAGAGCTAGGTCGATATAACGGACCGTGGGAGAGAGGGTGCGAGTCAGGCGTCCGACCAGTGCGCCCGTCCTCCGCGGCGGCCCGTGCAGTGAGGTTCCGCTCCAGCTCTGTCTGACGGCAGATATCTTCAGAGAGCTGACGGGCAACCCACCCGGTCCTGATGTGTTGCAGATGGAGTGTTTGGCCATCAACTTCTGTGCCAAGGTCACGGGCTCGTCGTTCCGGATCCTGTTCCAGCGCTGCAGAAAGCTCAAGTCCCTGCAGTGTCAGCAGACAAGTGAGCACCGCTACTCGGCGCACACACCAATGCTAACACATACAAATCTGACCGAAACGACACATTAAGGGTGACTATGTAAACAAATATCGCTCATCTGGTGTGAACAAGAACGGTGCATTCTAGCTTAACCTATTTAGAAATAGCCGTTTGCAACTCAGGATCCTAAAGTTTTCAAGTGATTTCATTGAGAAGGTATTCAAATGAAACTGCCGCACCGTTTGATATCAATGTACTCCAATGATAAATGCGAATTATACTGCAGCATAAACCATACTGCATTTTGGTGCGAGACACTTGAACCCAATGTAGAACATCATACCTACTCATCATATAAATTCATATCACCAGTATGGGTCATGTGACATCCTGTTTTGAGTGGTTTCACCGCATTTTCCATTTACACCTGAATGTGTGTGTAATAATAGGCACAATGTGACGAACAGCGGGAGAATGCGGCCCAAAAAAACAGATAGTAACAGATAGTTAGAGCTGATAGTGCGGCAGTCCACACACAGTCACGCCCGGTCATCGTGGACATTGGAGCGTACATTGTCCCTTAGAGACAGGACAGCACAGCACGTTCAAGCACCGAACAGAAATTCAAGAATGCGCACCTATCTCGATTAACACTACGAGCTGAAACCCAAAGTGGACGCAACGCAAGAGATCGTGTCACATCTGATAGATGTACAGCGTTTTACTTGCTACCAGTATCTTGTCGTTATTTTGATTCATTTTAATTCTACTGCACGTTAAGCAGTGTCATAGTATTATTTATTTCCGTTACATACTTCTAACTTCAAGTTGGGTTACGGAAAATTTATCATTTAACGACCACGCATTATCACCGCCTCAAGAACCGATAACAATCCTTTCATTCGTTAATCGTTCATTCTTCATTCATTAATTCGTTTGTTCCTTTGTCCATTCCTTTGTTTCGTCGTTCCACAGGTCCGGCCACCGGCCCTCGTGCGTTTGTTCCTTTGTCCATTCTTTTGTTTCGTCGTTCCACAGGTCCGGCCAGGCCGGCCCTCGTGCAGTTATGACCACTGGCACCTCCGGCAGGTCTGAACAGCGAGCACGTCATGGCGGTGGAGTGGGAGAAGACGATGTTACAGGAGCTGGACATCACTGCCACCGACCTGAGCACCGAGTGTCTGATCGACCTGCTCACCAGGATACCGGGTCTGAGGTGAGATCCGCTCACCAGGATACCGGGATCCACTCACCAGGATACCGGGCCTGAGGTGAGCTCCGCTCACCAGGATACCGGGGCTGAGGTGAGATCCGCTCACCAGGATACCGGGCCTGAGGTGAGATCTACTCACCTTATACCGGGCCTGAGGTGAGATATGCTCACCTTATACCGGGCCTGAGGTGAGATCCGCTCACCAGGATACCGGGCCTGAGGTGAGATCTACTCACCAGGATACCGGGGCTGAGGTGAGATCCGCTCACCAGGATACCGGGGCTGAGGTGAGATATGCTCACCAGGATACCGGGCCTGAGGTGAGATCTACTCACCTTATACCGGGCCTGAGGTGAGATATGCTCACCTTATACCGGGCCTGAGGTGAGATCCGCTCACCAGGGTACCGGGATCCGCTTACATTATACCGAAACTGAGACGAGATCCGCTCACCAGGATACCGGGCCTGAGTTGAGATCCGCTCACCTGGGTACCGGGTCCGGGACTTGCTCACCAGGATTGACGTGAGATCATCATCATCATCATCATCATCATCATATATTTTTTTGCGTCACACGGGGAGTAAGTAAGAAAAAGAAAACATCAGAAATCAGTGACACAAAGGATCGGTGCAGAAGCCTGCCGGCTTAAATTAACCCGCGCGGGGCTGGGGTCTCCAGCCGAACGCGCGGGGCTGGGGGGAGGGGTAAATTTTACCCCCCCCCCCTGTTATCTCCCGAACTAATGGTTCGATTTGGAAAATTCAAACGCCAATCGAAAGCTCTCATCACGAACTACTAAAAACATGTACTTAATTTAAAGTTTGAGGTCAAGGTCAAGGTCAGGTCAAGGGTACAAATTGCAAGTTTCTACAGTATCGGCCTTGCACCGTAGTTGCCGAAGAATGGAGTCATGGACTGAGACTGATCGCCCAAAACGTGTTCTTAGGCTACCAAGACAATATTCGTTGCATACAATATCATTCAGAGGTCAAGGTCAAGGTCAGGTCAGGTCAGGTCAGGTCACCAAAAAACAAAATATAGAAAAGGGCATGTGCGACACATGTTTTATGGGTCATTTTACTCATAGAATTCAATAGGCACACTCAATAAGTGATATGGACCACCTCTGGATGAATTTCAGGTCGAGGTCAGGTCAAGGTCAGGTCAAGTGAGGTCAAATTTTGAAGTTGGTTGTTAAGGCCTAAAAAGGTGTCTATCTGATGCAGTTTTTCACGGCGAATCGAATGGTGCTATTTTTGTTTCCGTACGAGGTCTAGAACTTCCAAAAAAGTCATTTTTCAAAAATTTTGTGTGTCGTGACGTCATAAAATTTTGAATAACTCCCACATTTTTGAACCGATTCTTCTAAAATTTGGTATGTAGGTGCACATAGACCACTTCTCTGACATATATTCCGTTTTTTTCGATAGACTCAAAATTTTGGATTTTATAATGATTTTCCCAAAAAAGTCAGTTTTTTGAAAAAAAATTTTGGCCAAAATCCAAAATTTTCAAAAAACCGAGCTAGTCATTTAATAGACAAAGTAAAATTACGTATAACCTTTTTTGTTACGTCTTGATTCCTTTAAAAATGAAGATGTTAGCGGCGTTTGAACTTTTGCCGTTTTTGAGGCGAAAATGGCGAACATGACGTCACTAAAACGTCAATTTCTCAAAAATTTTCCGACGGATTTCGCTCAAATTTTCAGGGAACGTGTCAAATTGATGTAAGAAAAGGTACTGAAAGTTTGGCGGCGCTGCGCGCCGCCGTTTTTGAGATATCGCAAAAATTCGCGAGGGGGGGTAAAATTTCTCCCCCCCCCCCAGCCCCGCGCGGGTTAAAGCACCTTTTCTAAAAGATCTGCTCACCTGCTTCCCAGGACACCGAGATCCGCTCACCAGAATAACGAGAGTGGCCCTGTGTTGCAAGCTCCGTAGTTACTTGACAAGAGTGCCATCATGGCCCCTGCTATATCGTTTCGTGTCCCTCAAGGAAGCAAAGGAAGAAGGAAGCTCAGAGAAATTTACCCTATTCGAGGCTCCTACCGCTACTAAATATAACTGTGTTCTCCGTCCGCCGCCGCCAGGTGGCTGAGCGCCGGCCAGCAGGACGGCTTCACCGACCAGGTTCTGAAGGCCTACATCGAGAAGGGCAACCCGCGCAACCTGACGGCGCTCGACCTGGACCTGTGCGACAGTCTCTCGGAGGAGGGCCTGTTCGCCTTCCTCTACAAGTACGGCCACCAGCTGCACGGCCTGGTGCTCTCCGGCATCCCGCACGTCAGCGACTCCCTCTGGCTCAAGGTCATCCCGGCGCTGAAGAACGTCAGGTAAGCGACCGTCCCGTCACTTCCATCCTCAGGTCAGTTAAATCCCTCTCCTCCACGGCTCAGCCCCCTGTAACGCAGAACGAAGAGAGTAATAAACGGAACGCTAAGTCGACCGCCCGAGAAATCCCGAGTACGAGCCGCACGCCCCTGCGTGCCGTGACAGTTTATTTCGCAGTGTCACGTCCAGACAATTGCGTCACATTACGTCACGGCGCTGCGTTATTCAGCAGCTGCGGCGCGTGACTGGAGTACTCGCGAAATTCACGACGAAACAGCATGTGCCGCCGGCCTTTCCGCTTGAACTCGTAAGCAAGCACTGTGCGACGTATCACGTAGTATCATTTTCATGCCCGAACCGTATTATCCAACAACACGTGCCGACTGGCACACACAGCATGGCGTTCACCTATTGACTTCGTATCCGTCCGTGCAGGATCCTGAAGATGGGCACCTTCACGCTGGAGGGTCTCAGTAAGAAGATCCCCGTGGATCAGATAATGGACGCGCTGGCCACCAGTTGCAGTCAGCTGGAGCGGCTCGAGATCTGCTGGGACCCGGAGACCATCCGGTTCTCCGACAAAAGTCAGAAGGCCATCGACGCCGTCCGCGTGCGCTGCCTGAGACTGCGCTGTCTGGTGCTCAGGTGAGGGTCAGGGGGAGGGGATATGTAGGAGGGGGGGGGGGGGCGTGCGCTGTCTGAGACTGCGCTGCCTGGTGCTCAGGTAAGGGGTCAGGGGGATATGTATGTGGGGGGGGGGGGGGGGCCGTGCGCTGCCTGAGACTGCGCTGTCTGGTGCTCAGGTGAGGGTCAGGGGGAGGGGATATGTGTGTGTGTGGGGGGGGGGACCGTGCGCTGCCTGAGACTGCGCTGTCTGGTGCTCAGGTGAGGGGCCAGGGGAGGGGCTCAGGTTAGGGGAGTGAGGGTAGGTGAGGGGAGGGGTCGTGCTCTGCCTGAAGCTGCGCTGTCTGGTTCTTAGGTGAGGGGCCAAGGAGGAGGGTAGGTGGGGAAGGGGCTCAGGTGAGGGTCAGCGGGGAGTGCAAAAAAGTTTGAATTGAAATACGATGGGATCCAGTTTAAGGTTGAAAGAAGAGAAAGACAGCGTTGTTCCCGCATGAAATCAATGCTTTGCTCCTCCTGACAATTTTCATTGTTCCTGACCTGACACTGGATTGTTGATTCACTGAGTACCAACCCCAGCCTCTGCTCCAGAGTCACACATCACAGTCTGCGTCCTCTCTGCTCTCAGTGACGGCAAATACTACGAGGTGGTCAAGTCCAACTTCGAGCGGGCCGACCGGTCTACTGTGGTGCGAACGTCGACCACGTGCAAGGTGACCAACGCCTACCTGCTGAGCCACTACAACGACCTGCTCTTCAACTAGCTCGTCGGTCTGCCCGTCTGCCAGTCCGTCTGTTCAGTGTCCGTCTGATCGTCTTCTGGTGACAGACGACTGTCGTCGGTGGCACGTCGTCTGCTGCCGTTCGAGCCATGATCACAACGAGAATCGGAGCCTAGGTCTCTGCCAATGGCGGCAGTTCAGCCTCCACCGAAGTGATGAGCACTGATTGTGCTCAGAAGCCGCTGAGCCTTCCAGCAGAGAAGTGGTCAGCGGTTGGTGCCAGCTGTTTAGCTGAGACACGGAAGGGCCACGTGCCAGGCTCAATCTCAGACCCTCAGCTGCTCATTGAGCGACACGGCAGCTCCCCAAGGTCTAGCCATCGGCACTCGACTTGCCAGGTTTACAGGCTTATTTCATTGCCTGTAACGGTAGGAATGCTGCTCACCTTTCTTATGTCACATTTTGCGTTTTAAACAGAACTGCCCAGTGCCCATCGTGGACAACTTTGTGAGGCACGTTTTCCTGTGTTTCTTGTGAATATTGTCAAGTCCCAGGTCCCAAGAGCCTAGAGCGGAGTACTCAACAGAAGTTTAATCTAGTCACATTGTCCAGGCGCCATGTATTTTCGTCACGGTGGCGAATGGCGGTGTGGCACGCCGGTGGCGGTGTCGGTGCCTGATACATGCCGGTGTCGATTGAACGTGTCAAAGTGGGTCGTAGACTCGCTATCGGAGCTACGACAGCCCAACATATCCCCAATATACGACCGGTTACACCGTGTTCCCCTGTGTGTTTGGGCGGGTGGGGACACCTGTGACGAGTTAACTCCCACAGTTGACCTCTGACCCCAGGTCACAGGCTGGCCGGCAGCCTCCACCAGTGCCGGCTGGGCCCGGTGCAGTAGGTACCCGGCCGGGTCCGGTGCAGTAGGTACCCGGCCGGGCCCGGTGCAGTAGGTACCCGGCCGGGCCCGGTGCAGTACGTACCCGGCCGGGCCCGGTGCAGTAGGTACCCGGCCGGGCCCGGTGCAGTAGGTACCCGGCCCAGCCGTCCTCCCGAGGTCAGCCTGCAGCTGGCTGAGAGCTCAGCTCGGCCCGCCGTGTACCGCTGCACCGGGTGTGACTCCGGACCCAGCCGTGTCCACAACACCCACCCACCCCTCATCGCCCGTCCCCGTCCGCTCCAGACGGCCCAACGACCAAAGTACAGCGAAACACAGACAAGGCCCTACTGCTGCCGCCTCCCCAGCAAAACAAACACCCAAAGAATATCAAAGTATTTGTATTGGGGAGCGCAGTGCCAGGAACGCATAAGACTTACAGAGCCATCAACCGCAACAAGACTTTGGGATTTTTGTGTGATTTAACGTCAGGCGTCCATAAAAGTGTGTCCAGACCTACCTTATTGAAAGATATCATCAAAGAAAAACAAAGGCGTCAAATAATAACTGTCTTGAACAGAATAGACAACAGGATAGACCCATCCAAGTCAGTCACGCAAACATTACAGTAATCTATCGATAGAAACGGGCACTACCGACCAGCACAGGAGATCCAGGGTACTTTGTGCACTGGCTGAAAAAAAAACGGACTATAATTATGCACACATATAGATAAATATGCTTCGACAACCTGATACCTTGCATTGACATCAACGGTCGAACCGTGGTCAACCGTTAGCATCCTAATTCATAAAGCACGCTTCTACGGGCCACTGTCACGCAAACCAACTAAAATATCTACGCACAGCCGTACACTCAAATTCACCTCGTAGGAAGCACCACATACCTCAATATATGAAATTACAGAAACCTCGCGTATCAAAAGCTTCTGACAAAAATACACACTTCTGTATCCACGAAAGCACATGAGGCTTTCCCATTTAGGCAGCATTATCCTGGTACATAACAGCACGCTCTCACTCAACAACGTTCATAGTATAGTTCGGTCCGGTGACTTCACAGTCCATCAGAACTCCCCACTCGCTGTTATGACCATTCGGAGGCAGGGGCCATCCGCGAGCTGAACTGCATCCCCACCGACTCGGGCCGGGGTACTCTGCAGAGGGGAGTCCGGGGGAGCCCTGGGGAGACCCGACTGTCCCCGTGGCTGAGCTGACCCCTGCAGGGACTCACGGGAGACAAACAGAACGTCCTGAACTCCCGGCTGTCAGCCTGAACCCCAAAGGGGCTGACCTCGCCACTGATATGACCGGGATTACCGCGGATGTGTGTTATCAGGGCACTGGGCGGTGTTTCACGGGACGCTGCTACCACGCTGCTATCAAATTGCGCGAGCTGACGTCACACTTGTGGTAGTGTTGGAGCAATGGGCCTGTTGATGTTTCCATGGAAACCCAATTTGACACGTGTAAAAGCAGCTTGCTGCTATCACGGGTGAAACAGGGCCCTGGACAGCGAACCCACAGTCCAGGATACTGCAAAACAAACGGGTGACGTTGGAATCCGTTCTGAAAACATACATATTAGAATATTCAGGTAGATATGCGGCTTACGAGCAACTACCATATGGACTCACGGCAAGCAAGCTTGCTCAAGAATTTGCTTTGGTATTCACACCTTGGACGGGACACGATATCTGCTCACACGTATAAATCGCCCTAAGCTTGCAGCTATCTGCCCGGTGCTAAAATTGAGCACCGCTAACACCCCATGACCCATGCAAAGTAGCGAAACATACATACAAGGGCCATGTTTCACGGCTTGGCGTCGTCAGTTGTTGGCCAGTTTGCGGTTCGGCACAGCCTCACGATAAGTTCAGACTGGAGCCGGCCATGGTTCGGAAACATGCATCCAGTCAGCACGGCAGTCAGCCTCACAACCCCCACAACACAAACGGTCCCACAAACCGGCTTCACTGGCTACACACGGCTGCCGTTACCCGCACGGCGTCCCAGGCACTACAGTTACGGCTCCACCGCAGTCATTTCGCAGGCACATAGAGCGGCGGCTAGGCGGGGGCGGGGGCGGGGGCGGCTAGCTCCGCCTGAAGCCGGCCGTGGGCGGCGGCGGCGGCGGCGCGGCACCCTCCTTCCTCTCCACGGTCGGGTCCATGCCGACGGGGCCGCCCGCCGCCGGCGGCAGCTGCAGCGGCCGGCCGCCGACCGAGCGCGCCCCGCCCGCCCCGGCAGCGGGGGCGGGGGCGGGGGCGGCCGGGGCGGGTGGGCCGGGCACCCCGGCTGCTATGAGCGGTACGTCCTCCACCGGGCCGGCCTCCGACACCACCACAGGTATGGGGGCCACCGGGGGCGCGGACAGGGTCGGGGCGGACACGGAGGCGGCGGCGGGGGCGGTGACTGTACCCGTGGCGGCCTCCGAGGTGCTGCTGGCGGCGGCTGGCTCCGCCTCCGTGGACGACTCCGTCTTCAGCACCTTGTCAGCCTCGATACCAGACTCCCGCAGAGTTTCCTTCAGGATCATGAGCAGCGTGTCCTCAGAGTCCCTGCGAAAGGCATAACGGGAGGCGTCACTACTCACTCCATCGACTTGACAGTCATTAAAGAACAAAAAGATCCAACATCCAAACAGTGCATCAAATGTGTACTACAAAGTAGACACAGCCCACGCAGCATATGCTACCCACAGACGCGCGTCGGGCCAGCATATCTGCACTGACTGCTGGGCGCCGAGGCTTTCCGCGACTCACCAGTAGCAGAGGTGGCTCTGGAAGGCGAACACGTACTCGTTGAGCGACTCGAACGGCCGCTCCTGCAGCACGTAGTCGACGCGGCGGCCTCCGTTCAGCGACCCCACCTGATGGGTCGGGATGGGTCAGAACTACAGGTGTTCGCTGACTCAGAGGTGACAAGAGGGTAGGTATTCAACTAAAAAAGGTATGCATGTCCAAAGATAGCTAAAAAAAGGGTTGGCGAGCCATGGTTCGGCCCCTCACTGCGTTTTAGGAAAGAGTGATAAGTTTCCCCAGTCTTTCAAAAGATGGGAATATTTCAAATGGTGTAACTTGTGAGCAAAATATAGCCGCCGCTTTCAAGGAATATGCCCGTCCTCAGGTGGGGTCGCACTGACCGGTCCTGTGGGCTCCCCCGTCTGCTCCTGCTGTGGCTGCTGCTGCTGCTGCTGCTGTCCGTCCGTCGTCTCCTCCGTCGTGTCCATGTCGGCAGTGACCGAGGCAGAGGTCTCGGTGGTCGACATCCAGCCCAGGCTGTACACGGAGCCGATGGTGCTCTGCAGAGACGACATGAGCCGCTGCTTCAGCTCTGTGCCCATCCGAACCACCTGCTCCTTGATCTCTGTGGGGAGGCGAGGGCGGGAGAAGCCAGAAGGTCAGTCAGTACACCATGCTCTTTGATCTCTGCGGGGAGGCGAGGACGGGAGAAGGTCGGTCAGTACAGTACACCATGTTCCTTGATCTCTGCGGGGAGGAATGGGGAGGAATCAGTCAGCTGCAGCAGTCATAAGTGGTGAGGTCGGATAACAAGTGGATGAGCTGTAGCAGACTGATATAGCCCCGTCTCAGTGGACTGGCGCCGGCCCGCTATCACCGCTTATCAATGCAAACTGTCGCGGCAGCCGACCTGACTCTCCGCGGCCCTGGATTGTACCATATTCATTTATTCTGTTTACGTTACCAGGTGGTGGTGCCTCGATTTAACCCTCGCACGACCAGGCCATTTCTCATAACACGAACGACCAGGGGGGGGGGGGTTGTTACGACCCCCCCCTGGCGTTTCGAAACGGAAGGTCGTAGAGCTTAGCGGAAAAAACCAACGGATTGCTCTCAACGAGATCTCGCGATTGGTGGTATATTTTTTGGTCCTAGGTCAACATTTGACCTACTTTTGACCGGTCAAAGGTCAAATTTTCGGAAAAATAGACTTTTTCAACTTTCGGCGGCGATTGCGGCAAAACGGTGGGAGATATCGACTTGAAACCTTCACTATCGTGTTCCTTGATCAATTCTCTATCGTTTGGTATGTATTTCGTTTCCCTAGCTCTAAAAATGGCGCGTTGGGAGCGCCGGAAGTCGGCAAGGTCACAGTCGGCGGCAGAAATTCGAAAAATCAAAATTTAAATTTTTGAAATCTGATTGTATTTTTGGATTTGGGAGGTCCATTTGCTCCCTATAGAAGCTAATATTGCTGCATATTCCCATTGAGGTGACAAGAATTAGCAAAATAGTGGTTCGGGCGCTTTTCAAAAATAGTACCGGACGCTGTTCCTCTTGTGACGTCATAGCTCCGTGACCTGACCTGACCCGGTCAAATTTCTTATACCATATGATAGCCAATACTTGCCCCAACATGCATGGGAAGTTTCATCACGATCCATCAACCGATGTCCGTACCACCGGCAGGAAACCTCGGGCGTTGGCACTCAGTTTGTGAAAATCCGGCCGGAGGCTGTACCTCTTATGACGTCATAACTCCGTGACCTGACATGACCCGATCAATTTTTTTTCGGCAAAAGATGCGCAAAGGTTGCCCCAGAGGGTATTGAAAATTTCAGCCCGCTACGACAAGCCGTTTAGCGTGCACTTCGAAAAAACCTCAGGGGGGGGGGTTGATACAACCCCCCCCCCCCTAGGCGTTCTAGGGTTAAGCATCAGCTTTTGCACCACCACCTGGACTATTTACTTATTTCCATTTTATGTCTAATAAATGTGTTTTGTTGTTGTTGTTGTAGGGATAGAATAGAACAGCACGTTGGACGGCTAACGCCATATTCCGGGCAATGAGGACACTAACGCTTCACAAAGCTCTGTCCGAATGTTTTTAACGAAAACACAACATTAAAGCAGCTCAAGTTCACAAAACCACCAGCCCCCGCCAACACCTGGCGCCCTCTCCCCGCTACCCCCGGCTCGCCCTTCCCACCAGCCTCTCACCAAGGTGCATGCGTTTGCGTCCCTTGTGGTGGGGCACGAGCACGGGCCGGCGGCGCACGTTGGCGGCGTCGATCAGCGGCTCGATGCGGAACGAGACCGGGTCGAACGGGTGGTAGATGTTGAACACGCTGCCACACGTGGGCAGACGGAACTCGGCGCCCAGCTGGCTCACGCCGCGGATACGCAGGAACAGCGCTGAAAACGGCAGTCAGAAAGGTCAGGTCGCGCCAGTCGGCCAGGCCACAATAGTGAGTCTATGCTTAATACAGCTTAAGTTCCATGTTTAGTCACACACAAGAACAAAAACTGAAAATTGAAATTAATTTGAAAATGACAAATGTTGATATAATATCGCAAAATACTCGAAAGCGTAATAAGGACAACAGAGTAAAAACGCCTAACTACAAAGTCCAAAAGAAGCATGATTAATTCACCCACCAAATACTCTCGCTGTAGTAACTCCACTTCATTCAAAGCACCGCCCTGTTTCCATCGCACTCCTACTCCCCACCTACTCTATTCCTGTCGCCTCCCCGCTCCCAGAGCCACCGGCAGCGGCCGTCACTGACCGATGGGACTGCCCATGCCGAAGAAGCAGGCCGGCCTGAAGGCCAGCTGCGGGTAATGCATGGCCGGCTGTCCCGTGTTCGTGTCGTACGAGACGGTAACCGTGTCCACACCCGGCTGGAGCGGCAGGGCAGAGCGGGTCAGACACGCGGCAAGTGTGTTGCGCGGGTCTTGGTACGGGCGGGGTACAAATACATATAAAATAGACCCTAGCAAAATATTTAAGTTTTCAGATTAGTATATTGAAAACAGTTTCAGTTCTAGTCCACAAGACGCCAGGACCTCCCGCCCCACCCCGTCACACCGCCGTACCTTATTGTTTGCCTTGTCCCTCCAGTGGAGGAGTCGGCGGCGGGCGCCCAGCGGCAGCCCCAGCTCCTCCACGTCCTGGTCGGTGAGCAGTCGGAGGGTGGCCACGTCCGTCACCTCTGCCCGGCGCAGAGTGTCGCCGTGCTGCTCCAGACTGAGGGCGCGCAGCAGCGCCGAGTACCGCTCCTCCTCCGACAGCTGGCCGTCCTCGGGGCTCTCCGACGACGGCTGAGGAGCGCGGGCCAGAGGTTAGAGGCAGGCAGGGGCTGCTGGGACAGTTGAGCTGCCTCAGACTGGCTGACAGAAACGGGACAGGTGCCATCAGAAACTTGATAAAAAATTAAAGCAAAAGACAAATGAAAAATAAACTGACACTTGAACTTCGAGTTACAAGTACTGAGAGCCGAGTATTAAGCATTAATCACCAAGTGGTAAAAATATAGTGGGGTAGGCATCAAGAACAAAGCAACAGCCTCCAGGTAGAGTCCCGAGCCCCGAGTCGCTGACACGGACCTCCGCGTCTGGCGCCTCGCCGGTCTGGTTGGAGAGCAGGTCGAACAGGATGAGCGAGCCCAGACTGTGGCCGGCCACCGACACAGAGCCGCGGAACTCGGGGTTACGCTCGCAGAACTTGCCGTAGATGGAGTTGATGTCGTCGCCCACCGTTTTCAGGATCACCTAGCCAAAGAAAAGACACACGGATAAGTGGTCTGCAGGCAGTGACAAAGGCGTCTGATGGCTCACTAAACCTTGAACACATTACGATACGGAACGCGTTCAATTGAAACGTTTCAGATTTGCACTGATGGCTATAATGCCGCAGAGAATTCATGCCAGTGTTTTGCCACACGATGTGTAATGTTTTCATCCAACGGTTCTCAAGTTCTACATGGTGTCATGGTGTCACCGTTCAGCCCTGTACCGTGCAAACGGTGCTCTGTTCGTCCTCGCTCCCCCACCTGGCAGAAGATGGGGCTGGTGTAGTAGAGCACGTCCACGATGGTGTCGTTGGTGAACTCCCTCAGCAGCGGGATACTGGGCAGTGTGATGAGCCGCAGCGCCTCGTCCAGGCCGCCGGCGGCGCCGTGCAGCGCGTGGTGCCAGCTGATGGGTAGGAACTCGACCCGGCCCAGCTGGCCCGCGGAGAGAGCCGAGCTGAAGTGGGAGCGCGCCATCTCCGCAGCCATCGTCCGCATGTCGTCCACTGGGTGTGCAGAGAGGAGGGAGGGAACAGTCAGAGCCTGGGGTCGGCCGCCATCGTCCACATGTCGTCCACTGGGTATAGAGGGAGGAGGGAGGGGGCGGTCAGGGCCTAGGGTGGGCCGCCTGCGGCCGCATGTCGTCCACTGGGTGTGCGGGGAGGAGGGAGAGGGTGGTCGGGGCCTAAGGTCATGCCGTCCACTGAACATGAAGAGGGAGGAGGGTCAGTCGGCGCTTAGGGGACATCATAGCAGGACTGTGTATTGAGAAAGGAGGGTGGGGGCATGCAGGACTGGGTACATTTCAGTCTGATATGGCTATGCTATTGATTTCTTTTAACAAGTCTTCTGTCTCCATATCAGTACCCATCCCCAGTGCAGTCCTTCCCCCAGTTCTCTGCACCACTGACCGCACTCGGTGACCTTGCGGAACTTGAGGTCGCACCAGGAGCCGATGCCGTGCACGACAAACACCAGGTGGTTGACGAGCTCGGGCTCGTCGGCCGGGATGCCGGCACCCTCGACCGTGTTCCATCCGCGCCGCATCTGCCGCGGCCGGCTCGGGTCGTCCTGCGGGGGAGAGGGCGGGGTGACGGAGCGCAGCTACCGGCTGACGGCGGCGACCGGCACCGCAGCTATGCCGAGCTACAGATGACAAGGCTAACCTGTGTTCCGAGACATACAAAAAAATCGTCGGGGCATAGTAAGCACTGAGCAACACATACACATGTGTGGAATAATGGCTGAATGGCTGATGAAAGGAAAATGAAAGGAAGAACGAATAACACTGGTCACTAGTGGGCATTCAATTCAAATTACAAGGATGACCATCAGTTAACAGAAATACTAAGGTCAGGCTAAATGGGAGGGCAGTACTACAGGAACTGAAATACCACAGTTAAAACGTTTCAGTTATAACACATTGCATTTTCGTCACGAGCCTTCGTCACGAGCCATGAACGGGAAAAGCAGTATGGATTATCGGTGCTACCTAACAGTAACCTTCAAAACGATAACATCGGCTCGAATGTAAACACATTTTTGATGCAGCTACTATTCCATCAATAAGAGGTCTGTAAACATTTACAAGGAGCCCCGATCCGAGCTATTCCAGATTTTAATTGATCAACGATGCATCGAGCTGAAGAGTCAATTTACAACTAAAAAGAATCAACTATTACGGATTGACATTTCATGGTACCTACCACACATAGAAACAACGAACAAAAGTACCCATCTCTCCCGTCATATTTGGCACCAAAATAAAAATAAAACGTTATAACCGTTTTGCTCTAAAAGCTACCGAACTGCTTTGGGCGATAGACTGTGCCGCACCGCACGCCACCGCCTGACGGGTATACTGTGCCGCACGGTCCGGACCGCCTGATGGATATACTGTGCCGCACGGTCCGGACCGCCTGATGGATATACTGTGCCGCAGGGCCCGGACCGCCTGACGGGTATACTGTGCCGCACGGCTCGAAACCGCTATGCAAGGAATCCAGGCCTGTGCCAGCCGAATTTTCATGTGCGAAAGGTAGTTCTGCCTACAGAGTCATACGGTACATGACGTTTCTGTGCTCATTGTTTCGTCCGTGTCACCCTCCTTACCGGCATGGTGACCTCCTCCCAGGCGTGTGTGATGCCCGGGCGGGCGGGGGGGGGGAGTGTTTCGTCCGTGTCACCCTCCTTACCGGCATGGTGACCTCCTCCCAGGCGTGGGTGATGCCCGGGTGGTGGACCAGGCAGCCGGGCGAGTGCAGCACCACGTAGCCCTCCTCCCCGAGCTGTACGTCGCGGTGCCACTGGCCCGTCCGAGACGACTCCTCGTATATCTCCTGTGAGCAGGAAACGGCAGACGGGCGGTCAGGGATAGTTCAGGGACGGTCAAGGATGGTTCACGGTGCCACTGGCCCGTCCGGGACGACTCCCGTATATCACCTGTGAGCAGGAACCGACGGACGGTCAGGAAAGGTTCAGTAATTATCCGAAAGGTTTTCCTAAGAAATTTTCGCGATATGCATACATTTGAATGTGGATGATTTTTCCGTCCGACTTCAAACTTTCCGAACATGTTCAGCCCAACTTCTGTATTCCTGTTCATTTACATGCTTGCCCACTACGTGATCTTCGCGCCCGAACAACCACAGCATACCGGCGGCTCCTGAGCTCGCGCCACCTCACCTCCAGTTTTTCAGCCACGTGCTCCTCATAGGGCATGAACTTGGCCTCGTGCACGCCGCGAGAGAACCAGGAGCAGCGGCGCACCGTGCCGGGAGCGCACTCCCAGTAGACGGGCAGCAGCGAGCGGGCTGCCACGTCGACGTCGTAGCGCCGGCCGAGCACCGGTACCAGCCGGCCCGTACCTGCCGACCGTCACCCGGGGTCACCGGAGGGGATCGGGGCAGCGGGGGAGACGGGCTCCAGTCGGCCCGCGCCTGCCGACCGGTCACCGGGGGTCACCGGAGGGGATCGGGGCAGCGGGGAAAGACGGGCTCTAGGAGGCATTGTCCCTTTTTTCTCTTGTGTATATATTTTGTATGACAAACTCCGTACTATTCGATACGGCTCGACAAAAACCAACATGCACTTCATCACTTAACCCTCGCCGGAACTATTGGTTTTCTACATACGCGCCGGCCGAGGGGGGGGGGGGGGCGGGTACGACCCCCCCTCGCCGTTTCGCCCCTGGTGGAGCTAGCGCGTCGCGGAAAAAACGAGCGTGTGCGCCGTTACGAGACACAGAGATTGGTACCCGATTTTAAGGTCCTAGGTCAACCGGTGACCTCTGAGGTCAGGTCAAGTGCCCCAAGGTACGGTTCAGTTTTTGGTGAATAACTTCGCAAAAAATGGCCGCAGAGCCGCGATTTTGGCAGCATCGTGTTTGTCTCGCTCAGGCGCGTCGAATGATACGAATGATATACTTTTTGTTCGTGTCAGGTCAACTTGGGGTGTTGACCTCAGGTCAAGGTCAGGTCAGCACCCCCAGGTCACGAAGTTGGTCGAAAGAGGTCATGTCGCATATCATTCGATTCGGCAGGTCTTCCTGAGTCCATTGGTGGCTTTCCCGACTCGCTAGCTCAATTTGATCAAGAGTTATTGACGAAAAACGAATATGACCTTGATGACGTCATAAATGACGTCACGCAAGGTCAACATTGCAAAAGTGACGCATCTAACCTTGAAAGGAGTGCATCAAATCACGATTCTGTGTGCTTGAGATAGTTGGAGATCGTTCCCGGCGCCAGAATAGCAGTTTTCATTTTTCCCCATTGACTTATAATGGTGAGGTCACGAAAATGACCTGACCTCATATGACCTTTAGGAAAAATCCGAGATATACAAGTTGTAAGACTCATAATGGATACTAGATCCTGCAAGTTTCATTTCCCTGCGACATCTCCTCTGGCAGTGAGGGCGTTGCGAAGTTGCGACATCTGAAGACCGTGCAGAGGTTCACTTATGACGTCATAGGTCAGTGACCTGACCTGACCCAAAAATGCGGTTGGTGTCAAAAGATCCGGCTTGAATCAAAGGTCAGGTATGCCAAGTTTCAGCTCTCTATCGCCAGCGTGTTCGGAGCTATCGCGAAAAAAACCCTATGGGGGGGGGGGGCGGCACCCGCCCCCCCCCCCTCGGCCGGCGAGGGTTAACCCTAGCTTTAACTCCATATGACTTTATAGGAAAATCAAAATAAAAGCATTCAAAAACAGAGCGAAATCCCAGTCTAGAAACAGGCAGCACGCTCTCTTTTCCGCCAAGCCCTAACGGAAGAGTTACGGACTGAGGGACATTTGTGACATTTAGCACCAACAGTGAAACACGAAAGATGACAAATCGCCGGATTATGTAAAATTCTACAAAAATGCATATCAGTAGTCAATTTCAAAGCACAAGTGAAATGCCGCAAGGTTTTTTATGCACGATGCACGATGGTAAACCTATTGGCAATCAGGAGCAAAAGAGTTAATCGTGGGGCCCCTAAAATATGAAGGTATCGCATGAGATGAGAGAGAAATGAGACATTTGAGATAAGATAAGACATTAAACAAATACCAGATTGCAGAAAGAATAGAATACAGGCACGAAAACCGCATTGCCAGGACTCAGATTTGATTACCAGATTTTCAAATGCAAAATAAAGTGAAAATGGATCATGTTTCAGTATTCTCAGATTTCAATGGTGAATGGCTTATGTGTAGGACATTTAATTAAATCAAATGGTGACCTTCAAAAGAAAACAATTAATTGACCATAAGTTGTAGCATGCAACTCTAAGCAATACCAGCGACAAATTTGAGACAAGACACACAACCGACACCCCCAGAGTACGTTTACTCACCGGCTCGGAAGGCCGCCTCTATGGCGTCGCTATCGGCCCTACTGAACGGCTCCCAGTGCGGCTGGTCCTTCCGCTTCCTCTCCCTGCCGCCGCTCTCCCGGACATTACCGAACCAGTCGGTGAGCCAGTCGAGCTGCGTCCAGTCCTCGTGCCAGCTCTCCGCGTCAGTCAGATCCTCCTCCTCCTCCTCCTCCTCTCTCCGTCCTCCCGACTCGCCCGAGGAACAGGAGGAACACGAACACCTCTTCTGTCTGTCTCCCCGTGTCTGTTCTTCAACGAGCGCCACCTCTCGATCCTCTTGTGAGGAGGAGGAGGGGGAACCACTTCGGACGTCCTCTTGCAGACGATTCTCACGGGAGCCGTCCTCGCCGTCGCCCCCGTCGCGCCGCTCCCTCGCCCCGCTACCCCGTACCTCCCCGCCCCCTCCCGCGCCCCGTCCTGACTCGGACTCACCGGCCTGATACTCGCGCTCGAGTAGCGCCGAGTCGCCCCGCGAGAACGGTTGCCAGTCGACCGGCTCGCTGGGCCGGCCGGCCTCTGCGCGCTGCTGCTCCTGCTGCTGCTGCTGCGGCTGCTGCGGCTGCTGTTCAGACTCCGAGCTCGCCGCCTTGGCGTAGAACCAGTGGAAGACGAGAGGGGTCACCGGCGCCGGCGCCGGCGACATCTCGTAGCCCTGCGGACAGCGGAGAGACGGGCGGTTAGTTGGGTAGAAGGAAAGACGGGTAAACGGATGACAGAGAGGGGGTAAGTCAGACGAGCTGACGGTGAGGGAGATTGATCAAACGGGCTGACGGGGAATGGTATTTGGTCGGACGGACTAACAGGAAATGCACTACTGGAGACCAAACGGTGACTTGATCGGTCCGATCGAATCCAGTAGGCTACTACCTCTCAAATTTACTAACAATGGCACTGATGACGATTGATATACCGTATGATGGATGAATGGTTAACTTGTGAAATTAAAGCTTCAGAAACGGCCGACAGAATACTGCATCTCACCTCTACGACGATCGACAAGCGCGGCAATCGCCACACTTGTCACCGCTCCGCCGCCCGGCAACAGTCACCGTGACCCAGCCTCACAAAACCCCGCAGCACATTCCAAACACGGCGCAGCTCACACACCACCCGCCGGGCAACCCACCCGGTCACCGCGACCGCTCACACCCGTCACAGAGACCTCACAGACAATGGGAGGAGCAGGCCATCTCCGCAGCGCCAGCTCGTTATCGTGTGGGCGCCGGGCGGGCGACCCTTCCTCCCTCCCACGCGAGGGTCGGGCGGCATGCAGCGTACACGGGACACTCACGGGGTCACCTGAGTTTGACCCCGACGGCCGCCGGCCGGGCGCCGCCGCCACAGGCCGCTGCTGACTCACAAAACGGTCGGCAAAAAACGCCAGATAAACTGTGTGGGAATCACTTTTTGCGAAACTCGACACATACAGAGTGCTGTAAAACATGACGACGCGATGGTGGGATGGCAACGGTTGGAGACGCCTTGACCACGGAGCGCAACGTTTGATCAGTCACCTCGGCAAAGAACCATTCTACACAATGAAATGGTGAGCAGAGTGGCTGATGAAACGGAATCGCATTTCCATCGGAGATACGAAGAGGACCCAAAATTGTACACTGGTCTGAAACAAGGCAATCAAACGGTTTACGTAATTTCCGATAAGGCGGTACGCAACACTAGCCGTCGCCTCCGTCGTACCCGCCCGATACGGAAAGATAATGTGAAGCTGCCGTCGTTGGGCACCTTGCAATAACACGAGACTAAGCATGCAAGACACCTAAACAAGAACCCGGAATTACGCAAGCAGAGACGACGCAAAGATGAAGAAAATTCAGTGCCAAACTCCAGAGAATGGACACTCGGCCGAAAGAGACGGCGGAACGGGGCAAATTGAGATTACCAGAAAGATTATCTCTGAAGAAAATATTGTCCTGACACTCCTGACCATGATCAACGCCTGATCAGATATTGGCGAACCATGTAGGTATGAGGCACTGCAGGATCAGGGTAAAATGCCCCACATATCGACTGAAATTGATGAAAAAAAAAACTTTCTTTCCTCTCGTACCTATGCAATCAAAAAGTTAAAAAAAAATGTTATTCACTGAATTGAAACACAAAAGAAAGCGAAACGTGGGGCGTTTTTTTTTTACAAATAAGGTATTTTGGGCGGGGCAACATGCCTCTCACAGCGTCGAGCCCAGCCTGTCTGGATCCGCTAATGAAGAAGCCGTTCAAGCGCCAGGTAAGTACACTTTTTAAGTGTCCAAGAACGCACCTTGCATAATATACACGGAATCGCCTCTGAGAACGGTGGCGATGTAACGCCTGGAGCCCAGCAAATCCGTAGTATTGGCCCGCTCGTTAATCCACGATCAGGTTACCGGGTCAAGGCGGTTAGATGACATCACGTTGCCACACTAAAAACCTGTAGATACGCAGAGCGCAGCGTTCGAGCCGCACCTAGCCGTGCATAGACGTGCTTGCAAGATGCCACGCTACTGCTCACCAGTGAAGCCCGTGGCGAAAGGGTTAGCAAACATCGTGTGAAGGCGCGAAACCGAATGCGTTAGCCACCCTTCGTTGGAGCCGATGGCTCGTTAAAATTGGAAACAGAAGACGTAGAAACATAGCTGAGACCCAGCATTACCAAAAGACGGCAACACCCGTCAGCGAGCTATGATGAATTCTTACACCAATACACCAATACCATGCCCCTGTACGTAGTAAGCAGCGTCTCGGTATTCCGCATGCCTCAGCAGATCGGTGGCCGGGGGTCAAAAACCACTCTGTGGCGACCCCCTGACCCCATTCCAGTGGCCACCGGCAGTCCCATAACGAGAGACGCGTCCAGTCTCAAAACAAGCTGTCCGCCGGGGCAGCCGCAGTGGTCGGCGCATACCACTGCCCGCGTGGTCCGACACTGGTCAGCCGTCAATGTGATCCCGATCAGTGGTAAATTAGCCCCGGGGCGCCGACACTGGCACTATTTGGGAACTTGCGATGGCGCATTCGATAGCCATTTACCATAAAGCAGGGTTGTATGACGCACCTTGCAGTGATGATCCGACCGAAAAAAAAAAATACAGTAAAAATGCCAATGGAAAGGAATTCATGGAAAAGGCTTAAAGACAACAATTTACTAACATGAGTAGAGCCAAATTAGGTACTCCAGTGGCGAGCTAAAAAAAAAGAAGCTTGTCCTATGTCCACCCTAAACCGCTCGATTCAGATGCCTGTTTGAATAGCTCCGGCCAGTACGACGCCTATAGTCTGTTCCATATCAAGCTTGCAGTTGGAGTTTCTTCGGCAGATCGCTCCTCCGCTCAAGAATTTGCGTCTTAAAATGTAAGAGCTGTATATACAGAAATCACGCACTGCTTTCAGCAGGGCGCTTCGACTGCAAACTTGAAACGGAACAGAGTATAGTGTTCACAGCACAGGCTGAAATGGACGTATTGGTATTCATAAACAGCACGACGTCCGATCCGTCCGCGTTTCGTCAGTTCACCAGCACTGGTTGCTAGCCCGCCAAAAATTGGTTGGTCAAGGTTCAGATCAGAGACCTGACTGACGTCTGTTCTTGACTGACGGGTTATACTAACGGTCTGACGGCAGAAGGTATCCTACGACGAGGGAGAAAAAAGGGAGCCCTGACTGACAGCAGAAGGCCTCCCTGGCAAACATGAACAGGAGCGAATGCCGTTTCCGCAGCAAATAAGTGTTTTCAGTATAGGACTTACTCGAGATGGGCACCATGCATTCAAAGTGTTTGGCCTCGTTAAACCAAAACGATAAAAGTAGGGAAAAGTATAATGATGAAAGAAAACCGAAGCCTCATAATAATGAATGTATTCTAAATTATGACCGAGAAGAAAGAGATAACAGTTTCAGGCATAGCCCATCATCAGATCTCCTAAAAGATACATTTTGAAAATTGTGATCTCGCCTTTTAACACATCCTGACACATTTAGCGACCATCCTCTTCTTTGAGAGTGTGATACAAAGTTAGATGACTGCGAATGTATGCAAGTAGCTTGTACCAATATTAACGATGCAAAAGAATAGAAATTATTAATAAGCATATTTGTGAGAGGAGTATGTGTGTGAGCTTGTAAAGAACGTTCTTAATGTTGTGTGTGTGTGTGTGTGTGGGTGTGTGTGTGTGGGGGGGGTTGTGTTTGTGTGACTGACTATCGTGTGTATGATTGAGAAGTCGTGTGATTTAAGTGGAATTGAGTTATTAAATTTGAAGCATGAGCATATATATTACACATGGTACCTATTGCTTTGGACCTGAGTAGTAAGTAACTTAATGAATGAATGAATGAATGAATGAATGAATGAATGAATGAATGTACAGCTAAAGGAATGAGACAATGAATGGTGAGAATGTGTGTGAATGAATAAAGATGCATATTGAATACTTACAAGCGTGAACAGGCGGAGTGGGACGTCTTTGTACTCGTCTTTGGACGTCTTTGTACTTCGTGCTCGTATACTTATACCTCTGCTACTATCATGGTCCGTAGGGTGGTGGAGCTATCAGCTTCCAAGATGCTGTTTGAGTGTTGAGTGTTGGGCGTAGGTCACGGATGTACTTTGATTCAGCGATCTTAAGTTCTGCTACATCTTTGCATCTACGCATGATCTGTAGCTGCATAGATGACGCTGATATGATGACGTCTGGATGTTGGGTACGTACGTGGTCACCGAAAGGAGTGTCTGCTGTCTTGTTTTTCGCATCCCGTAAGTGCTCATTGAATCTAAGTCGGATGGGTCTCTTTGTTTCTCCTATATAAGTAGCGTTTTGACATGTGGCACAGGTAATTTTGTATACGACGTTTTTGGATGTGCATTTTCCTCGAATGCCTGCTTCACAGGCATTACACGTTTTGTTTCCTGACGGGCATTGAGGGGGATGAAGTGCCGATCGCGTAAGAATACTGGAGATCGTTTGTCCTTTTTGCCATGCAATTTTGATAGGGAGTCCGGAAGATTTCACCTTTGCGTTGATCTTACGTGAGAGGTCATCGTCTATGAAAGGAAGTGAGATGAAGGTAGTGTTTTGGTTTCTGTCTTTCCGAGTTCTCCTCTCCTGATCTGATGTGTGGCTGACTTTGAAAATGGCGCGCTTGATGACGCGTTTCGGATAGCCGTTGATTAGAAAGATGTTCTCCACTTTTTTGGTTCCCCTCTCTATCGCTTTTTGGTTCGAGCCATTTTTTCTAGCCCGCGTTAGTTCCGAGTTAAGGACAGCTAACTTGACTTGCATTGGTTGAGCTGATGTGAAATGGATGATGACTGGTGACGCCATTGGCTTAAAGTAGAGTTCCGTTTCATACTGTCCTGTCGGATGGACTGTGATCAGGGTATCGAGGAATGGGACACTTGAGATTTGGGTTGGGTCGGTTCTTTCTAGAGTGAACTTGAGTGAGGGGTGGAATGAGTTGACAAATTTGTGATACCTTTCTAGAGCCTCTACGACGTGGGTCCATACGCAAAAGATGTCATCGATGTAGCGAAGGTAGATAGATGGCTGTTCCATTGGTGACGCTAGTAGGAGGGATTCCACCGTGTGCATGAAGGTGATAGCCAAGGGGGGTGCTACTCTGCTTCCCATGGCTATCCCTTTAGTCTGTTTGTAAAAGTCATCGCCAAATCTGACATAGTTGTGATGAAGGCAGTGACTAAGAAGGGCTTTGAAGTTGTCGGGTGTGAGTCCAAATAGGTCTAGTTTCTTTTCGTGAGTCTTAATCAGTTGATAGACAGCATCTACAGCTTCATCGGTGGGTATATTTCCATAGAGGTTCTGTACGTCCATCGTGAAAACAATGGAACCCGGTGGAAGAGAGTTGGGGAAGTTTTCTTTAAAAGCCGAGAGATATTGTTCTGTGTTTTTTAGATGCGCGGGTATGAATGGGAGAAGTTGCGTCACAATTCTTTCCAAAAGCCAAGTCAGTTTGTCTAATGGGTCGCCACATGCAGAAACTATGGGTCGGAGCGGAGTGTTTTTCTTGTGTGTTTTAGGTAATCCGTAAAATTCTGCCGTTCGTGAACCGTTTGGGATAATAGTTTTGATGAGTTTTTCTGAGACGCTGCTGTCCATTTCCTGATGTATGAGTTGACTCGTTTGGTTTGTGCTTCTAGTTTTGGAGTTGGATTTTTTGGGATGTGCTCGTACTCTGTTATTATAGCCTTAGCTTTCTCTATGTATGAGTCTTTGGACATCGCCACCATGCCTTTACATTTGTCTGAACGTTTAAAAATTACGTTGTCGTCCTTACGTGCTTCTTCCAGCGCATCTTTGTCTGCTTTTGAATGGTTTGATTCACCTGTTTTATGAATTTTATAAGCAGAAATAATGTTTTTCTTGAGTTTGGTCATAGTCTTCTCCATTGCTGGAGGAGCAGATGGAGCCATTTTAGCAGCAGTGTCTGAAAAGCGCGGTATGAATGAAGAGGGTTGCACCGGACTTACCTCCTGTGAGCCTGTGTTTGTGTTGCCACTGTCTTTGGTGTTTTGCTCTGTGTCCTTGTTTGTCCCTCCTTGTCTGGATTCAATAAAGTGGCGCCAGCGAAATGCGAATGCCCCCCTTTCAAACCCGATCTCTGCGTCCTCTATCACTTTCTTGTTGACGGCCCTAGATAATGCAAACTTTGGCCCCATATTCAGCATACGGGTAAGGTCAGGTGGAAGATCTGTGTTAAGGAGGTTGTGCACCGTGCTATTGTCTTTAGTGGTTCTCTGTGTCGTAGTTTTGGCATGTGTCTGTTTTTGCTGGTCAGTAAGCAGGTGGGTTGTGTTCGTCATGCTTGCATTCTTGCCTGGTTTCTGTGGCAGAGATGGTTTAGTGTCTGTCTTTGGTTGACCGTCGGGCGTCTTTCGGTGCATGGGTGAAGTGTGGGCGTGTGTGTGCTTGGTTACACCGCAGTTAGGCACATCTACATCGCTCACATTAAACGTATGGACCCACGTCGTAGAGGCTCTAGAAAGGTATCACAAATTTGTCAACTCATTCCACCCCTCACTCAAGTTCACTCTAGAAAGAACCGACCCAACCCAAATCTCAAGTGTCCCATTCCTCGATACCCTGATCACAGTCCATCCGACAGGACAGTATGAAACGGAACTCTACTTTAAGCCAATGGCGTCACCAGTCATCATCCATTTCACATCAGCTCAACCAATGCAAGTCAAGTTAGCTGTCCTTAACTCGGAACTAACGCGGGCTAGAAAAAATGGCTCGAACCAAAAAGCGATAGAGAGGGGAACCAAAAAAGTGGAGAACATCTTTCTAATCAACGGCTATCCGAAACGCGTCATCAAGCGCGCCATTTTCAAAGTCAGCCACACATCAGATCAGGAGAGGAGAACTCGGAAAGACAGAAACCAAAACACTACCTTCATCTCACTTCCTTTCATAGACGATGACCTCTCACGTAAGATCAACGCAAAGGTGAAATCTTCCGGACTCCCTATCAAAATTGCATGGCAAAAAGGACAAACGATCTCCAGTATTCTTACGCGATCGGCACTTCATCCCCCTCAATGCCCGTCAGGAAACAAAACGTGTAATGCCTGTGAAGCAGGCATTCGAGGAAAATGCACATCCAAAAACGTCGTATACAAAATTACCTGTGCCACATGTCAAAACGCTACTTATATAGGAGAAACAAAGAGACCCATCCGACTTAGATTCAATGAGCACTTACGGGATGCGAAAAACAAGACAGCAGACACTCCTTTCGGTGACCACGTACGTACCCAACATCCAGACGTCATCATATCAGCGTCATCTATGCAGCTACAGATCATGCGTAGATGCAAAGATGTAGCAGAACTTAAGATCGCTGAATCAAAGTACATCCGTGACCTACGCCCAACACTCAACACTCAAACAGCATCTTGGAAGCTGATAGCTCCACCACCCTACGGACCATGATAGTAGCAGAGGTATAAGTATACGAGCACGAAGTACAAAGACGTCCAAAGACGAGTACAAAGACGTCCCACTCCGCCTGTTCACGCTTGTAAGTATTCAATATGCATCTTTATTCATTCACACACATTCTCACCATTCATTGTCTCATTCCTTTAGCTGTACATTCATTCATTCATTCATTCATTCATTCATTCATTCATTCATTAAGTTACTTACTACTCAGGTCCAAAGCAATAGGTACCATGTGTAATATATATGCTCATGCTTCAAATTTAATAACTCAATTCCACTTAAATCACACGACTTCTCAATCATACACACGATAGTCAGTCACACAAACACAACCCCCCCACACACACACACCCACACACACACACACACACAACATTAAGAACGTTCTTTACAAGCTCACACACATACTCCTCTCACAAATATGCTTATTAATAATTTCTATTCTTTTGCATCGTTAATATTGGTACAAGCTACTTGCATACATTCGCAGTCATCTAACTTTGTATCACACTCTCAAAGAAGAGGATGGTCGCTAAATGTGTCAGGATGTGTTAAAAGGCGAGATCACAATTTTCAAAATGTATCTTTTAGGAGATCTGATGATGGGCTATGCCTGAAACTGTTATCTCTTTCTTCTCGGTCATAATTTAGAATACATTCATTATTATGAGGCTTCGGTTTTCTTTCATCATTATACTTATCATCATGAGCCTCAAACAAGCGCTTTCTCATATTAAAGTAGGGAAATATGATGTTTGAAGGACGATTAGGTAACTACATCATAAGCACAAATTTCAAGAGAAATGTCGCGGAAGATCATATGTGTCACCTATCGCCAAAAGGGCCTTCAGGCTTTAGACAAAAACAGCTAACGAGTTAGGGAAAACTTGAGATAGAAACGTTTGAAAGCTAACTTGTTAATAAAACTTATCTGACACGTCACTTACCTGGCTGAACATGGCGGCGATCACGGGAGCCAGACGACAGCAGCACAGCGAGAAAGACAGCGAGCCAGCGAGCGAGACAGCGAGCGGCACAGCGGGGGAGACAGCGAGCGAGCGAGCGAGACAGCGAGCGAGCGCGAGAGGCGAGCGAGCCAGACAACAGCAGCACAGCGAGAGAGACAGCGAGCGAGCGAGACAGCGAGACAGCGAGCCAGCGAGCGGGCCGGAGAGAGCGAGCGGGGAGACAGCGAGCGAGCGGCACAGCGGGGGAGACAGCAAGCGAGCCAGAGACGGCGAGCGAGATGGCGAGCGGGACAGCAGGAGAGACAGCAAGCGAGGCAGAGAGGGCGACAAGAAAAGGAGCGCGAGAACGGCTGACGAGCGAGCGTCAGGCCAGCGAGCGGGAGACCGGTCCGGGAGATTGTCACGAGCGAGCGGTCCGGCGGCACGAGCGAGTGGTCCAGCGGCACGAGCGAGAGATCCGGCGGCACGAGCGAGAGATCCGGCGGCACGAGCGAGAGATCCGGCGGCACACGAGCAACTGCGGCAGGCGAAACTAAGGGATCGGCTCCCCAGCTGGGGTTACGTGATAAGTGATAACGGCCTGTAGGGGGGTCTCGTTATCTCACAGGCTGGTATCTGTTATTGCGACGGCCTCCCCAGCCACGTAACTACTCGCGCAATCATTGCTAAAGAGAGAAGACCCACGGAAGTAAGTGAAGATATCGTGATACAGCCAAAACACGATATCTGGTCAAAGCCAGATATCAGCCCCGGAAATAGAAAGCTAGCTTGGTGTTAGTGAGCTTACCGGTAATACTATTAAAGGTAACTTCATTCGCAAAGGATTGTAGCTCCAACTCCGAATGTCTTCATTCGCTTCATGAATCGGGGAATCGATCATTCAAGACGCGAAAATATAAACGCTAACAATAGGCTAGCAACAATATGTAGGAAATAAAGAACTCAGTACTGCTACTATGATTACCAATTAATTTTATTGAATGGTAGCCAGAAGAAGAAACAAGAATGTGTGAATATTTACCTACGCAGCACCAACCACAAATAAAATAAAGCCAAGACTGGCCAAGACTTGAGTGGCACTGTCGATTAATTACTGTGAATAAAAGCCTGGCACGCCTGAAAGGGGGTTGATATCCTCCATATATGTAGGCCATTGTCCTATTGTAAGGTCATTCATTATATATAATGCTCACGCCATTTGATGAAGACTATGAAATGTTGCAATGCCAGTGCGCCCATACCTATGCTATCTTGGTATCTATATGGAACAGCAAAAGAAAAAGAGCATGCGTAGATCAAATGTCGAATACAGTCTCTTCAGTCAATTGCTGATATAGTTGTGAAAACCTAACCCATCTTCTTAAAAATTCATATCCAGCACAGCACAGGGCAAAAATGATGTGAAAGGACATACAGTAAAATGCCGCCGGCCCCTCACCGTCACCGCTATGCGCCAGCGGGTGCGTATATGTAGTTCGACTCTCCAGACACACACCTAAATTTACACACCTTGGTAGCACCGCGGCCCATTTCAGCAGCGCCAGGAGGGCCCAGCCTGGCGCCAAACCAGACCGAGCACTGCACGACACCACTCCCGGAGACGCGGAAACGGCTCCGGACTCAGACGGAGGAAACGGCTCCGGGCTCAGACGGAGGAAACGGCTCCGGGCTCAGCCGGAGCAGCGGCCACACACCAGCCGCCTCAGCAGCGCCGCCGACTCCAGCCGACTCCAGCGGGCTGATTCAACTGGAGCGGCCGTGGAGTCCAGATGGGCCGGCCGCCCTGCCAGATCAATACGGGGCCCCGGCGCCGCCACTTCACCGGGGTCAGCGACTGCTGCCAGCGCGCGCTCCCCAGTGGAGAAACCACCCACGCACGTCATAGTAGGCAATACTAACGAGCTCACATATGACCATTGACCGTTCCCAATGTGATAGTGTGTAAGAGAATGCAGTGAAGAGTAGCACAAACACAAAATGTGAAGAAATCATCGGTACCGTTGTGAGCAGTCGAAATACAGTCACCAGCTGAGAAGAGAACCCCAAAGCAGAGAGGAAAAATCCGCAAAAGCTAAAGCGCGGGAAAACTATGGGCAAAATTTGTGTAATGGAGAAGCAAAGCCATTTCATAGAGAAACTAGCATCACCAACGAAGAAGGATGGGTTCTACCCGAACACGGCAGCGGAGCAGTACATGATCAGATGCAGATTAGCCGGCTAACTGCACAGTGGAAGAGATGTAGTTAGAGCATAGATACTGCCACTCCAAACTTCATCTGACTGCAGAAGGCTACAGGGACACGATAATTAGCAAAGTATCCCTAGGCATCCCGCCCCCGAACATTGCTGAACTCGCTACTCCTCAATAAGCCCTATGTGTCCACAATACCTAGTAGCAGGCGACGTCCGTCCGGTTTTCGGAGAACTGGACCGTTCGATAGTCCACAGAGCCTTTTTCCGGGAACTGAGGGTCAGTGTGGCACCGCCGTCTATCCAGCACAATACCCCGTGCCGTCCACTTCACGGCCGTACCTGCAGCGGCGGCACGGCGCGTCCACTGACAACCCTCACCGACACAGACCACACAGCACACAGACGGCAGGACAGCGGCACTAATACTCCTCGCCGACACAGAGCCACAGACAGCAGCAGGTCGGCAGCAGTGACACCCATCACCCACACAGACCACAGACGGCAGGTCGGCCGGCCTGCGGCGGCGGCACGGTGCGTCCACTGACAACCTTCACCGACACGACAGCTCGGCAGGTCGGCCGGCCGTCCGCGGCTGACACCACTCACCGACAGTCACAGGTCACAGACGGCCGGTCGGCGGCTGCACCGACACCTCTCACCGATACAGAGCCACAGACAGTAGGTCGGCGGGTCGGCGGCTGCACCGACACCTCTCACCGACACAGTCACAGGCCACAGACAGACGGCAGGTCGGCCGGCCGGCGGCTGCGCTGTGCCGGCCCGCGGCACCAGCGCCGCCCACAGGTGTTAGTCGGGGTCACCCGAGGCGTGGGAGGGAGGCAGGGGAGGAGAGGCGGGTAACAGACGTCACTGGATAACGGCAATCAGGGGGGATACACAGCCGCAGATGTGTCATTCGCGAACGGTGGATAAAATAGATTCTGTGAGCAGGCTAGCGATGTTTGGAAACCGAGCTTGGTTGAATGAAGGGGTTCTTAGCACTATAGTCAAATGTCTCGCCGCTCTAGGTCGGAGTGAGATATGCCAGTGACATTCCTATTGTCGCCTGTTACATTGCGCGCTTTACTAATTTAACAACATGTGTGCCATCCCGTCGCCCAGGCGAATAAGAAGTCTGCTACTAGCTGTTTAGAAATCAATGTCTGAGTTGGTCTGAGTTGGCACAATGCTACACCGCACAGCTGTGGATTCACAGCAGTTCTTCATTCCCTGTCACATCAGTGAGTTACAGTTTACAGGAACCTTTGCCTAACGGCTAACCGCCAGCTCGCAAGATTGGCCCCGCAGCCTGACGGTAGGAGAATGATAGAACGTTTGTTTGGTGAGATGTCAGCACCGCATATTTAATAAAAAAAAAAACGTGCAAGAACTGTACTGAAAGATGCATTTGTCATCTTTCGTGCAGCTGCATCGTCACATTAGCCGGGGCCCGGGTTTGATATCTGCTGATAGCCCTTCTTGACGGTGGAGAGATAGGCTTAACGATGAGGACGATACAAATTACAAACTAATCAACATCCTGGACTGGAAGGGAATGCGATCCCAAGACATAAAGATAGCAACATGACATCTGCAACTTAAGACGATGCTACGAGTTCATTCACAACTTGATCACAAAAAAGGTGACGCACATCCCCGTCATCGCTACTGGCAGCCGACCTGCCAACTTCTTGTGAATCAAATGAAAAGTGTCGATATTAATGTGGATCAGATTCACCAAATTAAAGGGACTATCCCACCTTCTAAAATGTTGTTAAAACCAGTTAAATTGTGCCCGACCTTATAGATTGGATGACCAGGAACACGGTTCTGGCATTTATTTTTTATTAAACATCTTAGGCTTCCCATATTCCAAACACAAACTTTCAAATATGTGACGACACAGCCCAAAATTACCTCCTTCCCCAGGTCACATTACTGTCATAAAGCTGATTCTTTTTACTCTGTAGGCACCACAACAAACTTCAGACCAAGTTTTAAACGATTTTTTCAACGAACAAACCCATTTAAATCAGAATGACTAAACGAGGTGACGTCACACTAACGGTCGCTCCATGTTGAAGATAGGGCCTTGCGCAAGGCCCATTCTCAAATGAAGGGAACGAATTTCTTCAACACCAAGAGGCCGCGGGGGTTGCAACCTAGATAGATAGTGGTTTCTGAACCTTGCCGCAAACTTGGCTATCTCAACTCAAACCCCATGTTAAAGGTGGGATAGTCCCTTTAAGTGGTGACACCAAATCCCGTTAAAATGCGACTCTTAGTGGCACGTAAATAGACAGGATTCCACGATCTCAGACGCTCGAACAGACAGGTCCCACCGTCACGGGACCGCCAGGTGTTTAGACCGGCCGACAGCCGAGACAGACCCAACAGGTGCCTGGCTAGCTCCCCCCCCCCTGCCAGGGTCACGCTGGAGGGGGGGGGGGGCTCAGGATCCGGGTGACACCCACCCAATACAAATAGTGATGGTCTCCCGGGGCAGCTCAGCCGTCTGCGACCCGGCCGGAAATCAAACAGTGGCCGTCTCTGAACGGCAGCCCCAGACGAGACCAGTAGGTATACCCATTCAGCGGTCCTGAGAGCGTCAGCCAGCCATTCAGTCGACTCGTTCCCGAGTCGCGCGGCGTCCGTTTGGCACAAACAGACGACCACCAATATCGTCGCCTCAGACTATATGGAGCGGCATCGATCGAGTTCGGCGTCGGAGGGTTCCCATTGCTACAGCCGTATTGTCGTAAGGTAGGCACCCCATGCATCCATCGTGGCTGTATGCACATCTGCACAATACCGGCTCTATTGGGCGCTAGCAGAGACAGTGGTGGTAACCTTTTTCTGTCCCTCGTGAGGTAGGTCGTCCAATGGAATCAGTCGGCGCTACACACTCATTCCTGCAGACAGCATGGCCTTTGGACCTCAGCTGAATTTGTTCCCAAAATTACTTTCAACGAATGTGTGGGGTAAAGAACGGCTTGAAAGCGATTCCGAGCCACTGGCATTACTTTCGGGTGCTCTTGAATTGTCTAACATGAATAAGACCCTCCGCACTGACATAAGCTGAGTGGCACTCCCCACTGATCCATTGAGTGACACCCACCGAAACACTTTCCACTGACCCATCTGAGTGAGACACTCGCCACCTCAGTGCGGCACTGCCCGCCGGCGACCCACCTTGGTGTCTGGCTCGGCCAGGGAGGCCATCAGCGGCAGCATCACGGGCCCGGGCTCAGCGATGGAGCCGCGCGGCGTGGCGAACGGCGTCATCTCTGGGGTGGCCACCGTCAGACCAGGAGGCGCCGCGTACTGGCAGCGAGCCGTGGCGCGACGCATGGTGACCGGCGCCGAGCTGCCTGCAAAGGACACGGACAGACGAGAGACGGTCAGTGGGAGACGGAGAGACGGTCAGTGGGAGAGGCAGAGACGGTCAGTGGGAGACGCAGAGACGGTCAGTGGGAGACATGGAGACGGTCGAAGGAAAGTCAGGTGGCCATGACACTGCAGTAGGGCTGAGACTTCATCGTCGACGGATGGATGAGACATCTCGAACGCAATATTACCACCTACAAAAGAACAGAGAGAAAATCCGAAGGCAGCCACACACAGGAATGGTTCGCCATGACAGCCACCGTCGATGAAGCTCAACTGAAAGCGAAATGTTTTATTCTAAAACTTGCCTGGCATTGGACAGATTGCAACAAAGCCCTACCGGGGCTCTCTCTCGATCCCACAAAAACAGCCCCAATTAACACTTGGCACGAAGATCGAGAACCACTGTTCAGCAAATGGCGCACCGAGACCGTCCAACTGTGCAGAAAGTGGCGCACCGAGACCGTCCAACTGCGCAGAAACTGGCGCACCGGGACAGTCCAGAGCACGGGGCGGGACTGGCACGGACGGGACCTCCGACACGGGACCGGACCGCGGCTGACGACGGACTGACGTGGGGTCGGCCGCGGCGGGCTGGTATAGTCTGGCGCCGGGCCGCCGGCGGGACGTCACCGCCCCCTCCCCGCCCCCGCGCAGCCCGGCCCCACCCCGCCCCGCGGCTGCATCAACAGCGACAGCTACTAGTGCGAGGTCTGGACCGGTCTGGCGAGTGACCCATGAATCACTCAGGGATCACCTCAAAGGATGGGCACCACCCAGCGGCGGCGGAACACCTTCAATTAAAGGTAGTGTGCCAGCTTTCTTGGACCGTATGGAGTTAATGGCCCAGATAAGGAGAACCGGATTTTTAAAACTTATCCATACCTTCAAAACTCATGGAAACGTCTTAAATTCTTCAAATTTTGAGTACCCCAGTGCGAAATTCGCCCCGACGGGTTGTCGGTCGTACCCCAACCACATTTCACACCACTATGAACAATAAATGCACACACTGAAATCGCTATTACCGATATGCTCATCCAATCAAGTTTCGATAAACCCGTTCATCATCAGCTCCTGCGGTTTCGAACACGCCTGTTAGGTGGTGCGGTAGACCACGCCCAAAGCCAGGGCCCCGGTATCGTGAGGTAGCCGAGTCAGGGCAGCGTGCGCTGACCCAAGCCGGAGCCGCGCGTCCTCCCGGTGTCATGTGATAGCCCGGGGCTGCCCGCGGGGATGCGGTAGACCGCGCCCAAAGCTGCGGCCCCGGCTTGGGTCAGCGCACGATGCCCCGACTCGGCTACCTCACGTTACCGGGGCCCTGGCTTTGGGCGCGGCTTCTGCTCATACTTTGTGGTGCGGTGGTGGTGCGTCGGGCTGCGCGCTCTGACTTCGGCCAAGAAAAATGCGTCAGCTGATCATTGTCATTTCTGCCACTTGCGTGTGGTGAAATGGGGTCATAACTTATAAGACGGCTTTTTCATATCAATTATTTTACATAAAATCATATTTCAAACCATAAATAATGTTCGACAGCCAAATAAAAGAAACCATACCAATACGGGCTTACAGTTTAAGGCTCGACATTGTGTTGTCTACGATTAGACAGCTGATAACTCATTCCCGTACGTCGTATGGTCGTAACACTATAATGACCTTTGCTTATTGTCACAAGTGCGCCGCATTCGCGATTGTTGCCCGACGCCTGTTTGCAGGTGAGCCCACTACAGTTGTTATACATATCTAAAAACCGATAAACTTTTAGGCGAAAAAGGCACTATTCCAGGCCCATTTTTGATTTTTTTTTGCGATATTAGGTAAAAACAGAAACTTCTTATCCTAGGAAAAATAAAATGGGAAATCTTTCAAAGGTGGCACACTACCTTTAAGGGAGGAACTGCCGAGTTTTGGTCCCATTCTTTCCATGCAACGCCCATAGGGCTAATGTTAAAATGCCAAAATCAAAGGCGGGGGCACGGTGCCCCACCCCCGTTCCGCCGCCTATGGCACCACCCAGTCAGGCATCAGCAATTGGTAGGAAAGGGAAGAGGGACATCAGCGACTGATATTCCAAAACAACCGTGGATCGACAGACTCGCTAGGAAGACACACACCCCGCTGCGGGTTATCCACTATCCAGGACAGCTGATGACTGACAGCTAGGAGCACGCCACGCCTAAAGTAGACCAGATTACGGGGAGCATTTGGCAGTGGATCGCAGGCTCCTGGAATCCCCCCCCCCCTGGATAACCGGAGCTCTGTTCGCACCCCGTTTATTTATCAGCAGACTTATGACGTCGGCGGTCGATTTACGTCACGGGACATGACGTCATCACTGCAAGCTACGTGCTACGTGAAAGAGACATATATGATGCTGTACTGACATTGGTGGCGCACATAAACAAATGCTCTCCGCACTGTTTTGTGTGTTTATTGTTTCACATAGGTATGTTGTGATTATATTCGGTTTTGAAAATTTATTTTTTTGTGTTAGGTATTTAATTTTATATGCTGTTTATTTGTTCAGCCATAGGTGGCAGGCATAGAACGTTCATTTTCTATTTGTAAACGATTTTACCTGCGTTTTTGTTTTTGTTTTGGAGTACCTACTTCATAGAAGAGTATTTCAATTTAGTGTTTGATTGTGTCAGAATATGTGTGCTAAAATGCAATATTTTGCTTCATTAGATTTGCTGTTCCCTGAAGTTTGCAAGGATTAAAATACTTGGCCACTCAATATTGTCATTTTATTTCCCAATTTATGTTCACAGTTATTTATTATAAGTAGGTACTGTGTGGTGATACTTTTGCTGTTTCTTCCTTCAAATTATTGTTATTGCCTTGTGTTTTATCTTGGCATGCCTATCCATGTAATTTTTTATCTTAAATATAGGAAAATATTCCCAAGAAGGCACTGAATTCATAGCACTCGTACATGTGGTGATTGTTGGTGATGTGTATCCCGGACCGTGAAGCTTGAAAGCCTACTTATGTGCCACAATTTTAAATATTCAAGTTGATTTTTAATGATTAAATTATAAAAAAGTTGTTCAGAACCTTGCACGGACTGGTTTGCATATGGAATGATCAGTTCTCATCAATCCAAACAAAAATATGGCACATGCTCATGAGAACATTTACTGCAGGTCTTTGTCCATTTGCTGGAAAATGCCTTCCGCCAGCTGTCCGGTAAAGTCTTCAGACCTGAGGCATCATCCTGTTATCACTCTGAATAGCTTGGTGAGGTTGCTGAAGGCCTCTATTACTGCTTCCTCTGAGGCTCTGACCCTGAGGTGCTTGAGCAAAAAGCATTTTGGACTTTAAAGGAGGGATTTTTTATGTGGGCGAGGATGGATGACATGATTATTATTAATATAACGAGGCTTGAAATGATCTCACGCATGTCAAAGTGTTTTTATTTTAGGCAAAATAAATATCTAAAACAGTAAAACAATCTAAAACAGTTTTACTGTTTTAGATATTTATTTTGCCTAAAATAAAAACATATAGGAAGTATCATTAGAATATATGACCTTCTCCTCGGAAAATGACCAAATGAATGAAAATGATTATTTATTGATGAATTGATGATATTTCGGTCACAGACCTTCGTCTAAATCGAATTCGTGAAATCGTACAAGGCAAAAGTAGCGAAATATCATCAATTCATCAATAAATAATCATTTTCATTCATTTGGTCATTTTCCGAGGAGAAGGTCATATATTCTAATGATACTTCCTACATTTATCATGCTCCTCGCAACAGCTCTCAACGATATAAGATAAAAACACTTTGACATGCGTGAGATCATTTCAAGCCTCGTTAGGGGAGTCAATTTTCTGATCCCTTGTTTTCTTGGCAGGTGATTTATCGCTGCTTAGGGCCAGCGGCCCATCGGACAGCCTTGAGAAGACCGCCGCACGCTGTTTGCAGTCCGTCGACCACCTGTCTTCAACGGACGGACGCCCTCGGTCCCACTCAGCAATTGACTGAAGCCTATCGCGCCGATATGCTCGCTCATCTTCCATCCTCCCTCGCCCTGCCTGATGGTTTCGACGACCCGGGCTGTGGTCCCTGAGTTTCGGAACCCGTCTCGCTGGCCTGCCAGCAGGAGGCCTGGCGCTCGTCGCAGACGAGCGCTGCAGTGTGGCCAAATGCCTTTAATTTTTTGGCATTGATTCGTTGTGTGACGTTGTTTTGTTCGCATGTGGCCATGTGGATAAGGCTACTGGCCAGTGGCCATAGCCTTATCCTTCTCGTTAAATTTGTTATCTGGAAATAAATGTCACCACTCACCATAAATGTGTTCTACATGGGCAATGACTAACTATTCTACTGTACATTTTACGGATGTCACATTTTCATGGTGCTTCAGAATAGATATCACAAGCGTCGTACCTCTTTGTTACGTTGATGACGCACCTGTAACCGCAGGCAATAACAGCCGGACACAGGCTGACACGCGCTATTCACCGATGGGCATATGAACAGATGGGTGTCGTGATCGTGGGCATGGTACTGCCTAGACTCGGCAATAATTAGGGCATTTTTAATTCTCGCCGAACCTATCTGTTTTCTTCATCAGATGCCGTTTAGGGGAGGGTAGATGGACTCTGCCCTCCCCGCCCCTCGCCATTTCGGACTAAATTGCGACATTTTAGGGCCGTGCAGAAGTCCACTTACGACGTCCCAAGTCAGTAACCTGACCTGACCTAATAATGTGGGCGGTGTGAAGATCCGTCTTTAATGTTCAAGTGCGCCAGCTTTCATCTTTATACCAGCGCCTTCCGAGCAATTACCTTAAAAAGAAACGTCGAGGCCGACACCCGAACCCCCTCTTCTCGGTGGCGAGGGCTAGGGGGTGGTGCTTATTAAGGGAGAATGGCTGTGCTATTTGTGCCATTCGAGCCCTACCAACACCTGTGATGAACCGACGCCCGGTGCGAAAGGAACATCGGCGTTCTCGGGCAGTAGCGGCGGAACACCTTCAATGAAGGGGGGGGGGGGCACTGCCGACCTTTTGTCCCATTCTAAATTCTTTCCATGCAACGCCCATAGGGCTTATGTAAAAATGTCAAAATCAAAGGGGGCACGGTGCCCCGGTGCCCTCCCCATTCCGCCGCCTATGTTCTCGGCAAAGTTGCCAATGATTTGCAAAGTTTGAATGATTCACTGCATAATGCCAAGTCCTTTTGGCTCCTGCGAGATGTCGCTAGCGCGTTGATGAAGTTCAATATAGAGGTCACTAGCGTCGAGCCATGAAACCCAAGATTACTTTCATGAAACCTACGCAGCTAACGGATGGGGCTGCAGACAAAAGTACGCCAAAAGTACGTCGTGACCGTGGTCTCCACTGCGACAATCAAAAGGGACATTGCTCAGGCCCATGTCACTCCACTTTTGATGTCATCATAAGGGGGCCTCAAGACAATTAATGGCGCGGTGCGCCACAATCGCTCCCAAGCTACTTGCCAACAGCGGCCATTTTTGAAAATATTATTTTGAAATAAAGTTTCAAGTAATGAAAATATTGTAATAAAGTTGTAACTTAAATCTATACCATATCTAAAAACTTAGCGAAAAATGATTTATCCATAGTAAAAATATAAGCTCGATGCGTTTTTACGTTGCTTTCCTGCTGCTGCAGATGGTTTTTAAATCGTCTATATCTTCAAAACCGGCCATTTCTTAGCATATTGCTGCTCTTTTTTGTCGCTAGAAAATTAGTTGGGCTTTCCATTGACATCAACGGCTAAGCGGTATGTGCAGAGTGCCATCAATAATCTTCAAATGAAGTTGATACTTTTTACGTTGCAAAGGAATGGAGTACCCCTTGCGAGCATCAGGGGTGACGTCACTCAGGATCTGTCTCTGATTGGTCGGCGGGGGAGTGACTGTACCTTCTATAGATGGCCTTGACATTGCTCAGCTTGTTTGGCGCACGTGTGACAGCGGCGCGGGGCGCGCCCAACGGCCGCGCCTTCGCTGCGGTTGGCCCACAGCGACCGCACGAACTCTGCGGTTATAACAGCAGCCTACGTCACACACTGCTGGCGCGACTCGAGCTCCTATTGGACAAATTCACGTGGTCTCCGTTGCTAGGCAACAATCTCGTCCATCAGCCAGCGTATGGATGGTGGCAGTGGTTTTGTAGTGCCGGTAACTTTTTTGTCTGCGTTTTAGATCACTTTGTAGCCCCATTAAAAGAAGAAATATCTCACTTTTGTGGTTGCCCATAGTAAGCGCACGGCGACCTACGTCAGCAGCCTGCGTGCGTTTCTCGGCCTCTCATTGGTCAACAGCACAGTCCTATCTCTTCAACACAGTAGCCACCTAGTGGGCTGTTGGGGAAGCTGTTTTGACAGCAGCGGGCGAACAGAGCTCGGGTCCTCACTGGATCACAGGCCGAGCCGAGCCCTTGACCAGAGCGGCGTGCTTTGCGCCCAGCGTGGCCCGAGACAACGGGTGAGATTATGTAGGTGAGAAGTGTGAAGACCCAGCGATCGGTTATCGCTCAACAGTCAACATCGTTCCGGTAGTTACCGGCAGATGGCATCGTTCCTCCAACACATCCAGCGATATATCATTTGGCATAACGTGAGAGAGATCCCATCCGGACAACTTTCGAGCGTCCTTTGTCGCCATTCCTTTGTTCCGACCCAGTTCAGTCATATTTGACTGTTTACATATTGAACGCTGTCCGCACACCCAGCCGAGGAGCCGCTCGCTGTTCTGTTCTGTTCTGGAGATAACGGGACGACCGAGAACGAGGGTGAATCACGAACGCAGACGTGTCCCGAACTGAGACACGTGTCATTCCGGTCCGACCCGTAAGCGCTCGCGACAGTTTGACAGCTCTGCCAAAGCCTGTCAATGGAGACGACAAGTGGACTGGGGCGTCACGCATAATTTAGCGAGCCTAGCAGCTGTGTCAGTTAAGCATCAGCAAAAGGCATGAATAAACAGAAGTAAACTTAAAACATTATTACATAAGCTCCCATTACAATGACAAGTTTGGCAAGATCTAACGACACATGCAAAGGCATTCAGCAAAGGCTCGATTCAACACACAGGTACACTCGGGGGCAGATTGATGTTCCACCACTCCCTACCCATCGGGCTCCCATGGCTCATCACCGTCTGCTGCCAGCAGGGTTGTGCTCGACTCAAAAAAATTTGCCGACTCGACTCATCATTCAACTTCAGAAAGCCTTGACTCAACTCTGACTCAAACAAGGATCTGAATTTTTCCCTTGACTCGACTCATGACTCAAGCGGCTCAATGAAAATATGAGTTGACTCAAACTTGACTCAAAATTTTTGTTGAGTCAAGCGTGTTGACTCAAAATTGACTCAGATAAAAAAGTTGTTGAGCTCGACTCAAAAAAATTTGCCGACTCGACTCATCATTCAACTTCAGAAAGCCTTGACTCAACTCTGACTCAAACAAGGATCTGAATTTTTCCCTTGACTCGACTCATGACTCAAGCGGCTCAATGAAAATATGAGTTGACTCAAACTTGACTCAAAATTTTTGTTGAGTCAAGCGTGTTGACTCAAAATTGACTCAGATAAAAAAGTTGTTGAGCGGGGTGTTGAGTTTGCATATGTTTTGCGCAATTAATCTATTTTGTAACTAGCGGTCGTAACTGTTCGCCGTGGGTGGAAAAAAATCCGGCAGCAGGGCCAGGCCTAAGTTGTTGAGCGGGGGGACAATGAAAAGCTGAGGTATATATTGTTTCTAGAAAGATGAGTCAGCTGACTCATGTTCCTAAATGCTTTTGACTCAACTCAATGTCAAAAGTTATTTTACTGACTCAACTCTGACTCAACTCAACACCTTAATATTTTTGTCTGACTCAACTCTGACTCAACTCAACAGCTCAACATTTTATCCGACTCGACTCAAACCTGACTCATCTGAGTCAGAGTTGAGTCAAATCGCTGACTCGACTCATGAGTCAAGCACAACCCTGGCTGCCAGTGGCAGCACTGGCACTGGCAGGCAGTGCTGAGCAGTGCTGAGGGCAGGCAACACTGGCAGCAGCCAGTGCTGAGCCATGGGAGCCCGATGGGTAGGGAGTGGTGGAACATCAATCTGCCCCCGAGTGTACCTCCATTGATGAATAAAGGCACAAATTAGCACGTTCTCAAAAAGGATTAACTGGTTCACGTAAATTCGGAAACCCTCCAATAGTAGCCAGATTGCGAAAACCCCGCGATCATTGAAGCAACCATACGCGTGATTCCCGTTGTGCGCATCCTTCAGAATCTCTCGATTTCGTACCTACTACCTACGTCACACCCTCATAGCAAGTGCTACCTCAATGTAATCCGATCCGGGTCATCATCCAACAAGTGTCAACTGCGTGCCCTCGTGTGCCGCAGCACGCACGTCGACCCCTGACCCGGTCGTATCACCAGCCTGACCCCTGACCCCGCGCATATGAGTCACCTGGCTCATCACATCATCACGAGGACTCGCGTACACACGGAGATGACCGGCGGTGACGTGTACGTTTGAGACGCTTCCGGAGAGCTCGAGAGTGCGCTAAGATGACGAGCCTGTACGGTCTGCGAGTGGTTCTGGGCGGACGTGTCCCAGCGTCAGCCACCAATTCTGATAGAACGTAGACTCGGATCGTCCCAGCGTCAGCTACCTACTCAAGAAGATCGTCCGTTCGAAATCGTTCACATATCCGTGGGGACGCCAAAAGGCAAAATGAACTCCAGTGTGTCTACCGTAAGTTGATGGCATGCCTGCCATTTCGCCTCTGAGAACGAAATAACACGGAATAACATCACATATTGCAGGTGATGAAACTATTCTGAGAGAATTTTCCCAAACATCGCACACCGCCGATCGGAATGGGTCGGACTTTGACCGCCCGAACATTGGCGTTGCACCACACAGACTCGCAGTTTGGCGTCGTCTCGTGGGACCACGACCGCTATTTGCGCTGTGAACGTGCTCAGGATGCCAATCTCAGCACGCCAGCCGAACAATCTCGGCCGGGTTCCCTGCGACGGACCGACGGACCATCGTTTTATCCAGCTGACCGCCCGCAATAGCTTTGATAGAGGCATGGTACAGCAGCTATTGGAGCACGTAAAATACGTTCACCTGACCAATACAGATCGGCAAAAATGCAACATGACTTTTCCTATCAGTGGACGGTTCATGACCTTGACCTAAGGCCAAAATTTGTAGTTGACTTTTCATCAAAGTTCATGCCATCCGGATGTGTAGGCATTGTTCGGATCACTGTCATGGAACGGATATTCTTATATCCGACCAATGACAACAGATATTTACAACAATGAATAGAGTTAAAACTAAACAAGCAGAAGCCTGCCGAGTTTCAGCCTGCACCGGAAGCCTCACAAAGTCCCGTAACCATACGTCGCCGCCGGGCCCGGCCGGCCGGTGTCAAAGGTCAGCACCGCGCCGACCGGTGACGTCACAGGCGCGGTGCACGTCCGCCGCCCGTGACCGGTCGGGGGCGGTGATAGCCTTGGGGCGGTGTAAACAGGGCCCAGTGGCAGACGGAGGCGGGCCGGGGGCAGCCAGACTGGGGATGGAAACGGCCACCAGACCGGGCGTGCTTGGCCAAGACAAGTGGACTTTTGAATAAATGTCGAATTCAATGTCGAATAAATGAATTCTTTGAATTTGATGTAGGTATTTAATGAAAAGTCCCTTGTAATTTTCGATTATGTTGTAATTTTCGAAACGTCTGTAAAAGAATGAATGAAATAAAGAAGTGGGAAAATAATTATAACGTTACTTGCAAAATCACAACGGTGACTCATTCAACTGCGGTGTTATTACAAAGTTGTCTTTTGTACTTTACAGAACAGCAACAGAGCACGATGCAGCTAATGTGGGTGTCATGGTTTATTGCCACGGCCGGACACGGGTGTTACCCCGCTGCAGTGCTGACGGGACGACCCTGCCCATCCCCTCCAGTTCGTATGCCGGCGCTCTACCCGTGGGAACACGTGTTTCTGAGCTGACAGGGCTGAGCTGCGGCAGCCGGGCCCTATCAGCTCGGGCTGCGTCAGCCGAGCCCTGTCAGCTCGGGCTGTGTCAGCGCCGGTCGCCAGGCTGTGTCAGCGCCAGTCGGCGGCCCCTGTCGGCCCACCGTGCCCCGACCCCGCTCCCCGCCGGTTCAGCTGCCGACAGGGCGGCATCCCCAGCTCAGCAGCTCAGCTGACGACAGGGAGACCTCCCCGGCTCAGCAGGTCACGGTTCATGCTCCCGGTGACGGCTGCGGCCGGCCGCCGAGCGGACCTCAGAGACCGGTCCGGCGACCCACACTCAGCTTCTCCAGCTGGGACTGGTCCAGAGGATTGTGGGGAGGGGGCGGTCGACCGACCATGCATCACTTCAGCTGGATAGGACCGCACTGGACGTCCTCAGGAGCTTGATGGGGGAGGGGGGGGGGCACGAATGGCCAACCGGACGCTCTTGTCTGACGCGCGGTAAAATGCAAGTTGCCTTGAAGGGACATTTCCAATGAATACAACTTTTTACAGAATGCGATCTGTGCGATCTGTGCGAATGCGACCAGGTGGGTTAGTTGCACGGCTCGGGTTTTACGCTTCTTTTAACCCTCGCCCGTAAACGGTGTTTTGCCACCTCCGCCCATGCAGGGGGGGTTGGTGCGACCCCCCCCTGGCGTTTGAAAACGAAGCGTCGTAGAGCTTAGCGGAAAAGACCAACGGATTGCTCTCAACGAGATCTCGCGATTGGTGGTATATTTTTTGGTCCTAGGTCAACATTTGACCTAATTATGACCGGTCAAAGGTCAAATTTTCGGAAAAATCTAACTTTTTCAGATTTCCGCGCCGATTGCGGCAAAACGGTAAGAGATATCGACTTGAAACCTTCACTATCGTGATCCTTGATCAATTCTCTATCGTTTGGTGTGTATTTCGATGTCATAACTCTAAAAATGATGCGTTGGGAGCATCGGAAGTCTGCAAGGTCATTTGTGCATTGGGTCACGTCAGGCGTGTGACGTCACTGACCTGACCCTGACCCAAAATCAGTGGCGCAGCCAGGGGGGGGTCAGAGGGTCAGCTGACCCCCCCGAAATTTCTGTCAGGGGCCCGCTCGAGAGAGAGAGAGAGAGAGAGAGAGAGAGAGAGAGAGAGAGAGAGAGAGAGAGAGAGAGAGAGAGAGAGAGAGAGAGAGAGGGAGGGAGGGAGGGAGGGAGGGAGGGAGGGAGGAGAGAGGTCCTAATCTAATCGGACGAGCCCGCTTCGAGAAATGCCTACTGGGACACCACGGGTGAGGGGCCGGCCTGGGGCCCCAGGTGGACGGGGCCCGGGCCCCCGGGAGAACGGGCCCGGGCCCCCTGGGTGGATGGGGCCCGGGCCCCCCGTGGATGGATCCGGGCCCCCGGGAGAACAGGCCCGGGCCCCTGGGGGAACGGACCCGGGCCCCCGGGACAACGGGCCCGGGCCCCCTGGGTGGATGGGGCCCGGGACCCCCGTAGATGGGTCCGGGCCCCGGGCCTCGGGTGGACGGGGCCCGGACCCCCGGGTGGATGGAGCTCGCGCCCCCGGGAGAAAGGGGCCCGGGCCCCTGGTGGACGGGGCCCGGGTCCCCGTGTGGATAGGGCCCGCGCCCCCCGTGTGGATAGGGCCCGCCCCCCCCCCCCCGTGTGGATAGGGCCCGGGCCCCCCGGTTGAATGGGGCTCGCTAGGGTGACCTGCTTGCTCCGCAACGCGAATAAGGGTATTTTCGATCGGTGGGCGTTTGGTTGGTCTTGTGTCCGTGGGTTATGCATCCATTTCGGTCGATTGCTTTTTGACGGCTAAGCATTTTGGTTTGGGAAAAAATATCCATCGCATCGAGGTGCTCGTGTCTGATAAGCATGCGTTCTACTATAGAACATGTCATGTGTAGTTCATAACAAAGGTTGACGCAGGTTATTAAATGAAAGCCATCGATGAATTACTATGTAGAGGTTTGAAACATTTTTTATCTTTAAGAATACTGTTGCTCGTCATGCAAAAGCGATGATTGGATTCTGAACAAAATTTAATGCTCTTTCCAACTATGCCATTTTCAACTGTCAAACGTACCAGGTTATGCAGAAAAACCCGTAAAAAGTCCTTAATAAATACCATTTTCTCCAGCGATTTGTTCCACCTTGTTTTTGGTCAATTAGCTCTTCACAATTTTTCCATGAGAGGCGCTACATTTCTTTTGCCCACAGGCGTTGTTTGAACCCACTCCGTCAAACAGTCACCCGAAAATAGCATTAAGTCCCAAATCTGTCCGAAACGTCAATTTTCCAGCATAAGTGCCCTCACGGGTGCACGTGGCGCGTGCCATCCCTGCACCGCACACCATTCGATAACCCGTTCGATTCTGTTCCCTGTGCCGGTCGGGCCCACGGTTACCGAGATACTGCACGGGGAGCGGACCCGTGTCGGGCAAATTGAGCCATTTTCGCCCGATTTTGCAAGCCGATTTATACATGTAAAGTCTATGACGCGAATTTGCACTTTTTGAGCACGCACCATGTGTTCGCTATCGATCCGATCGAGCTGAGACTCTCAAAGGCACGTTGCCCATCCTTGATCTATAAGTTGCGCAAATTTCAGCGCACTGGGCGCAACGGTCTGACCCATACCCCGCGCTAAGTAACACCATGCCGGGACCTCGGTAGCAGACAGAATCTACGTCACCACATCACCACTGTACCACACCACATTTCGGCCTCGAAAGATAGGTACGAATTCATACGTCATTGTAACCTATTTCTGTCATGGTCAATTCGCGTAGAAATTGAACACTGGGTGATTACCGAGCTATTGTTCTATCAAAATTTTCCGATTCAAACTCGCTCAGGGTTATCGTGCAGGTAAAGGGGGCCCGCTCAGCAGAACGCGCATGAAATATGGAAAGATTTTGAAAAATGGGTGGGGGGCCCGCACACCAGGGGGGCCCGCTTTGGAGGCGATGACCCCCCCGAAACGAAATCCTGGCTGCGCCATTGCCCAAAATGAACTCCAAGAAACAACCGACGATGCCTGAAATGGATAGCAAATTCGAATTCAGGGCATCAAAATACCCCGAAAAGGCATACAAGTGCAAGAAGTCATTACAGGTCAACCGAGGTCACTGACCTGACCTTGACCTTTAGTAACCTTGAAAAGGTCAACGGACATTGTGCCAATGTCAAATCAGCCAGTTATGATTCTAAAACAATCCATCAGTGTGTCAGATCAGTCGGCATTTATACCAATGTGAAGCAATCTCCAATTTAGCGTAAATCTGGCCGGAGGTTGTTCCCTTTATGACGTCATAACTCCGTGACCTGACATGACCTTGACAAAAAAACCAAAAGTTGCGCAAAGGATGCCCCATAGGGTACTGAAAATTTGAGCAGGCTATCTGAAACGGTTCGGCGTGTAGCTAAGAAAACCTCAGGGGGGGTTGCACCCCCCCCCCCCTACATGGGCGAGGGTTAAGTTTATTCTTCGCAGACTTTCCAATCGAGATCCTAAAAGCAAAATCGAGTGCCGTGAATGTTAAAGACTATCACCATTTGATTCGTTCCTGAAACGACCGAAATGGTCACCGATATCAGCGATAATTACAATCATGGGTAATATAATGGAAACAAAAACACAATAGGCAAAGGCACTTCAGTGCCCAAACTAATTGGCTACAGTGAGGCAGGTTATTTCATTCAACAATTACCTAGTGTTTGATTCCATATTTGCTGAGATACTTTTACAAAATTGAATCACAGAGCCGTGGTCCGGTGGGTCTGGGTGGTATCCGGCCCGCCTTGGAGGTCCGTAATGCCAGCCTTCGCCGACATTCACGGAGTATTTGACCCACGCTTTCCAATAGCCCATGTGTTTAATGTAAATTGGAAAACCTACAGTATCGTTGCGCATTCCATTTGAAATGGCAGCAATTCCACGAAACAGTGTGTGGTAACTGGCCATACGTTCCGCACTGACTGATGTAAACACGCCGGGTGAGTGGCACAGTGGATATGGCGACACAGGCAGTAGTCAACCCGCACCAGATACATTGAGACCCCCCCCCCCCTTCCACAAGAACGACAGCTGAAGAATTATTATAAACACAGCGAACTTTGACATCAGACAGAAAGCACTGCGATAGCGACTCACCTCTGGGTGGAGGTGGAGGAACAGCGCCCGACGGCGGCCGGTGCGACGGTGGCGCCGTCGGCGGCCGGCTGGCAAACTGAGCACCAGAACTCAGTGGTATAGATGTCGCTGGCGGCGGCATGCTGGCCGTTGCCGGAGCCGCGGAGCTGCTTGGAGCGGTTGGAGTCGTTACTGTCGCAGTGGAAGCCGCAGCCAGCGGTGCGAACACGGACTGCACGGAGGGCGGCGGCTGGACGGCCGGCCGGGCCGGCGGGCCGACCAGCGGCGCCAGCACCGCCGGGGTTGTTGTTGGTCCTCTGAGGTGCGGCTGCAGCGGGTCCGTCTCGGAGGCCGGCAGCTGCGGCGGCACCGCCGGACTAAACACAGACACTGGCGCCGGGGCGGCTCCGGACGCTGGCAGACTAGCTCCCGTGCCGAACCGTCCCCCCGGCCGGGGTACCGCCCGGAAGGCGTTCAGAAGCCCGCCGCCGCCGCGGGGCGGAGGTCCGGTGGGCGGCGCCGCGGCAGCAGACAGCGGCGGGGGCGGTGCAGTCGGTCCCGCCGTCTGTCCTTCACTGGCAGCTGCTTCAGCCGCTGTGGGTGCAAAGAGAATGGAAATGGGTGAAAGGACAGCCATGTAGCGTCACATGAGAGTGGTGTATACCTGAGAGGGGCAATGCAGAATGCTCATGGAGCATTTATAAAAATGACAGCAGAAAGGGGAGCAAAACAAACTTTTTAAAAATTAGCTATAGAGTTTAACTCGATTGCTGAAAAAAACTCATTCAGCATCATGTATAGAATGTAGGCATGATATAGATAATACAGGAGTGAAAATTCCATAGGAGTAGAGATGTGTTAGATGTACCAAGGATAGATTCATATAAATTTCAATAACAAAACAAAAATTTCATACAATTGTCATTGATGTGTTTCTTTAACTTCGAATTTTCCTATTCCCTTTCAATGAACATGTCCTGGGAGGTATGGCATCGCCCATGACAGAACTGCAAGTAGCCTTTCAGTTTGCTGCGAACACAAATTGCTCAGGACCATTAAAAATAAGATGTTTATAATAAATGAGTAAATAATGGACAAATAACTGAAATGAATAACAGAAAACAGGACAAGTCATATGTTATCTTTGTAAATCTTAGATATTTCTCCATTGGGGATCTCCATTCTCCAGTCCATCCTGAAATCCTGATATTCTGCATGCCACAGGCAGTTTCACCATTTGATTTTGCAATGCCAAATTAACGTCTAATTAGGCATTTAGATATACATTTTTAAACAAAACCAATATGGGCACAAAATGAGCTTAAAAGTTGGATTTATGTTGGAACACCTTAAAGCCCCAATGAACAAACAAGCAAAACCAATATGTTGACACTTGACAGCACCATTGTGAAATTTAACTAATACACCTTTTTGCGTTGTTCGATGGCCAATCGTCATAACCATTTCGGCATCAGTTTGGACAAGCGTCATTCAGAATAACCCATCGGCGATGTGCATCACTGTTAGACGGTCGGCAAAACAGGCTGGACTCCATTTAACCATTCTGCATAACTCTTTGTCATTGAGCACAATGTTCGTCATAGGCAAAACACTTTGTCAGATTGTCATAATGCTTCGACATTTCACAAAATGGTTAGTCGATGTGCAAAATTAATCGGTACTGTGCGTAAACAATGACTGTTTACTTAAAACTTTCGTCAATGATCAAAATGTCAATGATGTAGTGCTTATCTAGCCATATTCAATGTTTAACGTTAATCACGCATTCAGGGATGAGGCTTATGACAGTTCCAGCGCAATTTGCAACCAATTAACCATTGAATTCCGAAAAAGGCAGTTATACCATAGCTACGAGGAGACTGCCGGCGCCATACCGAGTAGGCATGTAGATTCTTGAGCGTCGGACTCCTAAACGCTTCGATACAAACCACGAAGTCGGCCGTCATTATCGCGTCACTGCCCGTGCGATGTCATGGGACAACGCCTCGGGCGGCCGCGCCGGTCGGACTCGCGAGGGAATGGCTGACAGATGGCAAGCAAGCCTGCCGGCCGGACACCTTGGTTTTTGGGGCGTGGCTCACTTAGCCAGCCTGTTGCCTGTTCCTTGGTGTTTGAGGCGGGATTAACTTATCCAGCCTGTTGCTCTGTTGCCTGTCCATTTTTCAATCAGCCGATAACATGTCAGCTACGTCCATCTACATTGTACCTATGGCGCTCATGAACGCTACCGATTTTTATGTAAATCAATGGTCTACGAGTTTTGCCACCTATGCCTCGCACTGCACTGTATAAACCCGGTCATATTTATACTTCTCTGTAAAGGGGCGATCTGTTTTTAGTTTTGACGAAATGTTATGAGGAATGCCGAAATTAGCATGGGGATGTTTTGGTGAACGACGAAGGGATATTAACGAAAGACGAAGCATTTATCCAAATCGTCAAAGGTTTTGCCGGAACTCAATCAGTTATGGCGAATAGCGAAGGTAATACCAACTGACGAACTGTGGAGTGGGATCAGCATTCCGTTTTGCCCATATGCTGAAGGTTTTGCCGGAATGCCTCTCACTGGCGCCACCTATGTGCTGATCGGACGAATGGGTTTTGCTGATTGGCCATCGAACAACGCAAAAAGGTGTAAAATGATGATGACCATCCACAATCCACATATTTGCAAAATGAAATTTATGATTGACTAACAGAACTTAGTACTTATGTTCAACAGATACCTACCCAAAATAGCAATATGAAAACATGAATGGCTGATAGCATTAGAGAATTTAACAGATAAAGTTGTGACAAAATATTGACAATTTAAATAACTGATTTTTACGTTAGCACACAACCACAACCACAGTCAAGGCTAAAATCTTAACTGGTGGTGGATCAAAAAGACAGATACTTACAATGTTGATGCGAAACAGCTTGCTGAGGGGCTGGAACGGAAAGTGCTGGCATTTGGACACCATCAAAAGGAGATCCAGTATTGGCAGAAAATAAGAGTGGATTTATCTTCTGGGGAACATATTCACTTCTTGCTGGATTAGCCATCGTAAGGGTATGAACCAAGGCAAGATATTTAACTGAAACAGATTAAGTTCCAAATTTCAATTTGCAGCCAATCTTCAACGATCAATGCACCAAGCTTGTATTCTACCACTCACAACTTGAAATAGTAAAACTGAAGAAAGTCTTGCCATCAGAATAATATTCCCCTACGCGCAATCAACCAATGTTTTCAACGTAATTGGAATTGATATATCATGTCACCCACATATCACCTACACCACCAGCACCGCCCTGCAATGCCTGCAATCAAGTCACATATAGAGATCGCTCTTGTAAAGGCGTTTTACCTTTTCCCTCATACGGTAATCACACCCTTAACGACACATGATTAGAAAGTTAGGTCAAATTATTTCCATACATGGCGCATCTAAGACAAAATCACCTCTGATATAAAGACAAGCTGCTACAAAATATTGATACTGCATTAACATTTTGAATTGCGTGAAGATTGCTCTCACTTAGGTCTTGAGCTATTTGAATAAGGACACAATGGAATCGTTAAATATTTTCGCATAAACATACCTATCTAACAACGTCATTGCAATTCTTTGTACATTTTTGTTCTTCATTAAAAATGATGCCTTTAGGATTTGGCCTTGGGAGATTACATCATTGGGTAATTGGTATTATTGGGATTTGCAGTTTTGTGACAGGTCTTGGAAGGTTTTGAACCTCAGATCTTTCCGATCTATTCGCAGGACATAAAGATGCCTGATTTTCGTTAACCCGCGCCCTGGTGGGGTCTGTTTATAACGCGACCTGGTGGGGGGGGGGCTATTTTTTGCCCCCCCCCCCGTATCTCCGAAACTACTGGACGGATCCGCAAAATTCAAACGGCGTTCGAAAGGCCTGTCAAATTTGTTGACGGAAACCAAATTTCATTGACCTCAGAGTCACCGATGACGTCACAGGTCAGGTCAAAGATGAAATGCTTCACCGTTCACGGGTCTTCTAGGGAATGCGCTATAACACCGAGGAAAACGCATTTTGTCGAGAATCAGCAATAGGGCGTCAGTTGCCTAGTAGATATGTTGCTATTAGAGGTCACTGACAATACCAGGTCAGGTCACAGGTCAGGTCACCAAGGGTCACAGGTCAGGTCACATGAGCCCAACTTCACCAAGGTTAGGTATGTGATGCATGTTTTATGGCCAATTTTTCATTTCCAACTCAATGGTGCTGGTTACAAGACTATCAGGTACGGCTTAGGTCACTTTCTGGTGAAGTTCAGGTCAAGGTCAGGTCAAGGTCAGGCCAAAAAAGGTCAAATTTTAAAGTTGATAGTTTTGCATAAAATGGGTATTGATTCGATGCAGCTCGTCACGGGGAGTCTAATGGTGGTCTTTGTTTTGCGCTACGGGGTCTACAATTGCTAAAAATTGAGTTTGAAAATTTGACGTCATCAATTTTGAACAGTTTTTTCGCTATAATTTCGCCAAAAAGGAGGTATCAATCTCAAATTTGGTATGTGGATGGAAGGCGGTAAGGACTATCACATATATTCCGGTTTTTGCGAAATTCAAAAACTTTTTGGATTTTTCGATTATTATATCAAAAAAAAATATTGTTTGATTTTTGGGGGTCAAAATCCAAAAATTTCAAAAATCCGAGATAGCAGTTTTGTAGCCCTGTTGATTTTACAGCTTTTATGTCTTAATCATTTTTCTGTATTTGCAAAGCTTTAGGCCTGACAGCTCTTCCCGCAAAACCCTTTTTTTGGGTCGAAAACGGCAGAACATGACGTCACTCTGACGTCATTTCCGGCCAACCTATCATAGCTTTTGGAAAAATTTTTTGTCACAATGTGTAAAATTGATGTCCGGGAGGGTACTGAAAGTTTGGTGACGATCGGCGCAGCGGTTCTGAAGATATATCGAAAAGTCTGGAGGGGGGGGGGCAAAAAATAGCCCCCCCCCACCAGGTCGCGGGTTAACACATCAACCCTGTAGTAGACTGAACCTACCCAGGCTTGGGGTCTGGGTACGCCCGTGATTCCACCCTCGGTGGGTCGCCTGGAGCCGCCTCTGGTGACCCTGCCTGGGGCATGTGGACCGAGCCCAATACAGACAGTTCAGAGCGGACCGCCGTGTTTGGAACAAACCCCACTGTTTCTGGCTGGAGTAGACGGTCACCAGCAGAGGTCACCAGCATCCGACTTGAGTAGCTAGCTCCCACCGGTGCAGGCATGCTCCTGTGTCGTGCGGTGACCGTTAGCGAAGATGGATGGCCTGTCCATCGAGGTGGGCTGAGACATGGCGGTGCACCATGATGGCCGCCCAGGCCAATATCTACCTCAAATTCCAATCATCCTTCCGGTTTTATTAAGTGGTCTCGCCAGACTGAGAGACAACTTTGGAAAACCTTTCTGGTTTGACCAATGCTTTATTATATGAGCGATTCTTAAATTTAAGCAATATGAGTACCTATAGTATAGTAATATTTAGAGCATCTTCATAAGTCGACGGTGGTAGGTACCTAATGTTAGTCACCGTGCCCAATGTATTTGAAATAATTAGGTATGTTTAAGAATATGCATTATTCAATTAGGTATTTACTTGCCCAGTTCAAAGCGCGAATGCAGGTAAATACCGAGCGATCGGGTGATACCCATGTGCAGGTCAATCACTCTAAAGATAGCAGTGGGGTCGTTCATTCCGCACGCGAGCTCCGTCTCCCCGCATAAACCGGTGACGGGCGCGCTCCGCTGTCCCCACCAGCGCTGCGCTTCACATCTGCATATAATTCATGTTATCCGGCTGATCGTACATCTCCCTCCCTCATGCATTATTTACGGTACCATGGTGTATCATGCATGGTGTATCATGCACCCCTAGCACGGCGCGATGCATCCTGCACGTCGTCTGTGCACAATGTGCATAGACGTGTCATCGGCGCCGACCAGCCTCAATGCAGGTCACATGTAATATATCGTGCATTTGTGCATGCATGATGCAGGCAGGACGCGGCTGAGCTCTGGCGACGGGGCGTAAGAGAAGGTCACGACTGCCCACTTACAGAGCGGACTACCTCTAAACAAGGCAAACTATTTTTGGTTTGCCGAATATTTTTGGGAAGTTTTAGGGGACATTTTTATAATCACGATAAGCTTGATGGTTTAAACTTAGAAATGTTCATTTATATTGGACCAATGCAATGTGAACCTAAAATGGCATTGTTAGATTGCAACACTAGTTTTGAAAGGTTAATTTTTGTTCTGTTGATGTGCCTAAACGTTTCGTTTTTCAAATTAACAAGCGAAGCAGTGCATGTGAGACAATTTAGTTCATTGATCCACGATCAGCACATGTCCTACATTGATGCCATTGACAGACAGCCCGCGACAAAACCTACACATTTCCTCGCGGATGATGTGACTCACCCTTCCCCGTCCTTCCCTCCCTCCCCCTCCCCAGTGCCGGACCCTCCCCCTCTGGCGCGCGGCGGTCCCATTCCATCACATCCCCCTCCGGTCATCGCTCGGCCCCTCGCTCGGCGGGGGGGGGGGGGGCAGAACCGTTCCACTTTCATTTCTCCCCTCGCCCCTGGGAGAGGAGAGGACACCGCGCGGGAGTCCCCTCCTCCCCCACCCCTCCCCGCGCGCCGTCAGCTGTTTCAGTTCCGGCGGGAGAGGGCGGGGAGGGGATCGGCGCCTCCCGCGGTCGTATTGATCCGCGCGGTGCCGGCCGGCGCCGCCGCTCGCTCGTGCTTCAGCCGTGACCTTTGTCGGTTCTGGCGGGGAACCTCGCCCGATGGCTTCTCGCGGAGCGGCGGCGGTCTGCAAACTGCAATAGGAAGAAAGGAGTGGGAGGTGGGGAGGGATGGAGTTGGGAAATGACAAACGACTTCCCATCCGTTTCGTCGTTTTTCCGGCTCCAGTGGCTCAACTCTTCCTCGATCTGGGGTGAGGTAAAATTCCATGAGGCTAGCTAACTTAACCCTCGCCGGACCTATTGGTTTTCTACATACGCGCCGGCCGAGGGGGGGGGGGGGGCGGGTACGACCCCCCCCTCGCCGTTTCGCCCCTGGTGGAGCTAGCGCGTCGCGGAAAAAACGAGCGTGTGCGCCGTTACGAGACGCAGAGATTGGTACCCGATTTTAAGGTCCTAGGTCAACCGGTGACCTCTGAGGTCAGGTCAAGTGCCCCAGGGTACGGTTCGGTTTTTGGTGAATAACTTCGCAAAAAACGGCCGCAGAGCGCCGATTTTGGCAGCATCGTGTTCGCCTCGCTCAGGCGCGTCGAATGATATACTTTTTGTCCGGGTCAGGTCAACTTGGGGTGTTGACCTCAGGTCAAGGTCAGGTCAGCACCCCCAGGTCACGAAGTTGGTCGAAAGAGGTCATGTCGCATATCATTCGATTCGGCAGGCCTTCCTGAGTCCATTGGTGCCTTTCCCGACTCGCTAGCTCAATTTGATCAAGAGTTATTGACGAAAAACTAATTTGACCTTGATGACGTCATAAATGACGTCACGCAAGGTCAACATTGCAAAAGTGACGCATCTAACCTTGCAAGGAGTGCATCAAATCACGATTCCGTGTGCTTGAGATAGTTGGAGATCGTTCCCGGCGCCAGAATAGCAGTTTGAATTTTTCCCCATTGACTTATACCTAATGGTGAGGTCACGAAAATGACCTGACCTCATATGACCTTTAGGAAAAATCCGAGATATACAAGTTGTGGGACTCATAATGGATACTAGATCCTGCAAGTTTCATTTCCCTGTGACATCTCCTCTGGCAGTGAGGGCGTTGCGAAGTTGCGATATCTGAAGACCGTGCAGAGGTTCACTTATGACGTCATAGGTCAGTGACCTGACCTGACCCAAAAATGCGGTTGGTGTCAAAAGATCCGGCTTGGATCAAAGGTCAGGTATGCCAAGTTTCAGCTCTCTATCGCCAGCGTGTTCGGAGCTATCGCGAAAAAACCCTATGGGGGGGGGGCGGCACCCGCCCCCCCCCCCTCGGCCGGCGAGGGGGGCGGGGGAGCTATTCCTGGCGGGCTCCGCCGGGACAAGAAACTGGCGGGGGGGCCGATTCGGCCCCCCTTCAGATCTCAAAAACTACACCTCGCAGCGACAAACGGTAAACGGCATCGGATACGCACGGTCAAGATCTACAATTTTTACTCAGGTCATTTTCAGGTCAGGTCAAAGATGACGTCACAGGGGGTCAAAAAAGTCAAAATGGCGGCGCTAGATATGGAGAGAGTTTTTTTCTCGAATAACTTTCGAACTAGTCAAGATAGGGACAAACTAAGGGCATCATCGTGATCCTCTCGTCAATCCGCATCGAATGATATATATGTTGACCTCGAAAGGTCAAGGTCAAAGGTTGACCTCAGGTCACGTGACCTCGAGGTCATCATGTATATCATTCGATGCGTCTTGACGAGCTGAACACAATGAGACCATCCACGCGTCTGTATCTTGCTCCTGTACGGAGTTATTGGCCAAAAACCTTTGGTGACCTTTGATGACGTCACATGACCTCACAGCTGCCCAACAGCAAAACAGACCTCAAGGTAGTGAAGGTTGATCGTATATGAAGTCATGTATGGTATATGGGGCCATTCCGACCCGTTTTAGTGGTAAAAACAGGGAGTTGATTTTTCCCCCATTGACTTATAATGGGGAGGTCGCGAAACTGACCTGACCTTAGGTCACCGATATCAAAATTCCGAGATATACAAATTGCACATACTGGTACCCTAACTAAAGCCTGAAGAGAAGAAATTGATCGGTCAAAAACTCTAGCTCTGGCGTGATTGCAAACTTTTCTGAGGTAGGGTCACCAAAACGCCTCTGGTGACCTGACCTGAGGTCAGATCAACTCAAAATTTTCAGACATGTTGCGTAGAAGCCTTTTAGGAAAAGTCAGAAAATTTGAGCTTCCTAGCTCAACGCGTTTGGGAGAAATAACCAAAAAACCTCAGGGGGGGGCTCCTGAGGCCCCCCCGCCAGGAATAGGGTTAAAAATCCACTTATTTAGAATCGTGTTTAAAAAACACTTGTTTGGAATCCTGGTAAACTTAATTTACAGGTCAGCAGATGCATTCGTCACAACAACATCGTACTGTTTTGATAATTAATTATACTCTTCAGTACACAGTCCAAGTTTGATTTCGTAATTGCGTAACACACCATTAGAGCCATTATAGGTAAGCGCATCAGAACGTAGCAACAAATTGTGAATTTCACCGGGTATACCGAGGGAGGAGTTTTCTTTCGGAGAAACTGACAAAGACGGTCGTCGATTTTCATCGCGCATGGATTGGGCAAGATACGAGAATAGTCCTCCAGATATATAAGTAAAATATTTAGGTACTGACGACCCTTACCTCTACCTACTAAAGAGATTCACGTAAAACTTCGCATCTCAGCAACTGCTTTTAAGTGGAAGGTCTGAGGTCACCCGGATAGAGGCATTCAATTTTGCGTTATCAAAGCTATCTTTCGTTCCTGGAATCGTTCTTTTTGCGAGGCGGTACCGAGGGCAGTACTTTGATCAAACGCGGAAGCATTCAATCAGCTGCAAAAGTTCTTATGGCGGTGAAATTCTTCAAAGATAAGCGAGTGATTGAACTTACATATTCGTAACTTCCTTCTTTCAAATTGAAATGGCTTCGTTCTCGACATGAGCTTCCGTAAAACCGTAAAATAAAATGTTTACGCTATGCAGGTAACTAGGTACTTTACAAGTTTACTGTCATGTCAAGATAAGATTCGATTTCAGTTGATTTGCGCTGGATTTGACTTAGCAGACGTCAGACGGTCAGTAAAACAAATATTCCCCTTCACAATATGCATATTTCAGAGCATATTTTGTCTGTCAACTGCACCGGAGCTGTATTCAAAGACGAGGATCGACGCCCCCGTCAATAAAATGTCCAGTTCCATTCCATTTTACGGCCGGGAACAGCTCCTCCCCGGCTGCCCTGTTTCCCTCTCCACTGCAGGCTGGCAGCTGAGCGGTAACTGTTCCCGGAGCCCCGCAGCCAGCCGTTCCACGGACCCAGCGCGCCGCCCTCCTCTCAGCACGGCGCTGAGCTGAGAGCTCCCGCTATCGGCCACTACATCCGCGCGTGCCAAACGTACGACCCCCGGCCGGGCCGCGGCAGCTGGTCCCCCTCCCCCCTCCCCCGCCCTGCGCTCCTCTGCACGCCAACAGGTGCGAGACGAATGAGGGTTCCGGTGTGTGAACATTGAGTGACAGATTAGGCTGTCACCGCAATGATACCGTGTACTTACATACAGAGTGCTGAACGGTCTGGCAATGTTAGCAGACCACCAAACTAGCCACGAGGTGCTCAAGCCTGACCTTGGCATCTTGACACGACTGTCATGATACAAACGGTTCGGATATTTCGGGCGGTTCGTGCAAAGAAACAGAGCCTTCGCTGCTGGCCGTGCATGTTTGCCTGCAGTAGATCTAGATCGGAGCACGACCTCGCCGGTCAGCGGGGTCAGAGGTGGCGGCTGCGTCCTTGAGGTCACTGACCCGCATGGCCCCTGAAGCCTGGCCGACAAAGAAACGCGGAACACAAAGAACAAAAGAGGCCCGACAGCTTTGTGGATCAGCTCTGCCTTGAACGGCGACAACGGGGCATTCCTTTTCAGGACAATGCAGCTATTTTGGTGCGAGCTCCGTTTGCATGAGACACTTACGTGTGTCAGATAAGATTATTTTCTTCCGTGTCTGTCATGTCATGGTTAATCACGAATGTAACATGCGAAAGATTCACATCTGGGCAATAATGACACAATAAAAATATTATTTTCTGAGACACAATATACATTGCAAATGACGTCATGAATGACGATATCTGAATAAAAGTTCCCGACAAATGAGAAACGGACACGAATTGCCCCCGACCCCGTCCCTGTTAAGATATCTTTGGTGCAGACAGGTTATTCCTCAGTACAAGTAAAGGTGTGTAGAAAGGTTTCGAGTACGAGTGCTCCATGTGAATGGTATGAGCACAGGCTGAAGCTAGAATCGGATGAGCATTTGTGATTTTAAAATCATACACCGTGATAAAGCGTTTTAGTTGACATTACTGTCCGTTCTGGAGGAGTTTTGTCCCTCCGCTGAGACCAGCTATGTATGTGTTTGATTATGCAGTAGGTAATTATTACTGCAGGAAGCCAGCATCTGATTTGTGGCCGCTATAGCCGTTGAGTGGCAGTCGGCACCAGCCATTTCGCTGCAAAAGAGACTTCTTTATATTCCTGTGCGCCTACTCAGACATGAATATCCGTTTACAAACGGTTACAACACACCTGCTATCGTGCTGCACCATAGGACTGAGCAGTGAGTCAACATTCGATTATTCGAAAAGAGTTGGTGTTTCGTATGCATAGATGACATGATTTATGCTATTTATGGTAAATAGGATATATGTAGCATAACCTAATCATGGAGGCTCTCTTAGTGCGGATTCCAAGTTCATTGCCTTCCGCATGTCAATAATGCTAAGGAAAAGTGAGTACCTACCATAGTTTCTGTCTTATTTCTCCAGATTCCAGATAACTTACATGACTGACAATACTGGCACGCCAATCCCATCCTATCACGACGAAATGCGTAGGACGTGCACTTGAGTTGTGTTATACGTGGGATTCATGCATTACGCAATAAGGCGAAACAAAGCAGAACAAATAAGAGATGGGGATAGGTCGGACTGTAAACACCGCCCAACATCATACGATGCCGCAGTGCCAGGTTACGTCTGTGTCGGCGCCAGGTGTGCTGTGGCGTCACTGCGGAGCCCCCCCCCCCCCGCACGTTGCAGCTGCACCTCGTACGGTGCGTGGACCCTCCCTGTGCGTGCACACATGTCCTGCCGCCGCCAGCATCGTCCAATTAACGGCCGTTTGCCGAGTCGTAACGGACGCGCACGGCGCAGGGCGGTCCTTCCAGCGACCCTAACCGCCGCCCGGCAGCGGTCACTGCTTCCCCGGGCAGTCCAGGTCAGCTCAGGACGCGGCGAAAGGTGCGCTGCAAAAGGAGACGTTGCATCACCCGCAACGAGTCGCTCGTTTGGAATAATTTGCTGAGCACTGGTTTGCTTTTGAAGGAAGAACTACTGGATGCTTGAATCTTGATGATCAATATGATGCAATGCAAGGGCAAATATCGGGCTTCATTATGTATAGGTAAGCAAACTGTAATTTCTTATACCCATTTTACTTGGGTACTTTCCTTGTTTCTATCGGACATGCAGTTGTTTGCCAAGTGATGGATATGTGCACATGCATAAGCGATAAGCATCTCATACAAAGACGAAGGTCACAACTCACAACTCACAAGTCACGTAGTCGTCAACCCCGTTCGGTCGCACCCCTCCCTGTGGTCCCAGCCCACCCCACCATCTCCAGTAATTTCGGCCGTGCCGCCGGCAAATAGGTCAGCTCGCCGGCGCTACGGTCCATGCTGCTGAATTACCGGCGTTCCCAGTACCGTGATGGACCCCTCCCTCCCCTCCCCGTTCCGCGGCTGACCGCGACCGCCTGGGGCCGGCGTGCCGCCTCTTCAAGGCCACTGGCCGCGCGGGGAGGGGCAGGGGAGGGGAGGGGAGCTGGCCGCGCGCGTTTCTTTGTTCGGGCTGTTCGGCGGGCGGCGGACTGAGACGGCCGGCGCGGCGCGGCGCTACGGCGCTGGACTGTTGCCATGAGGTCGGCCGTCACGATCAACGTGATGTGGTCGTGACGAGCACCTAGCGTGGGCGTGACGTGGGCGTGACGCACGAGATGTGGTGCGTGATGTGACCGTCCGTGACGTGCCTACTGCATCATCTCTGGCTGACAATGCCCGATGACTGACCTTTGTTCAGCTGAGCTGTTCCCGTATTTGGTCAGTGCAAATGAACTGGTCACGCTGATCTGGGCTCCTAGAGCCCCTGGCCCCTAACCCCGCAGTCGGCCGATGCACTAGGTCTGCCCCTCTCAGAGCAGAACGTTCCAGAGGGTGTCTGTGCCGGCCACCGCCGCAGACATCCACTCAGCCCTGACCCCGTGGGGCGGCCTTTCCCGGTCATCAGCCTGTCCAGGGGCCCCCCGGAACGCCACTGCATCGGCTTACAGATGCAACACCGTGCATGGCACCCTGACCAGCGCGTTGCATTGCAAATTCGCCGGGATGGAGTACAGCTGCGCGACGGCGCGACACCCCGCGGCGGCTCGGGCCGTGTTGGATGGTGTAGTTACACTCCCGAGGCCGTATGTTACTGTGAAGGATCGGTTACATCGCCATGTGGAGGAGGTGGCAGAGTGCAGCCTTTGTTGTGTTAGTGACCGTTGCTGATTTAGCGGTAACTGACGAAGAAAGCTTTATGTGCCGATTTCGCCGACCTTGAAAATCAGTTACAAAGAGTGCTTATCGATCACCCTAGGACCCCGCTCGTCATCTGCGGTGATATAAACTGTGACCTGCTGAAGAAAGAACCCAACTTTCGTGCACGACAGCATCTCAGCAGCTTCCTATCGGACTACTCCCTAGACCAGCTAGTAACAACTCCGACTTTCACTTCCGGTTCGCTCCTAGACGTGTGTATGGTGAACAAAGTGGACCTCTTCTCTAACACCCGTGTTGAGTTTTGTCATTTTAGTCCGCATAAATTTATTAGCGTAGATGTCAATGTCCCCAAACTGCGTCCGAAGCCCTCAATCATCTCAGCTCGTTCGCTCAACCGTGTTGATGTCACTGCCCTTAATTCTGATCTGGAGCTTGTCGACTGGGAGCCTGTGTTTACCGCCGCGACTGTTAGTGATCAGTGGGATGCATTCGTGTCCAATTTTTTGCCTATAATCGACGACCACGCCCCACTCAAGCGCATTACCATTCGGAACCCCACAGGCCCCCGGCCTCTGCTGCCACACGGAACCTTATGTCCCAGCGCCGCGCCTCGCTACGACTGTCCGGTCGTCAGTCGACAGCTTACAAGGAGCTGAATCGCTCTGTTCGGGCCGCGCTGCGTCGCGACCGGCGAGAGGAGCTTAAGAGAAATATCTGCGAGCGGGGTCCCAATAAGGTCTGGCAGTCTATCAGGACAGTTGTAGCAGGGAAAAAGGACGGTCCTAGTGTGCAGCCTAATTTACCCGCCGATGAACTAAATTCATTTTTCGTCTCTGTCGGACCTCGCATCGCTGCGGAGGTCCGGTCTCTTAACACCACTACCGATCTGAACGTTCGCCTCCCCCGGGTCGGTGCTTGTCGTTTCCAGCTCCGCGCGGTCACTCTCGGCGAACTCGGTCACACTATCTTCGGCATGCGCAACTCAGGCGCCAGTGGGACTGATGGCATTTGCATCCGAATGTTAAAGTCCGGCTTCTCAGCTATCGGTCGCGTCATACTTTACATTATCAATACGTGTATTACCAACTCCGATATCCCCGATTCCTGGAAACATTCCACAGTCCACCCAATCTTCAAATCTGGCAGCCCCTCAGATCCCACCAACTTTCGACCAATCTCATTAGTCCCCGTGATTATGAAGGTTGTGGAACGCCTTGTACATCAACAGCTTTACCACTACCTCTCAAATAACTATCTCCTTGCCTCCTCGCAGCATGGTTTTCGCCCCCGACACTCCACAGAGACCGCTCTGCTGTCCGTCACAGACCAAATCCTCGCAGCCTCTGATAGGGGAGAACTTTCACTGCTGTGTCTCCTTGATTTGAGCAAATGCTTTGATGTCATCGACCACGACCTTCTACTTCAAAAACTGGCTATGCACGGGATCGAGACCACTTGGTTTTCTGCTTTTCTCACGGGACACACCCAGAGCGTGTCCCTATCTAACGGCGCCGGAGGTAGAGTACTGTCGCGGCCGCTTCCAAATAATATGGGCGTCTTCCAAGGATCTGCCCTGGGACCGTTACTCTTCACCATATTTTCGAACAACCTCTCGCTATACGCAGGTGACGCCACCGTTTTCCAATATGCGGACGACACCCAGGTTCTAGTGAGCGGCCGTGCCGACGACCTCAGATCGCTTATCTCTCGCATGGAAGCTTCACTCGCATCAATCAGTGACTGGTTCTGTCTTCACGCCCTCAAGCTAAACGCAAACAAAACTCAACTAATGGTTTTTGGCAGCAGACAAAATTTACGGAAAGTACCCGACTTCAGCGTCTCTCTTCGTGACTCTGTGTTGCAGCCATGCGAGCAGGTGGGGAATCTGGGTGTTGTCTTTGACAGCGCCCTGTCCTGGGAAGCACATGTGTCCGAGCTTAGTCGTCGGTGTACTGGCTTGTTGGTCGGACTGTCTCACGCACGAAATTGTCTCCCTGACGGTGTCATTAAAGTCCTCGTTACATCTCTTGTCATATCACGGATCAACTACTGCCTCACTGTGTACGGTAACGGGACTCAGAAAAATTTTGACCGACTCCAGAAAATTTTGAACTTTGCCGCTAGAGTGATCTTCGGACGGCGTAAGTTTGACCACGTCTCGGACCTGCGTGACAGACTTGGCTGGCTATCACCAAAATCCATGTCAGATTACCTGACACTCACAATCGCGCAAAAGGTCATTAAGCATGAAGAGCCCGAGAACCTCGCTGCACTGTTCGTCCCCAACCAAAATTTTCGAGACAGGCACACACGGCAGGATCATCTCCTTCATCTTCCCCGACCGAGGCTTGAAACTGGAAAACGGCGTTTTGAGTACCGTGCCGCGGCGCTATTGAATAGCCTCCCACCCCAGGTAGTGCAGCTGCCACCTGCCAGCTTCGCCCGGTCTGCCAGGGCCGCGCTGATTAACAAATCCCCGCTACGCTGCTGACGAGTCTGTTTAGTAGTAGGCAGGGCATGCCGCCAATTGGTGGACGATCTGTTTGTGCTTATGTATATATATATATTGTTTGTCTTGTGTACATATGTATATGATTATTGCCGCGATCCCCATCGATAGATGACTGTCGTCTAGTGCTGAGTGTTCTTCCCCCTGCCCGCATGATTGTTACCCATTATACTCGGATCTAAGCCGTAATCGCCACGCCATATGTGGAAGGCTTTTGGTGTCAATACATACATACATACATACATACAAAGGGGTGTATGATCGCAAGGTCACGGTAAAATATGTGCAACTAAGCGGGAAATGACGTCGAAGGTGCAGGAAAAGTGTTTTATCTTATGGCATTACTCAGCATGCATACCTGAGTGGAATGTCTTGAGCGCCCTTTTATCCAGGAGAAATCATTTCCGTCATGAGAATTTCCTCTTCCTTTTCCACTTGCTCTGATTCATATGACAAACATGATGAAATGCCCGGGTGTAAGTACCTACCTGCCGGCTGCCATCGTCACACCACTGCCGTTCTGCGAAGTCATGACGCCGTAGGAAGACACATGGCAGCCACGTGTCACCGCCCTCACTGCTATACGGGAGCGGGGAGCGGGTCCGCCTCGGTCACGTGACCCACCACTGGCATTTGGCCAGAAACTGAGGAGGCGTCCCTCGCCGTCCGGCTTCAGCGCTCTACGCGTCACAACACGCTTCCGCGCGGCGGTGGCAGGATGAAAGAGTGGGCCGGGGGGAGGGCAGCGTGGGGCTTCTGCCAGGTCCGCCTCCCCACCCTGCACCCATCCCCGCCCAGCAGCATAGACCCGGGAACAGGGGGGGGGGGGGCAGCGGGGGCGCTTGCCCCCCCAACTTGAGAGCCGAGGGGGCGGCGCCCCCTCAACATTGAGGCGGCGAGAAAGGATCTTTCCTCACTTTTCCATACTTCTTTCCTTCTTGTTTCCTTTATGCATCTAAACATCAACACACGGCATTTTCCTTGCCATCTGAGTTGTTTCTATTGATACAGTATCGATTTGACAACATCTGCTATTGTCATCCCGCTTTGGTTTGGGCCTGACCTTGGCCATAAGTTTGGCAGACCATATTTTATGCTGGACCATTTTGAGTCAACTTTGAGAAATATGCACGTAACGTACAACGGTGGTAAAATCGTTGCTATAGGCATAACACAGTGTACACGCTCCGGGTGTGAGGGAGGGGTGTGGGGCAATGAGTGCACTTAGGTGGTGCCCTCGGAAGGCCGGTATGGGATAAAAGCTCAGCGACACTAAGTACTGGTGTGGTGCCTTCGGTTATCGGTAGCACCCTCAGAATCACCGGCGTAAGGCCCTCAGAGCCGCCGGTAAGGGGCCTTTAGAGGCACTGGGCCGTCATGCAGGTGCCAGTGTGGGCGCTCAGAGGTGCTATTGGGATTCTCTCAGAGGCGCCGGTGAGGGTCCTTACAGGCGTTGCTGTGGGCCCTCATAGACGCTGGTGTGGAGCCGTTACAGACGGGAGTGGGGCCTTTAGAGCCGCTGACGCGAACCCTCTACAAGCCGGCAGGGGGTTCTCAGTGACCGGCAAGGGGCCCTTAAGCCGGCAGAAGAAGTTTTGTGGGGTCCTTACTTAAAGACCGGCATGGTACTGTCAGACGCCGGTGGGGCCCTCAAAAGTCATCAATGGGTGGCCTTTAGATGCGCAGGTGTTGGCCGTTGGGTCCTCAGAGCCACCGATATAGGACTTTAATAGGCACTGGTGTAGGCACTCAGAGTTGGGCGCGTGAAACCCTTAGAGACACCGGCACCGCTGTGGGCCCTCACAGGCGCCGATGAGTTGCCGTTATTCCCCAAAGTTACCGTTATTCGGCCCTCAGAAAAATAAGTGTGGGACCATCACATGTGGGAAATGCCCCTAGAACTGGCCCCTCATAGGCCGATAAGAACTCTCAGAGGCCAGTAACGGCCTTTGGAGACCACCGAGGGACCCTTAAAGCCGTAAGAGGTCCTCAGAAGCCGGAGTGGGCCCTTATAGAGATCTTAGTGTGGCTATTTAGGGCCCATGAGGTGTTCTAACGAGCCCCATGGGGCCCTTCTGAGTCGAAATATGGTCATCGTTAACCTTCAGCGGTCAAATGGCGCCGGTCAAGAGCCCCTCGGACCCGAGGGTCCCTTTGAACCCAATGGGGGGAGGTACGTGTCCCCTAAGAGCCCCAGCTACGCCACTGTTTCATATGCATCATGTCAGGTATTTTAGGCTCGCCCCCCCCCCAACTTGAAAATCGTTCCCGGGCCCCTGCCCAGCAGTGGCGTCTGTCCGTTCCCAAGAACCGGGGCTATCGGCATCCGGGCTTATCACACGCCCGATTTGATGCGGCTCGTTACTCCAGTCCGTTATCTGCAGCAAACACGCCCTACGGCGTACTTTGAAGTAGGCCGGCCGTTCCCTGCTCCGTGCCGCGTCACAAATCCCCGCTGTCCTGCAGTGCGAAATGTCAATGGCTGTCAGGGGAGGCTCGTGACCGGAGTATTGCGCAGCGCGGTCCCTGCAGTTGACGACACGCCGGTCACACGGCTGTGCGATGAGCCCACACAGGGCATCCCATGCTCTTCACACGAGCACGTGTTGTGCTATCTGGCAGACCGTATCGGTCATGGGGCCTCCTCTCACGTGACTGTGACCCGCCGAGCCGCGGGTACACAGGCCGTGTGTGCTCGTCCGATAGCATATCAAATCCCAGCTCTCCATTGATGCCCCCCCCCCCGTGAGCAGTGCAGGGGGCACTAACGGACGGCAGGGTCAACAGTGAAGGAAGGCTCCCGAAAGATTGGCCAAGAGTTGTTGACAGAAAAGCAATCGCTGATTCAGAGTGTCACGGCATTGTCAGGCCTCAAATACGAGGCAGACATAGTCTACATGATAGTTACACCCGGAAGTGAGTATTGTGATGTGTGCTATTTAATTTGCTGTCCCGTGAAATATTTTCAATGAAAATAAACGTTAACATCGTACCGTTTAAGCATGATAAAATGAAAGTAGTTACGAGTTAGGCAATAATTAAGTCAAAATACATGCGCACATGCGTCGTACATACACCCAATGAACTAAGAGGCATTCATTGCTCAGGTCTCAGGATACAATGCGACCAAAATATGTAGGAATTCTGAAACGGGACAGAAAAAGTATAGAACCTGCTCAGCTGATCATCTGGTCAGCTACCTAACTCTCATTCAGTTCCTTAACTAACCCTCCTCTTATCAGCCAGTCTCTCGTCTAGCACATGCCAAAGTGACTCGAACTGACAGGACGGCGGGTCGTCAGCCATGGAGCTATCCGCGATAAGCCCACCAGGTCGGTCCAAGTTTGGGTGCTGATAGTGCCGCACCATCCGACCAGGGGCCGACTGGTATTCACCCTCGATGGCTGGCCTGCTCGGAGACTATCTCGCCGGTTCGAGGAACGCCAGGGGGCTGTTGCACAGTGCACAGTGCACATTGCACGGCGACCGCCCCGGGTATCCGCACGGCGGGCCAATGGACGGAGCCACCCACCGTGCTCCGGCCCGAGGGACTGTGTCCGACCGCACCTCACCGTGCTCCGGCCCGAGGGACTGTGTCTGGCCGCACCTCACGGGGTGACGGCGGCAGAGGGGCGAGTCCGACCCAGCTGCACCGTATAACGGGGCGGCAATGGGGCTGCGTCCAACCCCTCTACACCAGGCAGCGGCAGCAACCAGACGGCGGTCTCTGCACACTCCGGGCCGACACCAAGCTGAACAGCTGGTAACGGGATGACGCCGTTGGCCCATATCTGCGTTCGAGGCAGGGTCATTTCTAAGGCCCCATAGAATGCTGAGCAGTGGCTAATTATTTATGTTGTATGCATCATAATGAGGAAGAGGTATGAAACGTTAAAAAGACGTCTTCAACGATTTATCTTCAGCGATATTACTCGTAAGGTCTCAACGTTGCACTAGTTCTCTATATACCTACCGTGGTTCCACTATTAAACATGGTGCAAGACACGATGCAAAGCACAAAAAAAACACAAGACATTAATAATGGAAACCTAGCTGTCTGAATTTGTAATATTCATTCAACTATCACCTACAGTATTCGATCTGAGAACGAAATACTGGCAGCCCAGTAAACGAAGATTTACACATATACCTAAGCGAGTAGAACATGTAAGCACTGATCTGATAAGAAAGGTAAATACTAAATAGGTATATATTTTTAACGCGTTATGTTGAAATTTTCATGTTAAGACGTAGGTACGCTGAGCACTTGATTTTGGTAAGCAACTTCGCCACTTTTTGTTTATTAAAAGGCTTAAATTGCTTTGAAACCAATTGTATTGTGAGCTTCAGAGAGGCCGCGGTGTTTGAGCATTGCTGGTTGTGTGCATAGGTATAATAGGTAATTGCACGGAATATATAGTCTACGAGACTATATATTCCGAGACTGTCGTAGACTATGTATTCCGTGATAATCGTGTGCAAAGGCAGTCATTGTGTGGCTGTGCGATGATTTTTGTGCATAGCTGCCCGCGAAATCAGGTGTTTCCCGTTTATTTTTTGCTACCTTATATTTACAGACCAGCTTCTTCTCGTCGTTTAAAAAGGTAGACAAAGCTGAAGTGCACGAAAAGAAGCCTGTTGTGGCGAGCCGAACTATGTCCAGAACTGGTTCCGACGTTCCTGTTGGCTGTAAAATATCCGGGCGGCGCAGCCCGCCGTCCTGCCGTTATGTCTTTGTTCAGCACGGCGCTGTGATACTTACCCAGTGACCGGTTCTCCAGCCGGGCCTGTGCCGCCTGTGCCTTTTCTGTCGCCCGCCGAGCCGGACCCGGACTTTGGGTCCGAGCTGCAGCGGGCGGCGGGCCCGATTTAGCAGCGCTCCGTGCTAAGCCGGGCCGTTTTCCGTGTCTGTCACTGATCGGCGAGGCCGGCGTCCAGACGGCCGCCGGATGTCGTGTGTCCCCGGCGACACGGACGACTCTGGACAGACGGCGGTCCGGCGGACAGATGCCGGTCCGGCGGACACAGGACAGAGGCCAGAATTACGGACAGTAGAGGCGGGTCCAGCGCTGAGCCCAGCCAAAAATCACTGAAATGCTCCCCGACAACGTCCATCCAAAAATCACTGAAACACTCCCTGACAACGTTTTCGGAATGGACACCGAATCAAATACGAAGCAGATTTTATGCTAGTCAGCATTACGTCATCCCTGTTTGGTGGCTTTCTCCTGATGCCGTGGTCAAGGAGTCGTTTTTTAGAAATGCCGATAAATATCTAGTAGTGCATTGCGCCGCTGCGAGGCTGCAGTATTATCGTTGGTCGTCGGTGCTTGCTCCGAGACATAACTGAGAATAGAACCGGTTCCAGCCGATCAGACCGTCACGAGTGTCCCGCGTCGTTGTCCTGCTGTTTATGCATGTGTAGGTATGTGAGGTTCGTATACGCGCTGGCGTCTACATTAGGAGCTAGCGCTCTGTCAGTGCTCGAGTTCAGTGGCCTGAAATGTAAACCTGCCCAGTTCCCTGTTCGGTGACCTTAGGCATAACATACACTGGGGTCCGCCGGCCGCTCTAAACATTTATGCAGGATTGTCTACTATATACACTCAACATGCACCAGAGAGGATTCCCTTTGTTTGTGTTATTGCACATGACTCTCTTACGTTTAGTTCCTTGCTCAGCTTTTCGTGGCGTCCAGGGTCACGCGTTGTAGGTATTCTAGATTTGTATCCTCGCAAGTCGCAAGAAACACTTTTCACAAAAACATGATCGATTCTACCGAACTGTCTGCTCTGGAAGTTGTACAGTTGAAAATATATAAATTGTAGTCATCTGCAGACTCCATATCCCCAGAGCTGTGTTGATGCTTATTAGTTACTAACAGAAACGTATCTGCATTTGCCGACATTTGCTGCATCCGTATGCAAGGGATCCTCACGAGCTCAGGCACCCAGTCGGCAGTGACAATATCGTGTGTAAGCATTCCCCAGCCATCCATGTCATTATGCACTGGTTATGCATTTTGCGCAAGGCCTGGTATTTATTGTTTTACTGGGAACAACAAAAACATTGGAAAGCCCTAATGCGAAGTTGCGCATTACATGTTTCGAATATCTCAATCACTTCACCATTGATTATTCGGTCTCATTGGTTCGGAGCGCCGGCCGCAGGGCGGGACTCTGCCCACGCTCAGAGTCGCGCCTCCCTCCCGTCACGCACGCGCAGATCGTGACCGTGACCGTGAGTGGGGTGTCTGCCGAGCGACAGGCAAGGTCACGGGACCCGGGGCGGCGCTAGCACGCGCCCCCTCCCCCCGCCCCACCCCCTCAGCCGCCGAGAGGTCAGGCGCTGCACCCCTTCCCTCCGCGCCCTCCCCTCCCCTCCCTTCCCCAGCGTCTGACAACCGGTTCGCTTGGCTGGCGTCGTGGCCACTTGAGAACCGGTCCCTGGGGAAGCCGGTGGCGCCGCTCCGGTCGCCGCCCCCCCCCCCCCCTCCCACTCCGCTGAGGGGGTGACGTCAGAGCCCCTGCGGGCTACAAGGCCAGACGGGACCGGCGCGGCCGGCCGCGCGGAGGCGGCTGGTGGCGAAATCGGCCGGGCAGTTGACCGGCCGCGGCCGGCGCCGCTTCTACGTCGTAGCGCCATATCCGCGAGCGCGCCGGCGGCGGAGGGGCTGCACTCTGCACTCTGCAGTTGGGCCGTGCAGCGCGGCACTCCTGGGCGCCGGGCGCAGATTAGTGCCGCACTGAGCGCCGTGACCTGCAGCGTGCAGGTCACGGCGCTGACGGGAGGGGCTCTGGAATGGGTGACCGGATACCAACCCGTCTCGGACCGGGTGCTGACCCGTCTGACCTGTCTGACCGGAGCCCGACCCCCCTCCCACATGTTGACCCGCGAGGTCAAGCACGTATGCCCGGACCGGCCGTTGGACCGGACCGACGGGACCGACCGGACCGACGACGCTGCCTTGGGAATAACAAAAACCGGCTGCCAAATTTCCTCACAGCACGCCGTTCTGCCCGCGGCGAATAAAACAGCTCACAAGTTTTTGCTGCGACTCACCAAGGACACTGGGTGAAAGAATGTTGATATCATAGATACATCATGATTCATGGGCTTTTATATCTTCCTATCACCTCTGCTTTATGATTTTTATCTGGCGCATTTTGTTTTTGTGATACGATGCATTGCATTTGTAGGGTTACGATTCAAGGGATTCGCTATAGAGGTGGCAAAAGATGAAAATTTTGGGAACCAGACTCGAACCAGACCCGGCTGGACATTTCTGGAACCAGTCGGACCCGGTCTTAGTTGGAATCGGAACCAGTTGGACCCGTTCCCCAAAAGTCAATTAATACAAACTACTTGTAGGTATCATTAGTTGCATCATGTAAAACAGCCTATTTCACTGTGTGCAAAGAAACATTCACTTCATTCGCTTAATATTTAGCAATAGTGTGTGGTGCGTAAGATGTATAGTTTATGGTAGGACCCGGTTGGACCCGTCAGAAAATTTCCAGGATCCGGTCTGGACCCATATGGGTCCAGACTGGTTCTTTGGACCGGGTCCTCGGGTCCACATTTTGCCACCTCTAATTCGCTACGATGAGGTAGCTTTTACGGATGGTAGATTTTTGCTCTAATGGCCAATAGTGTCCATCATATTCAACGGGTACTGGCCATCTGGGACATTTTCTGTCAATTTGTTTTGGAAAATGTAACGGCATATGCTCTGTCACATGACCCTGGCCTTCTGCCCCACCCAAACCGAACAAAAAGTGGACAGATAATGAGGACATGGGACCAGGATATATTCGTGGGACCGTCTACCGTTAGTCAGCCATCCGAGGGAGCGACAAATTAAATCGGGGTTGTGGAACATCTGGAAATAGGACATCCAAAAAGGGCAAGGGACCTAAAATGTATCACATACAGGTGAATAGCGTATACTCGTAGATATGAACGAAACAAAATGATATTTTAATATTTCCTTTCTTTTTAGATGAATTTTGTTTAAGACTTACCTATTTTAAAGTTAAACTGAATTTATACTAATTTAAGACATACTATATACTTTTATTGGGATGATCATTTTACGTGTCCTTTTCATCTGGTTTACCACATTTAAGGCTACGTACCTATGTTTATAAACATATGTTAATAAACATCCCGTTTGGCAAGAGCAAGCCTGATTTTTCGGTATGTTTAAGCGGCCACTTAATTTAAAAAAAAAAACTAGTGACAACTGACAAGAGTTTTTTCAGATACGGCCAATGGACTCGTACTGCAATTTTTCATGACACATTCGAATGTTTTTTGCCAGAAGACGTCAACATGAATCACAAGCCGTCCCGCTAACACCCGTTCTTTATGACATTCATTACCGCACAAAACGAACGTGAAATAATTAGGTGCTGCGTTGAATTGAGACAGTCACAAATTGGTATTTTTCCGTGAACGTCTTGCGACTGCTGCAAGACAGTATGAGCACGGCTCCTGCGGAAGGCATTGCAAAGTCGAACATCTAAGATTGATAGGTATATTTTAGTGCTTAAGTGTAACATTATTTATGAGCAAAATTGTGAAAGAACTCAGGTTTTTTCAATAGAAAAACACAATACTAACGAGTGTTTAACTATTGACCAGAAACCTTCTGTTAGTTCTTATTTTCATTGCAGTGACAAAGATAATTAATTTCTTTTAATGTCTGCTGTTTTTGCAGCGCAACCTGTGCAACATGCAGGAACGTGTCGGGTAAGGCATTGTGCCCAAGCTAAGTTTCTCGGGGAAGTTAGGTCAATGGCCAGTCAAGTCTGCATATAGTCAAATACCTTCTAAATAATGATAAGCAAAACATATTTCGCTGTTGAGTTAACCGATTATAGGTGGTCAGTTCACATTTATGCCAGCAATACTCACGCTACAAGGATGCAACGCAATTTCGACTCCGGATAGATAAGCCTGCCCAATGAAATTCGTCCCTCGGCAATCCAGATTTAGGACACATCCTATGATTCATGTTCATTCATGCCTCACCCCTCGTTCCGTTTGTTTGCCCACATCCTATCGTATCAGTATGAACTGCGCCCGTCATTTTTGCCTCCTGCTGCGCACATTGGAGACAAAACTATCACAGATTTCAACGACCCTGCTTACACCAGACTTGTTTACACTACCAGACAACTCCCGCGGACGACATCAGTCCTGTCATCGGAGACCCCGAGCACCCCCTCTCGCCCCCTTCCCCGGGGGCTGGTGAGACCACGTGTGCGTTGCCGGAGGAACGGCGGCGGGCGGCGCCACCGACCGGCCGGCCGGGCCGCCGACTGGCGCGGTGGCGGCGCCCAGCCGAGGCCGCCGAGCTCAGCACGTGATCGACAGCGGCCGCAGCGACACGGTACGCGGCTGCACGGCGCGCAACGCGCTACCTCCACCCATCACCCGGCCGGCCTGCCCGAGACACCGGCGGACGGCCGCGCAGACCGGTGGTGTCCTGCAGCGCCGCAGACTTTGGTGACGTTCGGCGGTGGTAAGTGACATTTAGTGACGCCTGGAAGTGGTGTGACTCATGTGATTGGTGAAAGCCGGCGCGGTGCCGCTCCTGACACTTGTGACGGTAATTTGGTGGTTTCTGTGAAGCCGTTGGGTTTGGTGACTGGGTGGTGCCGCTGGTGACGGCGCGATGGTGCGTCGCGGTGACGCGGCGCGCGGGTACAGCGCCGCCTCGCCGAGCCTGTGGCAGCAGCAGCAGCAGGAGGTGGCTGCCGCTGCGCACCTGGCGCAGCCCACCTACCTGCCCATGGAGTACTCCATGGTGCGACCGGCGCTCTACGCCTCTCACAGGTGAGCAGGCAGCAGCACGGCCCGCGACACGGGGACATGACCCGCGACACGGGATACACGGCCCGCGACACGGGGAGCAGGCGGGTTAGAAGCGTCCTGGCCCATTGCTGCCGAGTCTGTCACCTGTCGGAACCTGTTTGGGACCGTCCAGGACCGTCCGGAACCGCCCGGAAGGACCTGAGATGGCCGGGCTCGGTCCCGTGTCCCGGGCGACTCGGTCGGGCGTCTCGGGCAACTCGGCCGCACCCGGACCTGGGATCAGGTTCGCGGCTCACCCAAACGGAAACCCTATCGCGGTAACGGGACCCGAACCCGATTCCGGGCGAGTGTTGTGGTGATTCTTCCGCCCCGCCCCCTCCCCCCCCCCCCCCGAGGGGCGCCATGCCCGTCAGGCCAGACGACGGGGTGGGGACTGGGGGCCGGGGTTTCTGGTAGCGGATGGAATTTCACACGCTCCGGCGTCTGGGAAAAATATTCTTCCATCAGGTTTCCCAGACATACCATCCTATCCCATCTTCATACCTACTAGTAAAAATATGTGACGCTTCCCTTTATGACATTTATTTAAAAATGGACATTGGCAAGGAAGTGGCTTTCTGGCTAAAGAGAGGCTGGATCAATATTAGGTATACAAGGCTCAAGGTAATACAAATAATCGAACAGGTTAAATGCCATTTCGGTGGTTTTGCTTCTCTGTATTGGAGAAGGCGCACGATATGCACAAAATTGCACAGGCATCACCGATTGTGCTTGTATGCCATTTGGTGCCATTTTGTGCCATTTTGCTATATAAATTCAGAACGGTGTTAACACTTCGCATTCAGTCGTATCGATAATCGTGCTTCAAAGTTCATTCCTTTTACCTACGCAAGAAACGTCTCTGCAATGCGGCGTATACTTTACTTCTGGGTATAATCCAATATATTCCCCGAAGCAGCAGATTTATATTTTTTACATTAACGGCAGTACCTATATTACTTAACATGAACAAGTTATAGTTATCGTATTACTTTTCCTTTAAATGATGACGTAGTCAAAAGCGTAAGAATGAAATACTTTTTAAGTTAAGCCGATTGCAACTGATTGAAATGTATTCCAACGTTTCCAAAACAGTAGCACTTTCTTCAGCTCATGTAAAGCATGAAGGCTATCAAACGCTCGGCGAAAGTCATCTTTTTAACCCATCTTATAGCGTGCTTATGTGCATACATATAGGGAAGCCGCTAAAAGACAATATGTAGGTATGCACATTGTATATTTTTAAATTATCCGCATATGTAGCGTGATATCATCAGAAGCCTTCAGTATGGAATAGTTTTTGGCGGTTCTGTCGTTTCTGACTGAAGAGATCAATAATAGTTATATTGTTGATTTACATATTTTGATGAGCCTGTTTGCCTATGCGGTCTCATCAGAAGTCACAGGCGTGGCTGGTACGGTACAGGTGATCTAATTAACTACAGCATGGTTAACCAGTTTTGTGGCTGGCTTCGTCCAGTTGCCACCGGACTGGTTACTGGTGATGATTACATCTGACCGACGCGGTCCCGAGTGATAAGTTCTAAACAATAAGCAGTGATCGTCGAACCAATTTCACACTGTTTTCATCTGCTATAGCATTGGCAAACGTCGTGCATGCACGCTCAGCCAGGTCTGTCGGTCTGTGACCCATGAATATTGCTGCTGCTGCTGCCGCTGCCGTCCATGGAGCAGTGCGGCTGAGGTTCAGGCGGTGGCCAGCCAGCCGGCCGGACTCCGAGATCGCCGTGTCTCGGGGTGCAGGCGAGGGCGGCTGTGAGGCGGGACAGCGGCCCATGGTATCAGACAACAGTCCGTCCAGACCATCACAGTGCCGGCGCGCCAGATAGTCACGGCTCCTGCAGCCAGCCTTGGCGCCATTTCCATGTGCCAAGGTCAAAAGTACGCGCCATCCAGCCCGCTGTTGTTGTGTGACCGCCTGCTCTGAGGCCGTTATCAGTCACCTTATGCTGTGTCCTCACACAACAGGATCTCCTCTGAATAACTTGGCGCTGATGCACACACTGACCCGAACGGTCTGTTCCTTAGTCGGCTGCCTTATCGCTCCAGTTGTCGGAACGCCATTTGTCCCATTGTATTTATTCATGTATAGCTTTCGTGCAGGAAGGTCACGGAAGCCATTTATAAACATGACTCATTTGTGGTCGGACAGTTTCGCATTCGCTCCCGAGTGAATAGCACACGGACGAAGGCCACAACCGCTCGACCTTCAAAGTTCCAGTGACGATGACTGGACAATTTTACCGTCTCAACCCGCGGACACAAGCTTTCAGATTCATTATGAGAGCGCCTATTCTCGACTCATTAGCGGTAAAAAGTCGCACATCTTGCTCATTGCCGTGCGCAGTGCCCATTATTTCCCGGCCAGCAGTTTGTTTTGATCAGCAGCACTTCCGTCGTTCGTCCGCTGATCTCCCACTCCTGTGCCGCCGTCTCCAGAAGTGGCCGTATCTCCGACACTGACACATCGGTCCCAGGATTACACTGGTATACAGCCGCGCCAGCCACGGGCAATTGCTAGCAACAGACTCGCGTCTCGGCGGGCGGAGGAAGCGCCCAATCGAACACGGCACGGCCTTGGCGCTGATCAAATCAATGTCGGCGCGGTGATGCAACGGATTCAATTACAGCCAGCAGAAGTGACATTTCCGTCCGGGACTTCTGGGTACGGCCGAGCTCGGTCAGACTTGCAGGGCACGTCGCTCGGATGGCGCGGTGTTATTAACTTGTCAACGGATTGCGCAATAACAGTAGCCGTGTCTGAAAGTTGTGCAAGATAACAAAGCTGTGTTGTCGTGCAAAATGAAAATAATCGGCGCTGACGTTGATTCCGAGAATGGCAATATAATGTTTGCTGGCATGTTGAGTCTACACAGAACTTTGGACCATTCAAAGATAAGAGCGGCACACGAATGGCGTCTGTGGCACCCATTTACCCTTTCCTGCACTGCGCTCACTCAAGGGAGCACCACATTCATTTCGTCGGATATTGTCCTGCCTAAAATTATGACTCTTCTACGACAGTCACAACATTGGAGCTAGTCCAAATGAGTTGCAGATGATGTGATTAAGGCTGGATGTTATGCCGAGAGGCTAGAAATACTAGGACCTAAATTGCATGTCACTGGCATCCTTTAGAGCCAACCCAACTCTGGGCCTTGTGAAGGTACGATTTATTTTCGCCGCTGTCAGCCTGTGACGCATCTCTGTCAGCTTTGAGGTCGGGGCTGTTTTATTTGCGTCTCCGACAACCCCCATAAATTTGCGAGGGTCCTGTTAGATGACGTCAGACTGATAATCAGTGTTCGCCACGGGCCGAAAAATCCTAGTCCAGCCCAGCCCAGGCCCATGGGTTAACAGCCCGGCCCAGCCGGAGCCCATTCATGGTAAAAGCGTCAAAGCCCAGCCCGGCCCAGCCCGTCAAAAATGAATGGGTTAAAAATTATTGACACCACACAGCTACCCAAAGGTAGCAAAGGAACAATATTGTGCGAGCCGCATGCACAATGCACATTGCATGCGTGCTTTATGGACTTGTTTTTGAGTCTTGCACGGTAGTAAGTTATGTAGTTATAGTTTTTGTCTCAGTTGCGAACCCCTGACTCCACTTAACAGTTCCTTGCCCAGCCCATCCACAGCCCATCAATCCTTCATATTTGAGGGCCCAGCCCAGCCCGTAGCCCAGCCCAGCCCATGGCCCATTGGGCTGGCCCAGCCCATGGCGAACACTGCTGATAATGCGGGGTCGATGCTGGTCCTCGTGAGATTTATGTGGCTCGCGCGAGCTGGGACGACTCGGTGCGCGGCGCGGCTCGGCGCTACAGCGGTCGATGTAATGGCGAAATTGCTCGTGACACGGTGTAATTGAGACAATTAGGTATGAAGCGGACCGACGTGATATGTTTTGAAGTTGGTGCCTGGTGAAAGCTGTCATAAACTATTCTAGCACAGTCGTCTTGCCAATAGACCGAACATATCTAGCACATTAGTTGTTAAATACCTAGATAATGGGTAAACTAAACGACACAGGCATGAGGCGAATGAAGTACAAACAGGTATTCAGCAATAACTACATAACGAAAGTCTGCCTGCTCGAAATGATTTGCCAATTACTGCTGGAGCATTTCTCACAGGGAAAAATGGTAGCATGTTCGTTGAAGAGACATACTGGACATACTGGACTTTTTAACACTATGGAGAGGTCAGGCTAACGCTCTTAACCCGGCCGGGCCCGGGGGGTAATCCCAACCACCGCAGCCCGGGGGGGGGCGTTTTTCGCCCCCCCCCCCTGTCTAACTCCGTAAATAAGGGAGCTACGGAAACAAAAGCGATACCAAACGAAAGGTCCTTACGAGACGATTCTAAAGCACCTAAAATTTTTGACCTCAGGTCAATTTTCAAGGTCAGAGGTCAAGGTCAAAGGCAAAAACCGGCACATGTGTAGTGATCTCAAAGTAAGCCTTCTAGAGGACGGCAGGCTGTGTCAAACCGGCAAAATTGGGTGTCAAACGAAAGAAGAGAATCTGAGGATTCCGAAAATGTGCTTAAAATTAAAGGTCAAGGTCAAGGTCACGCTCAAAATTGACCTCAAACTTGGCACTTTTTCGCACATCTTGCGTGCTAGCTTCCAAGATGTTTTGAAATGTTTTGAGGCTTATCAGTTCCCTATTTGTGGTTCATCCTACGATACAAGGCTGCTCAAAGGTCAAGGTCACAGAAGAGTATCCCTGCTAGAGGCTATTTCACTGATTCAAGTTAGTAATAATAGATAAGACAATTTTGCCGTCCAGAAGCTCTAAATGAAGGCTTAGAGGAAAATAGATGCCAGATTCGTGATCAGCGGGTAAACATCCATCATAAATGACCTCTCATGTGTCAAGGTCAACCAGAGGTCATTCGAGGTCACATGAGGTCAACATAAAACTTGACCTTTTCCGAACAAAATATACATCATTCGACGCGGCTTGACAAGGCGAATGCGATGGTACCATTGCCGTAGCTCTAGGACCGTTTTTGTCGAAGTTATTTGCGAAAAACTAAAACCACATTTCGGGGTCGTTGACCTGACCTCTGACCTCAGGTCACCAAAACTATTTTTCTATTTTTCTCTAGGTTAAACGCTACACAACCGTGCTCGTAATTTGTCTTTATCTCTAAAACTCTATTTTTAGCAGCTATTTGAAGTTTGCGTCTGTGACGCCGAAATTTGCCGTGCAGGGGTCTAGAAAAATTGACCTTGTGACGTCATCAATGGGGCTAGGTCCAAATTTGTTACTTCAGAAGATGTCAAATTGATGGGAGAAAAGGTACTGAAAGTTTCGCTTTCCTATCCCTAAGCGTTCGGGAGCTATCGCAAATATTCGCCAGGGGGGGGGGGCGAAAAACGCCCCCCCCCCCCGGGCCCGCGAGGCGTGAGTTGGTATATTTTGAATTTTGATGCTAGAATATATTGAAGCATAAAAAGGACACCCGGCTGACCCACCGGCTGGCAGTGGCGGATCCTGGGGGGGGTCCACGGGGTCATGACCCCCCCCAAAAGGTCTGAGAGGGTCATTTGACCCCCCCCAAAAGCCGAAGACTTAAATGCGGTATAGACGCCGTCTTGCATGCTCAAAATCACCTGCCAAACACTTCTGAGTCAAACACCTTTGTTTTTCTGGATCGTGTTGCGTGAAAAGGCGTATTGAAGGCCAGAATCTTACTCGTTTTTGTCTCAACCGTGCGAGCACCAGGGGATGATCCAGGAAAACTCCAAGGGGATGGTCATGAATTTAATTCGTGGTGCCCCTACCTATACGCAAAATTAAAAACTCAACGGATTTCGGCCACTTAATTTTGGTGATGTCCTATTTCCTTTTTTTTGTTTGTTTTATTTTTAGTGCCCCTGGGCCCTGGCAGGTCAAAATCACGTCGGAGGCGAAAGAAATTCACGGGAATCCCAAAAATCACGTCAGGGCATTCAGGGCCAGCTCTGACCAGCCTGACAGCTAGGGCCCTTCTTACTTCCTGGGGCCTCCTGTGAATAACCGCTAGTGTCTGTGTCTGACCGCTAGGGCCCCTCTGACTCCTCAGTAGGTAGGAGGCCCTCTGTAGAAAGGAGGCCCTCAGTAGAGAGGAGACCCCCCTGTAGAGAGGAGGCCCCTTTAGAGAGGAGGCCCTCTGTAGAAAGGAGACCATCTGTAGAGAGGAGGCCCTGTGTAGGGAGGAGGCCCTCTGTGGAAAGGAGACCGCCTGAATGCAGAAGGCCCTCTGAAGAGAGGAGACCCGCTGTAGAGAGGAGGCCCTCTGAAGAAAGGAGGCCCTCTGTAGAGAAGGGGCCCTCTGAAGAGAGGAGGCCCTTTGCAGAGATGAGGTCCTCTGGCTCTTTGAAGAGAGAGGCCCTCTGTACCTAAAGGAGGCATTCTGTAGTTAAGAGGCCCTGTGAAAAGAGGAGGCCCGCAGTAGAGATCGGTGGTCCTCTGTAGAGAGGAGGCCCCATCTGTGTTTTGACAAATGTTTTTGCAAATTTTTCGCGGCGCTTCGCGCCGCCGATTCATGTACATACGTACAGGTCAATACGAAATCGTGACTGTAATTACATAAACCAACCGTGTCAAATTGAATCAGAATTCATATGTGTACTGTGAAGGAACTCCGGCTTGTACTGTTATGCTAAAAGAGTGGTAAAATTTGTGTTTTGGAGCTGTGTTTTGACACATTCTTTTGCAAATTTTCTCGGCGCTTCGCGCCGCCGATTCATACACCAACCAATAAGAGAGATCGTGACATAACACTGACCGTGTCAAATTGAATCGGAATTCATATGTGTACTGTGAAGTAACTCCGGCTTGTACTAGCATGCTAAAAGGGTTGTAATATTTGTGTTTTAGAGCTGTGTTTTGACAACTTTTTTGTATTTTTTTTGCGGCGCTTCGCGCCGCCGATTCATACACAGGTCAATAAGAGAGATCGTGACTGTATGCTACTAATGCATTAGGCTAAAAGTGAGGTAACTATATCTACTTCTGGGTTTTTAAGTCGGTCGATCCGACCCCCCCCCCCCCCAGTAAAAAATATGTGGCGACGCTCCTGTATAGGTGGGTTTCACTAACTAAAACTACTGAGCCGAGTGACTTACGATAAAACTTCATCTTAGAAACGACGAAGATCAAATGTCATTTGATCTCGACATACTCGCTCCCTACCCCCCCCCCCCGGTCGTCAGAATTCATTCATCAGACCTGGCATGTCGGCCGACTGGTGACCCCCCCCAAAACGAACCCCTAGATCCGCCCTTGCCGGCTGGCGGCTGCGCGAGATTCCATGATGCGTGACTATTTACACACTATTTATAGCCTCTCAAATGTTCTGCGACCTTAATAATGCACCGCCATTTATTGGCATTTTGCAGCTTGCTGTTGATAACCATATTCAGCCTGTAAATCTCTTCATAGCACCGCTTATCCGGCAGTTTTCTCCTTGAATCAGCAGCTGGCTCCCCTATTGGCCTATAACGCTCGGATCTCCATTGTTTGATGGGAAGGGGAAGGCAGACGACGGACAATTTTGACCGCTATAGGAGCTGGTCGCTTATCTGCGATGCCCTTTGCTAGCGACGGGGAGGACGACTCACACGGGTGCGAGTGATCCGGATGGCCTGGGACGCTGTCCTAGAACAGGCGTATCCGTGCTGCTCAGTGCTTGCGGCCGCTGAGCGGCGTCGGCCGAGACAATTCACAATAGCGCATCTGTCTGCCAGCTGTTATCAAACCTGGGATGTAAGTAACGAGCAAAAGTCAAAGATGAGCTGTTACCGTATTCCTACTCAACGTAAAAAGTCACCCCGCCTGCGTTATTACTTTCTGCAGGGACATCTACTTTTGCAAAATACATGTCTACTTTTCTGCACTGGATTAACGTCCCTAGTTCTTATCTGTAAAGCGAAGTCTTATCATATCAGTAAGAATTGACACCATTTCATTCAGCATCGCATAGGCATTCATGGCCGAGTTTTTATGCAATCAGATACCAGCGTTAGTTCTTATCACGGGTGTTGTGTTTTTATCAGCGGCGACGACCTACCGTAACGGTGGCACTCGTTACGGTATCGGGTGTGCGGCCTGCGCAGACCGAGGGACGGGCTCAGTCGTGTGTCCCGCTCGTCTCGTCATCCGCCGCGCATATTTCCGTGAATAGCCGAGCCAGTCTGAGCTTCCGTCGCCCGCGCCGGCTCTGCTGAGTCACTATTTTTCAACCGCGCCGGCCGCAGTAAACAATCCCCGGAACGCATTTACTGTCTGCAGTTCTGGGAATTGCCACTCAGACAGATCAGCACTGCTGGCATTGAAACTAGAAAAGAAAAACAACCCTCGTTTCACCATCGATCAAAATCTCCAGATCGGTCTTAGCGAGGCACTGGCCGGAGGCGCAGTTCCCTCCGAGGCCGGGGTCGGTCGGCGCTGTGACCTGTTGTGTTTGGCCCGACCCCGCGGCCGGCTGTCCGCAGGCGGCGACCCGCCGCGGGGCCGGGTCCCGTGGTCGGCCGCGCCGGTCGTATTTCGCGCTGATGGCCGGTGCGCGTCTCCTCCGGCAGAAATAGCCTCGTCGGACGACAAACACGCGCGCCTTCCGGGTGCCGCGGGGGCCGACCGCGCTCCCCCGGGGGACGGGGGGGGGGGGGCGGCTGGCGACCGGTGATAAGTCCGCCACGACGCCTCTGCCCAGCGGCCGTGGCCCCCATTTCAATTTGGCGCAGTGGGCCGGCCTCGAATCGGGCACCTGCCAGCCCCTCCGCGACCACCCCATCCGTCCCCTCCCCGGCCCGGCGCGGCGGTCGGTGCCCTCTGGGTGACGTCACAGCGCAGAGGGGCGCCGCCTGCCCGTCAGCGGGGGCGGCGGGCGGTGTTTGCGCCCGCGGCCCCGCGGTAGCACAGACGGAGACAGGCGGCGCCCGGGGGCGGTCGTCCCAGCGAGTAGAAGGAATCGGGGGACCATCAAAGCGTCCAAAACCGCAGCATCCAAGGTACGCAACATCCAAAACCGCAGCGTCCAAAGTACGCAACGTCCAAAATACGTCCAAAATCGGGTATATAGGGAGCATTCACAACGTCCAAAACCGAAACATCCAAAACCGCAACATCCAAAACGTATCATCCAAAAACGCAACATCCAAGGACGCATCATCCAAAGTACGCAACATCCAAAGTACGCAACATCCAAAGTACGCAACATCCAAAACCGTTAGGTTAGGATAGGTTAGGCTAGGTTAGGTTAGGTTAGGTTTTCTTATCCCCGGTAGGCATAAATCAGTAGGTTAGGTTAGGTTAGGTTAGGTTAGGTTAGGTTAGGTTGGGTTTCCTTATCCCCGGTAGGCAAAAATCAGTAGGTTAGGTTAGGTTAGGTTAGGTTGGGTTAGGGATAGGCAAAAATCAGTAGGTTAGGTTAGGTTAGGTTAGGTTAGGTTAGGTTAGGTTGGTTTTGGATGTTGCGTGCCTTGGATGTCGTGGTCTTGGACGTTGTGGTTTTGGAGATTACGTACTTTGGATGTTGCGTTTTTGGATGTTTCGGTTTTGGACTTTGTGAATGCCCCCTATAAACCCGATTTTGGACGTATTTTGGACGTTGCGTACTTTGGACGCTGCGGTTTTGGATGTTGCGTACTTTGGATGCTGCGGTTCTGGACGCTTTGATACGGACCCAAGGAATCTTGGTCCCAGCCCCGGTACAGGGAGTTTGAGTTCCGAGAGCGCAGAGCCGCTCGCCATTCCGTGCCGTGGCCCGTTTTGCGGTCGGGTGCGGTTGTCTGGGTCAAGTAGTGGCTATTTTCAGTAGGCGCGCCCATCTGTCTCTCTTATGACCGTGTCGGCGATAACGCTCTCTCGCTCTCTCCCTCGTCCCCTCTGCCGCGGCGAATCGATGCCGTGATGGGCCGGCGGTCCCCGCGGGCGGCGGCGCCATGACCGGTCTGAACGGAATGCCGGAGCGGCTCTGGGCCGCGCGCATATTTCTCCGAACGGCCGACCTTGAGAGGAGGGCGGGCCGGAGAGGGGACGGGCCCGGATTACTCCCCAGGGAACGGGGTAGCGAGGATCACAGGGGAGCGGTCCGTAACCCGACACCGAACCCAGCTGGTGCAGGAATGTCGCCGAAAACAGGCCGTCCGTCATACGAGAAGGATGGGGCACAGCGGCCTCTTTGGCAATACTTGACGCTGAAATTCCGAGTAATTCAGCAAATTATTACATTTGCTGATTTATTCTATAAATTTTATAATTGTGCGATGCTTCTTTTGCCTTACGTTGTGTTCTGAGTAAAAGAACTCGATCATATTATATTTAATATTTATTTCAAATTGTCAAAGATTGATCGACGGTCATTCATCGGACACTGGGAAGTAGGTAATTGCGCAAAGCTGCTCTGTCAACTAATATTTTACAATACTGTACTGTTTCGTGTTTAACGATTGCCTATTTACAACTGCACTGCATATTTTAGCTTCTCTCATCCGGTGAATAAATTCGTCTGTATTGTCATGTATTGTTTCCTTGATCTAAACATAAATGGTGCACATTGAACCAGTGTCGTTTTTTATTCCGTTGTCATTCATTGACCTTGTAAAATATTCCACGTAGGATATGTCATTCTGCCGCGTTTTGCTGGAACATTTTTATTATGTCGACATCGTTCATGATATTGCCTTGCTAAACATTCAGTGTATCCCTATAGGCTGTTTCCAACGACGGTTTGCGCAGTTGAAGCGTCGCCGCAGGCTTCGAGAATCCATTTGAGCGGCAGCTCTGTGAGTGTTCAGGGCGGACCGTTTTGGCGAAAGTGGGTCCGCGCGGCGCCCCGGTGCCGGCTGAGTCAGCGTCGGCCATCTGTGGGCCACCTGTGGCCGCGCGCCGTCCCCGCTCCTCACTCCACCGCGCCTCCACCGAGCGGCGGCGCAGCGGCGGGTTCACGGCCGAGCCGCCAGCCGGAACCGGCCGCCGGCCGCACCTCCTCACTGCCGCCGGGGCCAAGGCCAGGCCAGGCCGCCCCGAACCACGCCGGGCCTGCAGCCGAGCACCGCCCGGCCCGGCCACTACACAAATAAACCCGCCCGGCCGCGGCCATGTTTTTGCTGTGGCGACTGGGCAGAGGCCACGAGGCTGAGGGAAGAGCGAGGAGCTGGAACGTGACTGCTCGGCGCGTGTAGCGCTTCTTATCCGTCCGCCTCCGCTGCGTGTGTTGTGCTTTTCCTAGTTCCGAGAACGTAACAGCGCGCTCATTTGTTCCCTCGTTACTACGGATGTTTCTAAATATATCTAACTCCTTGTTCAGCAGAAAAGGTGGAACAAAGCAAGCGAGCGTCAGCGCCCACTGTTCGTTTGCGTCAGTAACTTGCGTAGTGTTCCTGAATCCTGCATAATCCATATGCTTGCACTCGCATTTCATATGCCGACATGAACGGAAACATAAGGCGAATATTGAGTTTGGAGAAGGTAATGTGCTATGTTATAATTGCTATACCAATTGCTCGATCGCCCAAACTGGCGGTGGTCCGATATGTGGTGGGAGCTAGTCATGGGTCATGTCATGGGTCCTCTTTAACTCCTGCCTCCGCCCAGAGGGAGAGTCGTTTCACCCAAGGGAGGTCAGCCTCTATCCCCGAGATGCAGCAGCTCCTACCAGAGGACAGCGGTACATACGTTACGACGCCCCAGATAAGGCATGCGTCTCCGCCCCGTTTGACGCATCGCTGCCGCCATTGGCGTCTCCCAGCAGAGCCGTTTTCTATAGGATGCAGGCGTTGGTTGCCGCTTCCCTGCACGTCTCCGAGCTGCCGCGGCACAGGACGGTGTTCGCATGGCGCCGCCAGCTCTCACCAGACATAGGTACAGAGCTGCTGGTAGCTCCCGATACTTATATATGTACCCGCTGCTAGCTCATCAATACTTGCTGTTAGCTCCCCACCACACCCACTGACACTATTAGTTTCCCTGGCGGAAGGCGGGACACCCAATCCTTCTGTAAGGAGAGAGTGTAAATGAGGTAGGGAGGGACTATCGCTCTCCCTTGCTGTGAAGGGATAAGGGAGCGTTTCAATTGTGAAGGGAGGAAGGGGCACCCTGTTTCTCTGGAGATGGTGTGAGCAGGGCCCGTGGGAGCCGGGAGGAACACTAGCGGGCAGTGGGAGTGGGTAGACCGGAGGGAGGGAGAGAGTGGGAGGGAGAGAGGGAGGAGGCCGTCGGCCGCCGTGGGAGGAGCCTGCGGGCGCGCTCCGGGCTCCGCCGAGACGTCGTATTGATTGGACGCCGGCAGCAGCGGCGGCGGCAGCCCGTGCGCCGCCGAGGCCGAACGGCACGGCTGCCGGCGCCAGATGAAAAACTGGCGGAAACGTGCCACTCGATATGGGCAGCTCAGCAATTATAGCAACGCGATTAGAGTACGCTACCTGTATTGTATTTCTTAGAGGTAACTATTTGAGCCGAGCTGCTAGTCCAAAGGTCATTGTGCGCAGTAAAAAAGCTCTAAAAAAACTGCACCCGGGCACATAATGCCCGAGTTTGTTTGCGCCACATGCGGTGTTACTCCGTGCTGGGCTAGGACTGGGATTGATCGAGAGGACGCCTATATATAGGCACTTGTGTGGCCGGAACCGATACCTGCAGCTGATGTTTATAACGTCGGCTGACCTTTACATTTTGCAGCCAATAATGTTTACATATCCAATAAGACGCATTTTATACCTCAGCTGCCAATTTTGATCATAAAATAACAGTTCTACAGCACCACACTTTGCATAGAAGACTGTCGTCCGCTGCCTACCATCTAATACAATTGCTTTTTATGAACTCTGCCACAGGAACTTTGTATCATCTGATCAGTGACCATGCACTCCGCTGGGCTGGGGGCGGCGGCCGACTGCGCCGGGACAATGTCCCTTTCCAGCTGAGCTCGTTTGACGCTGCAGCCACGCCCAGTGGTCAGTCGAAGCCCGGCTCTGTCGGCGCCCATTCCGGGCCGGTCCGACCAGCCATTTTGAGCGACTGGTCGCCGCCGCGCGCTGGTCGCGCAGCAGCAGCCATCTTCGCCCGTCGGCCGGTCGCACTGTCGGCGGTCGGAGCTATAGAGTGGTTCACTGTCCAACTGGAGACCCGACACTGTCCACGCACTGTCTACGCACTGTGCAACAGAGCCGACACTGTCCACGTACTGTCCAGATATATAGTTAGACCCGACGCTGTCCACTGTCGGTAGAGTCTCTGGCTGGGTTTGCTGGGCCCAGATAGATACGCTGGCCAAAGTATATACAACTGGTTAGCTGCTGGTTTAAACGGTAGACCCAGCTGGTTCTAAAGCTGAAAGTTGGCCGTTGGTCCGTCTGCCACGCGGTCATATTGCAGGACGAGAGGAGGGCCGCCATCTTTTTGTGGACGATCGACGACCGACGATCGATGGGAGTCCAGCTGGCAGCTGAACATGATGACTGATATCTGATGTCACAAAACTGCAGCGGGACGACGAGACGGGGTATCTGCGCTATATGTAAACGCAGTTCTTTTGATGTCACCGGACCTCTTTGTCCCCCGCACCTGCATCATTCCGATCCAGATTAGAACACATACCTACATGCGCAAAATTTGAATGATTTTACGACATAACGATGTGTAAGCTTCAAAACAACAGCCTCGAGCCGCGAGTGTTTGTGTCTCACGTCGAGTGCGAAGCCACCATAACGGCACTTCAGTAGGTAATAGGCATCCCTATCAGCGTTCTCTGCGCAGAGCGATGTCAGCATGGGTGGGTATAGGACGGTGTGCCTCTTCAGAGCGATTTCGAAACCGTCTGCCCTGTCAGCCCCGCTATCGGTGAATGCCACCCCTCGCACCGGGGGAGGGGCATCTTCTTGGATTACTAGGACGATTACGGGATATAGATAGTACCTACAGGAGATAGAGGCATCATTGGGGGTCTTGAGTAATGATCTAGGAATGATGAAATCCAAGTTCATCTGTTCCTGCGATTTGCAAGCATCGCAGTATAGGCTCTAGTCGGACAAATAAGTCAAGCTGCAGCGATTGTAATGATGTAACATTTTTTGAGCATGATGATTACCAATAAAAAATGTTAGAATTTATCTTTTCTTTATCAGAGAAAATAATCGAAATGTCCAAAAGAAGTTTTTGAGCCTGATTCTTCTTCGGTGGAATCAAGATCAAATTTCGATTAGTTTTTCCGATATTATGACCAGACCATACGGTCAATGCTCATCTTTAAAGATGCAACGATCTCTATGAGGATACATGGATGCATGGGAGAACTTGTTACGGAAGTGGATAGAAAGTTCTTTTCACTGAAATGCACTGGAAATAGGCATACCTATGTGTTTGTCTTTCCCGCTAAACGTTAAAAATACAAATTTTCACCATAAAGGTATGCAGTAAAGTTTGCGATAGATGCGATTATCTCACTGCGTAGAGTAAACGTCGGCTTTAAACGCGCGTAACGCTTTAAACGTCGAGATTATCAGCTATATTTGCAAGCTAAATACTATCAAGAAAATAGGTAATTGTTCTCATGTCTATGGCCTGGCAATTATATTCAATATCGTCTATCGGGTGAGTTCAATATTGAATGATATGCAAATGAAATTCAAGTACACATTTTCCAAGTTCTACTTTATATTCTGAATCATCCGCAGTTTCCCGTTCTCGTCACACTCATTTAATTAACACTTGTGGGTCAAGAGTCTCGTCCCAGTAAAACTTGCTGTTGCCTTTAGTTTTGAGCAGTTCTCTGAAGGGTGACATGACCTCAGACTGGGCAAACGCGTAGGAGACTTGGTTAACCAGCCCGAACCAGCTTCTGACTCCTGTGAGGTTGGATGGCGTCGGAAAGTTACGGATGGCGTCGAGAAGCCGTCCCGCTGGTTTGTACCCGTCAGCAGTGACTGTGAAACCAGCGAAGTCAACGGTGTCCGCCCCGAAAGAGAATTTAGAAGGGTTGAACACGACGCCGTGTTCCCCACAGAGCGTGATGTAGTGCACGGTGTGCCAAAAGGCCTCCTCCAGTGATCCGTCCCAGAGCAAAGAGTCGTCGACACACCTTCTAAGACGCTCCGTCCCTGCAGTGATGTCATCCATGCGGCGTGTATAGCCGTCACCGGAGGCGTGAAATCCCTGAGGTGCGCGCTTGTAGCGATACCTTCCCCACTCAGTTATGAAGGTTGTCGCTTCTCTCGCGTTCTCGGCCAGTGATAGGCTATGGTAGCCATTCCATGCGTCCAGGGTAGTCTTCTTTGTCCCGGGTGGCACGCTAGCGACGAGATTGAAGGGACTGGGCGTATGGTGAGTCTCTCGGAGGGTGGCCTCGTTCACCCGCTGGAGGTCTACTGTCCGACGAGGAGAGCCATCCTTTTTCGCTGCGACCACCATCCTCGAACACCACTCAGCGTGTCGGGGTTCCCTGTGGCACCGGCTCAATTATGCCAAGACGTACGTCTTGGTCCAGACCGGCCTTTACCTGTCTTTTCCAGTGGTGGGGGACTGGAATGGGCGTATGAACAGCCGTCGGTGTTGCATCGGCCTTGAACTGGATATCTAGTGGTGTGCCCGTCATCTCCTGGAGTGGCTGGTGCTCGCAGGTATTGAATGCGCTGCTGGCAAAATGGTCTCTGATCCAGTGCTCTAACTTCTCCCTGTTTTCCTCGACGGCTGGAAGCGGCATCTTCTCCGGGATCGCGGGCACTGGTGACCTCTTCAGACACCCACAGGGCGCTGTGTGGGTCTGTGCTTTGTTGACCTCATCTGGGTCTGTGCGCTGGGACGTAACCTTAGATCCGTCCGGTCCGTTTTCGGGCAAAGGGAAGTGTTCCGGCACGACTCCCAGGTCTCTGAGGGCCCTTTCAGATAAATAGAGGCCGTGCGTGTTGCGCGAGATGTACACTACTTGTCTAGTGACTCGTCCTTTGGCCTCAATCCTCAGCAGAAGTGAGCCTATCACCTCCAATCGTGTGCCCGTTACGCCAATGATGCGGTGTGAGGTCTTCAGGAGAAGGTGTTCCGGACAGCGCAGGAGTTTCAAAATCTCCATCCCCCCAGAGCAGGTCATGGCTCCAGTGTCAGCGCACGCTGTGGCGCGCACGCCGTGGTCGACTTTACTGCGCTCGATCCCTGTGAGACGCTTCCCGAATCTGGAATGGGCTTCCTGCATGATGGTGAGCGTGACTGGAAGTTCTGGATGGCGTTTTGGCTGGCAAGTCGTGAACTGACCATCTTTCCACTCCATGTGAGACACTGATTGTGCACTGCTTTGGGAGACTGTAGATCTGGCAGTAGTGCTAGACGGCAGGGCGCTGGCTGACTGAGCCGGTCCGGAGACGTTAGCGTGCGCTGATATCTCATCCATACCGTCTCCGAACGCGTCCAGGGACGACTCAGCGCTTGCACTCACTGGCTGGGCAGCCCGACATGCACGAGCGAAGTGATTTCGCTTCTGACAATTTGTGCAAGTCTTACCACGTGCTGGGCAGGATGAGTGCTGGTACTTGTTGCCGGACGTCCTGTGCCGCCCTCCGCACCAGCGACACGGACTGAGCTCCTCCTGGCTGTCAGCATTGGGCGGCTTGTCAGGTTTGTGTCGCTGCTGTTGATATGCAGAGCGATGAGCCGCCGCAATATCTGGTGCTGCCTGTCTGCTGGTCGGCAACACGCCCGTCTGAAGCTGCTTCTCGCTATCGTCGGCAGCCTGCATCGTGAGAAGGGCCTGGAATTTCTGTGCGAATGTCGGATACCGATCGGCTGCCGACAGAATTTGGCTTTGATGCTCTGGGTTGTAAAGACCGACAACCATCTGCGTCTGTAGCACGTCCTCCTCGTAACTGATCGGGCCGGGCTCGGTGCTTTCTGCGTGAGGTCTATGCGCAGTTACTGAGAAGTCGCAGAGAGCGGCTTTGGAACGTAGCCGCGCTACGAAATGCGTGATATCCTCACCTTGGGCCTGTCGAAGTGCGTGGAACTGGCTCCGATGAACCGCAGTATGCAGGCCACGAACTGCCACCGCCTTTATCTGAGAGAGAAGATCGGCCTCATTCGACTGACTTAGAGTGGTTCCTCGCAAGTGGAACAACTGTCTTTCCAACTCCGGGCTGCATGCCGATAGGAGCTCGTGTCTGATGGCTTCCTCTCTAACAAGTCCAGCGACTGTCTTGTATCTTTCCCATTGAAAGAGAAACAATCTCCAGTCTTCGTCACTGGCATCCAAGGCTACCGTCGGGCGGCATGCCCGTGGTGTTGCTGTCGAGTTTTCTCTCGTCAGGAGAGCACGAAACTGCAGTTCGGTGAGAGTAATTAGAACAGGATTCTGTGTGTTTTGTGGTGGGTTCATTTCATTTTCTTCCACCGACCGCGCCATGAATGATATGCAAATGAAATTCAAGTACACATTTTCCAAGTTCTACTTTATATTCTGAATCATCCGCAGTTTCCCGTTCTCGTCACACTCATTTAATTAACACTTGTGCACACGCGATTTTGTTATGCATGTTCTCCCGACATGCTGATTGTTAATAACAACCACGAGAGAGTTGGTGAGGATCCTTCAAATATTAAGTTACCATGAGTTCTCGTCTCCTTCGTGGCAATGCTGTCACATCGCTCAACCGGCATTCGGTTCCAACAACATGTCATGGACGCTTCTGATTCCGCTCAGAGTCTGCTCTAGTAGTCCAAGTGCATTGATTATGCGCCTCCAGCCATTGCTATCCACGAGGTCAAAACAGATTATCAACACAATTACTATATAGGCTGAGTGCTCAGTGTCCGCCGAACATCGCTGTCTTCCACAGCATAATCGCGACCTTTGTCAGTTAAGTTGCCTGGCAACTTTTCTTTGTTGGTCGTGCTCTGTGTTCACCGTACGTGATTACGGACAAATTATTTAAAGAAATAATTTAAAGTTCTTCCAAGGGCGTGCGAAATTGGACAATCGACCGCAGCCTTGAGGCCCAAGTGGCCACTCTGTTGGGGTGAGGGCGGTACTGGGGCTTCTGTGGCGGATCATGACCGGCCTCTCTGACCTTGCCGTGGTCGGGTCACACTCCCGTTACCCGCCGCCCCGCCCTCACCCGCCGGGGGCCGCCGGCCGGCCGACGACCAACTCGCTAACAGCACACGTGTCCGCTGGCAGCGGTCCAATTTCTCCGAGGGCGCCGCGGGCGGGAGGCGTGGCCACCGCGGACGCCCCGCCCCGCCCCGTCCCGCGGGCAGAACCAAGCCGCTCAGAACGGTTTCACTTGGGATCTGGGGCCGATTCGAGATGGCGCACTAGGAAGCTAGTAGGACTAGGCGACCAAGTGACACTTGAATGTAGTGACACTAAGCGGTATTTTACACCAATCGGCTAGTGGCTCAGCGCGAACCGAAATCGCATAGTGACGCTTGAAATCAAGTGTCACTAGGGCCTTAGTGCGCCAACGCGAATCGGTCCCTGACGAGCCATCCGCGCGGGCCCCGCTCAGACCAGGCCGCTCTGAAACGTGCTATCTGCCGCAAAAGCCGCGTTTCGGGGCTCCGACTGCCATGAGTTGGCTCCTGCGGCGCTCGGTACGATTGTCATATGTCGCGTAAGACTTCTCGGAATGTCGGATCGTTCATGTGACATATGATGGCCCTCCATGCTGCGTGGTCGTCACTTCAAAGTGCATATGGGTGGTGGAGGCCGCCCTTGACATTTAATAGAAGCGATATTATTGGATGACTCTCGCATATAAGACGTCCCGACACGTTGCCAGACTGGCACGGAGAGCTAAGAGCAGCTGCAGCAAGTCGAGTTAGACAGCCAATCTATAGTAAGCATCAATGTGAAAATGAATGAATGTGTTGATGGGGACCTAGGTATCTTGGGAAGAAAGAACATTTGCGCCATGCGTTTTTTTATTTTAAATCGCTGATCGTTTGAGCTCTATGTAATAAAATTTGTTCTAAATATGTTAATTAATTGCTTTTTTGTATTAAAATTAAAGATAAGAGTAAATTAATAAGTTGCGAAATAAAAGCAATTGACTTTTGCTTTAAGGATTCAGCATTTTTTATTTTTTGAAAATTTTGGATTGGTCGTCACTTTGTTAGGCATTGCCGTTTTTCATATAGATCGCGTCAATAATGCTCGATTTGTTGTTTACCTTACCAAAAGTACATATGTCAATGTAGGTTGCTAGGAAATTGAAACGTGTCTAGTGCCCACTGATAACGACTACAGTTGATTTTTTTGTTATATCAAAGTCCTTTACGACGTTCGATATTTATAGAAGGCTCACAAGTTCGCGTGAGGACATGAGGATGGACACCTCTTGAACCTCTTTAACCATCTGTTTTGTCGTCGCTTGTACAGTGGCGCGGGCACCGGGGGGGGGGGGGCTAGCGGGGGCTGAGTCCCTCCAGCTTTTCGGCTGGGGGGGGGGGAGGCTCGTAATGTATTTGAGCCCCCCCCAGCTGGGGGGGGCTCGATCCCCCCCCAGCTGGAGGAATCGAAATCGGAATCAGCTGAGACGGAATACCTCACTTTTTTTGCCTATATTTTCGTTTTTTTTTTTCGTTGAAAAGGCCAAGGTCTGAAAAATAAGTGGCCTAAAACCGCGGTGAGAAAACTAGATTTGGGGGTACCCTAGGTTGATCTCTATTATGGCTCAGCCCCTGCCACCCCCCCCCCCCCCAAGTCTGGAAGAAATTCCCGCGCCACTGCGTTTGTATCGCAACACACGATACTTATGGATATTCTGGGTTGAATTCTTTCACTGCACCTGACAGTGCAGGAATAGCCATAAATACACCTGCACCGAACGATGCGAGCTGGAAAACCTACGAGTCCGCAAGATCGGAGCTGGTTTTCAGCATGTCCAATGTCCATCGCACTAGCTGCCACGCCACAGAGGCCGCCGCATATTTATGGTCGGTTGCGTGCGCTCTGTTGTGCATGGGACTGGGCCAGTTTCGCCGTAATGCCGTGAGTGGTGCATTCCTGCAGCTCGGGGCAGCGACGGAGGCGCGGCGCCGGCCCGGCTATCGGGGCCATCAGTGGGCAGCTGCGGCGCCGCTGCTGTTGCCCCTCCCCCCCCCCTCCCCCTGCTCAGACGGCCGGCATCGTTAGCTATCGATTAGCCGGCTGCATGTCTGTCTGTCAGAACCTGCACCCCGGGGCCGGGCACCGAGCCATGTGCGGCGGCACTCGAACCAGGAACCGGTCTTGGCGCGCCACAAAAACCGCCTGGGCTGCGGCGCGGGGCTTTCCACCCGGGCGGCGAACAGGTGGGACCAGTTCTCGCCGGCCGCCCGCGGGCTCGGCCGCCGGCGGGGACAGCCTGGGCTGACGGCACACCGTCTTATCGACACGAGACTCATTATCAGGCCCGATCCAGGTGGTGAGACGAGACATGATGGCATTAATGTCGAAAGTAAACCTTTCCCGACATTATAGTCTGTTTTGTTGTCCAATTTGAAGGTAGGGGCTTGATCATAGGTCTAAAACCGCCAGCTGGCATGATTGAGGAAGGATGTTTAATTTAGTTCATTTAATAGTTGATAGTTTTCAACGACCAACAAGGTTAACTTAAACTGTCTACGCGGGAATTTTGTTAGCCCGTGCCCCGTTGCGGGGGCGGCAAATTTGGCGCCTCTCGTATTTCTGCAATATCTTATTGAATTAGAAAAGCTGTGCTTTCCTATTTTTGCTGCATGAAACTTTGAGTAGGTACCCTTTTATGCATCAATTGCACTTTTCTCTGAAAATTGTAACACAATCCGTTTATAAGTTGTTTTTACCTTATGCCGTTTTATTGACGTCAATTCACGCAATTTTTGGTCTAAAAACTCCAAAACATTGGAGCTTCTAAAATCTTAAGTCTTAATGGAAACAAAGCACTCCTAGCAAATAGTTTGTAAATGATATTGTACATAAGTTCATTGAATGGCTATCTCGACCTCCTGAAAATTTTGGTTTTGACCCAGCTTCTTTCAAAAACCTGGCCTTGACTGAAGCAATTAAGCATAACGTGCACTTATTTTTGCCCCCAAACATCGAAAGCATGTAAGAAACGTGAATCCTGAGCATATTCAGTCCAACTTTTTTATTGATTGTTTCGGATCTTTTGGACAAGCTGACGTTTCGATAACGTCAGGCAAACACATTTTTCAAAAATGAAAATACATATATGCAGTACGCTTAACGTAACTGCAGCAAGCGATTTTTCTATGTTTAACACTTGCCTTACTTTTGCGATTTACGTACCATCCCGTTGGTGATACTTAATGATTAGCAAAAAGGCCTAGGGAAATTATTAATTAGCGTTTCATGACGCCATGTGGCACGACTGCCAATTAATGTTGTATCGTTCGTCTCCAGAATTTTATTACATTTTTAGGTTTATGTCATCGCAAAAAAAACTATGTCTTTTAATTGTATACTTCTAAAAATAATGATTTACCTTTTTCGGTTGTATATCATCGTTCTGAATTAGGATAAGCAGTGGTAGGTAATATCCGCGAGTAGGTAGAACAAAGACGTTTAAAAGATTTTTCTACCTACGAGCGGTTTAATAATTTTTATCCCGTACCGCCGATATGTTTCGGACGCTTAAAGGTAAAAAATACATTTTATATACATAATATAACATAATTCAGACTAGACGAAATGTCTACTAGACGTTTACAGTTTGTGAATCGTCTGTTTAACAAATCAGTTAAACGACATCTGATAATTTTCTTTCTTTGCACGTGAAGCAATAGTAAACACTGTCTATAACGGTGCGGGATAATGCACTTGTAGGTACTTACCTCACTGCATTTTATCTTTTGCATACTCGCGATTTCGTCTACCATGAATCGTTTTTCTTTCCCAAATTCCACGTGGCACGTCACGTTCACTTTATCTTGCCATATACCTATACCTACATAGATTTGTGAATTAAAATCATTTAAACTGCTCACCAGACACGAACACGTCTTGTTGGTCATTGTTGCTCTGCTTAGTCTGTGCGCCTCAGAATCACAAACAATGATTGTCTTGTATAGTTATACAATTTACCATAAGCAATTTACTTTTGATTTAAACTAGTCGTTGCAAATGAAGAAAGTATAAAGAAGAAAAAGCGATGCAAAGTAAAGACCGCAGAACAAAAACAGCGGATAAGCTTCATTTTCCAGTAATTTATCAAATTAGACGGAAACCGAAGCGACGCCGCTCGTTCGACTCAGGTTCTGATGCAACCGGCTGCTGATTGGAATAGGTGGCTGCTGGGTAGTGGGTAATCTCCCGACCGGCGACTGCGGAGCTGGAAAAACTGCCGGCAGCGGCTCGGTCGTCCCGTCCCGCCGGACACCGCCTTCGACCGTCGGAGCGGCGACGGCGGCCGGCACGTGGCGCAGTTGGTCGGCTGGTCGGCGGGGCCCCGACCGCGCCGGGGCCCCGCGGCGTCCCGGGCCCCGGCAGCGCGCGGGGCCCGGCCGGCGCCGCCGCGCTGCAGCCGATCAATAGGCCGGCGCGGCGTGACGTCACTGTGCCCGCGGCGGCCGACCGCGTCTCCCGACATTCCGTGCCGCGTCCCGCCCGGCGGCGGCTGAACTTGGTACCAAAAACACGGCGCCGCCAGCGCGGTCACGCCACGCGGCGCCATGGCGGCCGCTGACGTGGCGCCGCGCGGCCGGCCCAAGAAGGCGCCCGCGCTAACGGACGCCCTCCTCGGCGCCGCGCTGCCCTGAGGACCGGCCACCTTTGGAATATCTGTGCCCAGGATCTGTCCGTCTTTGGTTGGTTCTATCCTTTGTGTATCTAGTCACGTTGCAATTTCTTTAGCCTTTCTTGTTTTCATTTGGTCAAGGATTCTGACATAAATTATGCATGTATCCGAGTAATGGATCTATGGCTATGATCTCAGTGGATCCCTAAAAGATCCCTGAAACATAACTTTGTGAGAAGTGCTCCTCGAGGATTTCGGTGTCGACAAAAAAAATGAAGTTTCGATGAGCTCACTGGATCTCTAAACAACAAATACCTAGGTTTATGATCCCAGTGGATCTTTCTACGAATAAGAAAGCTGGATACACGATCCAATGGGATCTAAGATCAAGATCCCTGGATCATATCCCAGATCCATCTTTCGGATCCATGCACACGTCTGATCAAGAGCATATTCAAAATTCAAATATTGCCGGAGTTTCATCTTCAATCATATGGTTAAACTTTAATGAATCTAAGAATATTTCATTTGAAGGAAATTGCATTCTGTAGGTGTATCACTTATTTTGAAGCTTTCTTAAATGTTTTTTTTTTGTTCAATAGGTTTGCCTGATGACAAAAAAAAAAAACGGAAGTTAATCGCGGAATATTCAACACCCTATTGCTCTTTTTGCGTCGCTAGATTTATTGTGGAGCATTTAGTTTTTATTAAAATCGAATTGTTCCTTGAGCTTAAAAACTCGAATACTCAGGCAGCTTTTGCCAAATTGTCAGGGAACTCAGATTTGTTTTTCAATAGAAAAACACAATTCTAAAGAATAGTGTTTTAACTATTGACAACAAACCTTCGGTTATGATCCGAAAGCTCGTCAAAAATTTTAGACCGCGTAAGGCAACAAGTGAAATTCTAAAGTCATCGGATGAGGCGATGCTTTCTTTCTATTTGAAAAAAAAATATCATAGCGCGGTCAACGAGAAGTATTATATTCTCCGGAAAAAAATCAGGTATAGAGCATGTCATCGTTAAATACAGACTATAGTACCTAGACGTAACTTGCTGAAGAGTTATGCCCTAGGAGACCTTATAAAAAAGATCGATAAAATAGAAGTTATTATAGTCTGGCTGTGGCAAACCTAAGAAAGAATGGATTTAAAGTACTGCGGTCATTGATGCATGTGCATTTATAGGTTGTGAGAGCATATTTTATTTTCTCTCACAACTTTTCACGCAACTTTCTCCAAGTGATACATTTCAAGTGCTTAAAATACATACAAAGTGATTCAGGTGCTTTAATTCCGTTCTTTCTTAGGTTTACCAGACTATAGTTAAGTATACGCAAATGTTTGATAAGCATTATGAGACCTTAACTAAAAGTTATAAAAATGTTCGTTTTTTTAAGTTCGACTCTCACTGTAATCGTCTCTTTGAACACAGCACGAGAATTGCTAGCTGAATTACTGATAAAACTGGCTGGGGCACACTGATTTCACAGGCGATTAATTGTACTCAATTTTTTTTCTTCCTGCCTCTTATTTTCCAGACTCTTAGCTCGCATTTGCTTTTACATACAACCCCACAGGAAAAGACGTCTTGACAGAAATTATAGCTGAACAGAGGCCTCTTGCACCAAACTACCTAGCTAGGTAAAATCGAAAAACCGGTTTCAGAATAAGCTAATCTAAAGGTGGTAAATTTGTTTGCAATAGCCCAATACATAATCCTACATGTGCTTGCTTAATTTTGCACGCAAATTGTTACATTTGAGACTTGGACTAGGTATACGATGCAAAATAATCCAAGCATTGGTGCAAGAGGATTTTGGTGCAAGAGGCCTCTGATCAATAGATCGCACGGCGTTTAACAGAACAGTATATTAGGTATATCGGTGTTAAAAACTTATTTGGAAAATATTATTCATGTCTCCAGTACAATGTGCGCTAACCAGTTTTCTAAGTAATTCAGCTAGCAATTCTCGTGCTATGTTCAAAAAGATGTTTACAGTGAGGGTCGAACTTAGAAAAAAAAAACGAACTATAGCTACTATAGACCTGAAATATAGTTTCTTTATAATAGACGAAAAATAAACGCTTTAATATGTTTATTAGTACACGGTTGATGTATTTTGTCATGCGTTGTGAACGCTGCATCCTTAAAAGAATTAGGAGTAGCTCTGTTTTAGACAAATATTTTTTTTTGCGACACTTTAATAATGCATACTGCATAGCATACAAACATTAAACACCAACAGACAAAAAAGGAAACTCAATAACACCACAACATTTTTAAGGCTGTGGCGGTACGAAATAAAGCGTCTAAATTAAACCACTCGTTGGTAAAAGATAATCTCAAAAATGTCGAATTGCTACGCAGGACAATATAAGTAGCAATGTCACAGCTACTTGCTCGCTACAATGCCATCACAGCTACAGCTACAATGCCATCGAATTGCTCAATGCTAAATACTCAATGTTTTAATATGCATGTGTTTAACGCTCTTGCCCAGGCCTACACATTGACACAGATAACTCATCCTTCATCTAGAATAAGAATAGCTGCTAACAAAAATTAAGTTATTCAAACAATTCAAAACTAAGTGTGCAAACGTGCAACCCAATCGTCACAAACCAATCGCGCTTGTTCTTGATAGTCAGTTCGTGAATCAGTGATTTAGTAGTGGTAGTGACTGAGTCGGGAGTCCATTTAACATTACCCAATGTGACAAGGACTGCTCGCTAATAAATAGCATTAGCTTAAGGTATTTTAGAATGCTGTTATCTCTTTTGAGTGATTATTTATCATAACTTCCATGAATGGTGAATAAAACCCAAATATCTACCTCAAAATCATTTGGCTTTAATAACAAGCGAAAATGCTCGTTATGGGAACACTAGGTATGTCTTAGGAACCGTAAGTTTTTTTTTTAACAATAGTAAATTTTGTTTCATTTCTTGATAATATAATCATAAATAAGCATCATCATGTATTTAGCACCCACGTTCCGTGCCCAACCGCAATTTAGCCTCACTCATCGTTTCAGAAGCCAAGGACGTTAGTTGCCAGTTGAATCATTGATTTATACAAAAAGCTTGGTTATAGTTGTCTTTGGATTTTTCATCATATTTACGGAACTCATTCACGAAAATCCAGCATTTGGCATTTCCCAAGCTTGATGGAGCCCGCCTGAACAGCGCCACGTCCCTGCGCGCCGCGCGGCCCGGCCGCCCGCGTGTTCAATACAGTGCAGTGCCTTCTGCGCCAGAGCTGAGGAACCGACCCACACTGGGTTTTGTAATGGCTGCCAGGGATATGCGGGGTCGTCGCGTGAGCCCGCAGCCGTTTCATCTGGGTTTACTTCGCAGCGGGCGGACGTGCTGGACTGAGTGGAGGGACGTTCGCTGGATTATTGTGGTGTTTTTCTGTGCAGTGAGTAAGAAGGTGAATTAGTTCGATAGATAGTGTCATTGCCTGTATGAAACATAGTCAAATTCTGTTCTGGTGGTCGGTAAGCGTCAATGGCGTCGGCCTTTTCTGATTAGTTGTGTGGTACCGTTGGAGTGGACGAAACAAACAGCCGTAAGTTCAAGTTGATAAGGATTTCAAATTTCTACATCTCGCCATGCTTTTCTGAAATCGGTGAGCCTGGTTGATCCATGATGTTTTTTTTAAATTAATATCTGATCCTTTGGTCGTATTTCTTACGGAAATTATTCTCTCGCTTTGTGATGCCAAGTATTTGATACACTTATCCAGGTCATGCTTGCTTCACAATTTTCGTAAATACTTTTTCTTTGGAGGCTTTGACGTGTTTTTTTGGGGGACCATCAAAGCGTCCAAAACCGCAGCATCCAAAGTACGCAACATCCAAAACCGCAGCGTCCAAAGTACGCAACGTCCAAAATACGTCCAAAATCGGGTATATAGGGAGCATTCACAACGTCCAAAACCAAAACATCCAAAACCGCAACATCCAAAACGTATCATCCAAGGACGCATCATCCAAAGTACGCAACATCCAAAATACGCAACATCCAAAGTACGCAACATCCAAAGTACGCAACATCCAAAACCGTTTGGTTAGGTTAGGTTAGGCTAGGTTAGGTTAGGTTAGGTTTGGTTAGGTTTCCTTATCCCCGGTAGGCATAAATCAGTAGGTTAGGTTAGGTTAGGTTAGGTTAGGTTAGGTTAGGTTAGGTTTCCTTATCCCCGGTAGGCAAAAATCAGTAGGTTAGGTTAGGTTAGGTTAGGTTAGGTTAGGTTAGGGATTGGCAAAAATCAGTAGGTTAGGTTAGGTTAGGTTAGGTTATGTTAGGTTAGGTTAGGTTGGTTTTGGATGCTGCGTGCCTTGGATGTCGTGGTCTTGGACGTTGTGGTTTTGGAGGTTACGTACTTTGGATGTTACGTCTTTGGATGTTGCGTTTTTTGGATGATACGTTTTTGGACGTTGCGGTTTTGGATGTTTCGGTTTTGGACTTTGTGAATGCCCCCTATGAACCCGATTTTGGACGTATTTTGGACGTTGCGTACTTTGGACGCTGCGGTTTTGGATGTTGCGTACTTTGGGTGCTGCGGTTTTGGACGCTTTGATACGGACCCGTTTTTTTCTTCTGAGACTCAGGCGATTCTTAGTTCACCAGCGAGACGTTCGGGAAATTTGTATTGCCTTACGGTTTGTGGCGAGCAACCAAATATGCAAGTGAGACGAACTGTAAGTGTAAAATTTTCATGGGAGTCTTTTTATATAGGCCTGGTAGTGCCCGAGCCCTACCAATAATTTTGGTATTATTACATATAGCCTACAATTATAACATAGCCTATGACAACGACGCTGTGTTGGTGTGGTAAGAATAGATTCGGTATCGCAATCCCGTAAATATTCATCGGAGCCCTTCCAATAAATTTCAGTGAAAACCAAAAAGCTTATAAACTTACCTGCTGTTCACAGTTCACACAATTTCTTAAGCAACAGTCTGTTGAGAGTTGACTTGATTCACGTTACTACTGGGAAGTGGCTGCAGATCTGATCTCAAAGCAAACTGCAAACCGCTAATGTGTGCTGAAACGCCGCTTGATAGCGATACCTATTTGATATACCTATACCAAACACGCAGCACTAGGACAAGGACAAGGAAGACGATTTTTATGCATCCCACTGTCTGTAGGTGATAGGTAGCTCCAGTTCATCAAGTGGTTCATTTTTATTAGCTTGTCTGCACTATACCAGACAATACTCGTAAATACCTACATTATAAAATGAGAATCGTACTGGAAGATGATTTTTTTTTCAAACCTCAGGCTATTTTTTGGCCTAGGGCTAATACCAAGACGCACTTATAGAGATCTTATACATACAGGGTGATTTTTTTTAACTGTTAAAAAGTAAACGTCAATGGTGGTGCCTAAATCGAAAAATCGTGTGCAAAAAAGTAATGCACGTGATAGATAAATCTGGGACATTTTGCATGGTGTCATGATTTGTCCCTTTTAACCGAAGGCCTCGGACCCAATGGAGCCTGAAAATGTCCCACCAATCGGGCACGCATGGTCCACCGCCGTTCAGTAAGGAACGACACAAAATGATGATTTTGAAGCATTGAGGCAGTTCGAAGCATACGATCATCAAGTAGATATCTCAGAAAGACGTTAAATAATGCACGAACAAGCTTATAGTCATAAATAACCTTCAAACGGTCCATCTGGCGTATGTGCAGCCTCTGAAGAATCATTCTTCAGGGAGAAACAAAAACAGCGAATCAGACACCACCAGGGCCGCCAGTACCAAAATCCTCGACCTGCACTTTCAAGACTTCTAGTTTTTGGATCCAGGTATGGCAGATATAACAAGAAAACAGTGGAAATCTCTAGCAGAACTAAAATGGGTGATAGGAGCCTTTTCAGTCCGCCTAAAGGGTCTAGGAGTCCACGTTGCTGTTCAACACGTGCTCAGGCGGGCTGATTCGTGTCGGTGAGAGAGGGGGTAGCTTCAAGCACAAGTAAAATACACGATGGACGTTCCTTCACATCGTGTCTGCATGAAATCAAAATGTCCCAGAATGCTCGTCATGCTGGTATATAATTTTGCAATATATATTTGCATTTTAACGCCACTAAACCTCATTACTTTTTAACAAGTAAAAAAATCACCCTGTATATATAAGAACCCTATGGAATGGAAGGACTGATAAATGGTCGGAACAAGGCCTCGAATACACACCTTCGACTTGAAGCCTATCTATTGCGTTTGAACCTTTTTGCTAGCCGATTCCCACCCTTGCGCTTTTAACGTAATTTTGAAGTTTTGTAGTGTCAGGTCGGTTTTCCGAAAGGTGAAATTTTCTGTGAGACACTTAATATTGCGTCAGAAAAAGCTGTTGAAAGCACTCACAAGTCACACTGTGCGGCATGTTTTGTGAAAGCTCGCTTTTTCGACTCGTGTAATTGAATATATCGTTTTTTTTTCTTCAAAGGAGGTTAGCTACAAGTTCATTATCGAAGCTTCACATGAGTTTTGGCTTCAGCGTGTAGTCAATAATTTCTTGCCGGCCCAGCGTCCTACAATTAGATTTTGGTTGGGTGTGCCGAGCAAAAAAAAAAAAAGAAGATAAGAAAAAAGGAAGTAAATGCCTGTAATATTTCAAAAGCGGGTGTAACGTCATATTTAACGCCAATTTATACTACAGGATTTTGTATCAAGATCTTGCCAGGATCTGAAGCTTTTGCACTAACTTTCAACTCATCTGTAACCTGGGCCTGGCTATCAGAATGGACGAAGCATTTTTTGAAAGATGAATTGATATCACTTCTTATTTATTCCTTTTTAATGAGAAGATTTTCCCCATCAGGTGTGATTTTTTTTCAAATTCTGAAAGATATTGCACTGCTAAACGCTCAAATATTCTGTTGTAAATTGTGCTCGGTAAGTGCATGAATATTGAATGTGCAGTAGCGGCGGAACACCTTCAATCAGGGGGGGGGGGGCACTGCCGACTTTTGGTCCTATTCTTTCCATGCAACGCCCATAGGGGTAATGTAAAAATGTCAAAATGAAAGGGGGCACGGTGCCCCGGTGCCCTCCCCGTTCCGCCGCCTATGTGAATATGGTGTCTTATATTGTGAATATTGTGACCTAAACCAGTTTTAACAGCAAGAGATCGCAGACTACGGTCGTTTTGCTGCAAGTCATCCCCGAATTTTGCCAGCCAAGCGAAAAAAAAAACGCTAATGCGAAAAAGTATTAGCCAGCCTAGCAATTATCTTTTCAAACCATCGGTCATTTTGCTTGTGGTTAAATTTTGTTTTGGAAGACTTAGAGAAATAGATACGGGCAGCCGGCATTTTTTTTTCTGTTGGTAAAACTGGCCTCTTATCTCGATGTTAAATTTTCATCTGCCCGCTGAATACGGCGTAAGGGTATTAATTAATATTGGCATATTTTTATTTTTATTTTGTCCGAACCTTATGAATTGAAGGATTTACTTACAAGGACAGAGTCCCCGCTAAGCGAAGCTTGTTGCGTTGACTGCCCTCTACCCTCTGATCCCGCAATTCTGGTTCTATGACAGAATTTGGAGTCCAAAGTTAAACGTGCGCACATCTGAGTTGGGGAAACTACGAGGCGAAGATCCAAAAATGGATCGGTCAATAAATGGACAAATAACGGCATCGGATATGCACGGACAAGGTCTACAATTTTCAACAAGGTCATTTTCAGGTCAGGTCAATGATGACGTCACAGGGGGGTCAAAAAAGTCAAAATGGCGGCGCTAGATATGGAGTTTTTCTCGAATAAGTTTCGAATTAGTCAAGATAGGAACAAATTAAGGGCATCATCGTGATCCTCTCGTCAATCCGCATCGAATGATGTATGTTGACCTCGAAAGGTCAAGGTCAAAGGTTGACCTCAGGTCACGTGACCTCGAGGTCATCATGTATATCATTCGATGCGTCTTGACGAGCTGAACACCATGAGGCCATCCGCGCGGCTGTATCTTGTTCCTGTACGGAGTTATTGGCGAAAAACCTTTGGTGACCTTTGATGACGTCACATGACCTTACAGCTGCCCAACAGCAAAACAGACCTCAAAGTAGTGAAGTTTGATCGTATATGAAGTCATGTATGTTATATGGGACCATTCCGACCCGTTTTAGTGGTAAAAACCGTTTTAGTGGTTGATTTTCCCCCATTGACTTATAACGGGGAGGTCGAGAAATTGACCTGACCTTAGGTCACCGATATCAAAATTGCGAGATATACAAATTGTAGCTACTGATGACCTTATAACATCCTGCGACTTTCAAAGGCCTCCACATCTACACTAGCTCTGGCACGGTGACAGTTGTAAAAAAGTGACTTGAGGTTGGGTCATTCAAAGTGGCCTGGTGACCTGACCTTAAAAGTTAGGAGGTTCAAACTTGCACACCATGTGTAGAATTGATGAGAGAATTGTTGTACCGAATATCCGCCCCCGTAGGTGCGCGTGTTAACCCCCTCGCCCATGTAGGGGGGGGGGTTGGTGCAACCCCCCCCCCCTGAGGTTTTTCGGAACTAGTGCAAAAACGGCGGCGCGCAGCGCCGCCAAATTTTGGGTACCTTATGGGGCAAACCTTGCGCATCTTTTGATAAAAAAATTTGACCGGGTCATGTCAGGTCACGGAGTTATGACGTCACAAAGGGAACAGCCTCCGGCCGGATTTTCACAAACTGAGTGCCAACGCCCGAGGTTTCCTGCCGGTGGTACGGACATCGGTTGATGGATCGTGATGGAACTTCCCATGCATGTTGGGGCAAGTATTGACTATCATATGTTATAAGAAACTTGACCGGGTCAGGTCAGGTCACGGAGCTATGACGTCACAAGAGGAACAGCGTCCGGTACTATTTTTGAAAAGCGCCCGAACCACTATTTTGCTAATTCTTGTCACCTCAATGGGAATATGCAGCAATATTAGCTTCTATAGGGAGCAAATGGACCTCCCAAATCCAAAAATACAATCAGATTTCAAAAATTTAAATTTTGATTTTTCGAATTTCTGCCGCCGACTGTGACCTTGCCGACTTCCGGCGCTCCCAACGCGCCATTTTTAGAGCTAGGGAAACGAAATACATACCAAACGATAGAGAATTGATCAAGGAACACGATAGTGAAGGTTTCAAGTCGATATCTCCCACCGTTTTGCCGCAATCGCCGCGGAAAGTTGAAAAAGTCTATTTTTCCGAAAATTTGACCTTTGACCGGTCAAAAGTAGGTCAAATGTTGACCTAGGACCAAAAAATATACCACCAATCGCGAGATCTCGGCGAGAGCAATCCGTTGGTCTTTTCCGCTAAGCTCTACGACGCTCCGTTTTCAAACGCCAAGGGGGGGGGGGGGGTCGCACCAACCCCCCCCCCCCTGCATGGGCGAAGGTGGCAGATCGCCGTTTACGGGCGAGGGTTAAAAGATTTAATTCCATTACAATAAATAAAGATATTTAAATTGAAAATAATTATTTAACCACAATTGGAAAAACCATGTACAAAATAATAGAAATAATGACATTTTAAAACGATGGTGCTGCTTACATTTTTTGGCGCGTCTGTTTCAGTCCGCCATATTGGCAATCACTGTTTGACCTTGTACTGTAACTCTGCGATTTAGAGCCGCCAGTGCATCTTTCACCGATTGAGTGTAGGCCTTGTGTGGTTAAAAAACACTAATTTTTTCATTTGAATGCTAGGATGCGTGGAAAAGATGAAGTTTTCTGATTTGATGACCATATATGGTCATCGCCCCGCCCACTCCAGCCGTTGATTGGCTGATCCAATTTTAGTTTGGCGCCTGGTAGTATCCCCAACTGACATAGCCGCGCACGGCCGGTCCCCTCACTGAGTTCGCCTGGCTACGGCCTGCTACCAGCCGCAACCATACCTGTCAGGCCGCGCACGGCCGGCCCCCTCACTGAGTTCGCCTGGCTACGGCCTGCTACCAGCCGCAACCATACCTGTCAGGAGGCCCATTAACGTCAAGCGCCCGTCGCGCTTCGAACCTGGGCTGTTATAACCGGGAACGTGTCATGCTCTCACTACGCGGAATCCAACGCTCTACCGACGGAGCTACGGAACCGGCATGGTGCTAATGATATTTTTCTTCTCTTTCAGGTAAACTCATGCGTTAGCGGGCCACCAAAATGAGTGGACCACCCTATTATCCTCATGTGTACCGGTAAGTCTGGATGCAATTTTGCGACGGGTGATTCATTTGTCTCATTCGCGTCAACCTGCACTTCGAAGGGGGGGGGGGCACGTCCCATTATCACGAAAACTGAGAAAGCTAGAAAGACGCGGAAAAGCCTAATATATAGCTCGCTATAAGACCTTTAAGAACCATTCAGGTCATTTGAGCTGTATCTCCACGCCGCATGTGGAAAACTATGATATTAACCCTATTACTGGTGGGCTTTCTGGACTACGTTAACTGAGGGGGCCGATTCGCCCCCCCCCCCTGATATCTCGAAAACTAAATGTCTGATCTTAATGGGACAAACGCAATTCGATCGCTCTCATCGTGAACTTTCAGATTCGCTATAAAAAGAAAAAAAAAGTTCAAAATTGGGGGTCCTGGAAGCAAATTTTTTCGAAAAAATCGCGTTTTACACCTTATCACTAAAAATGCTATAACTTCTTTATTTTTGGACCAATTTTGATGAAACTTCAGGGGACCCCTCTTCATGAACTGGTCTATCATATATATTCCTGCATTTTTGATATTTCAAAAATCATAGGCGGATTCAATTCAGGTAACCTAACTTGGGATGATGTTTTGAGTTTTTGTCATGTCATGTCATGTGTCTTATGACATGATATGTCACCTAGCTATATCATGTAAAATATGCAACGTGAGCACAAAATACACGTTTTCGTTAAGCATAGGCGGACTCAGGCATGCTAAGACGGGGGGCAGTACATTGAGATTACGCCCCCCCCCTTTCTCAGGTACGGGGACCCGCAGTTGCTACTGTACAGCGACCCTGAGTAAATTGTCCCAGCACCCTCACAGGGAACAACGATAAGCTGTCAGAGGGCAAGCACAGAAAACCTCAGCTGCTCTTGTACAGTGTGTCTAAAAAGAATGTACCGTCGCCACTACGTGGCGCTGGTGTCGCGAGCCGGTAGTTGGCTGAATCCGCACCAGACCACACATTCCCAAGCGCTAGTGACAGCTGCGCAGCGGCCGGTAGTAGCGTAAGCCCGAACCTTCGTGACACGACCCCGGAGGGGGGAGGGAGGGGAGCGGGCGGGGCAGCGCGTGTAGGGAGGGGTGCTCCAGCAAGCTGGCAGTTGTCGCGGCCAAAGGTCAAGGGGTCACACACCAAGCGAACGGACGCTGATGTGGGTTCGTCGGGATCATGAACTTGTGTGTGGTAGGTGCGTCTTGCGATGCACGGGTGATACGCCAGGTCTAAGCCAAAGGATTCAGGGGAGAGCTGAAGAAAAACACCTGGTCAACTACGGCGAATAATAGTGCTGAAAAATGGAAAGTATGGGTCAATGCAAGCCTTCATGACTATAAACAACTTTCTGAGGACGCAAAGGCCAGCATTGAATAACGATATCCGGATCGAAATTAGCAATGATTTATAATTAAATGCCGAACTTATAGCGCTGCAAAACCCTCCTAGTAAATTGTCAAGTCGGATTATACCCACTTGAATTAAACTATCCTAAATAAAATTGTTAATTAACTTTCTAACACTGACGTTCTTTATCATACGATAAGTATGGGGTTAACCAAGATTCAGCATCTTCCGCGTTCAAACAATCACCTGTAAGGCTAGAACATGAATGGCCAGCTAAAAACATGGTCGGGATTTGATTAACCGGATTATAAGTCGATTTTTTTTTTTAGTCGGGATTTGATAAGTCGGATTTTTTTACGCCAACCGCATTTTTAAGTCAAGTCAGGTCACTGATCTATGACGTCATAAATGAGCAGTCCTAAAATGACCTGTGTGAAACTGTCCTAAACTGTCCTCAACATTTTAGGACTGTGTGCACAGTCCTAAAATGTTCCAACTTCGCAACACCCTCAGTGCAGAGCTTTCATAGGGAGATGAAACTTACAGGATCTTATAGTATGATCGAGAGGTCTCACAACTTGTATAAATGTATATCTCGGATTTTCTGAAGGGTCGCCTGAGATCAGGTCAGTCTCTTACCATTAAAAGTCAGGGGAATATGGAAATTGCTAGTTTGGTCCGGAAATGATATACAACTATCTCAAATTCTCAAGCACACGGAATCGTGATTTCATGCGCTCCTTGCAAGGTCTGATGCTTCAATTTTGCTTTGTTGATCTTGCGTGACGTCATTTATCACGTAACTAAGGCTATCAGTTTTTCGTCAATAACTCCCGATCAACTAAAGCTACCGAGTCGATAAAGCCACCAATGGACATGAAAAGACCTGCCGAATCGATTGATATGCAATATGACCTCCTTTGACCAGCTTCGTGACCTGACGGGCTGTGACCTGACCTTGACCCGAGGTTAACACCTTAACTCTCGCCGGTATTGGTGTTTTTCCAGCCGCAAACGTATAAGGGGGGGGGGGTCCGTTGGACCCCCCCCCTTGCCGTTTCGCCCCTGATCGAGCTAGAGCTTCGCGGAAAAAACGAGCGTGTTGGCCGTGACGAAAGGAAGTCGATGATACCCCATTTTAATTTCCTAGGTCATCGGTTGACTTTCCAGGTCAGGTCAATGACCCAAAAGTCGGGAAAATCGGGACCTGTTAGAAAGTCGTAAAGCGTGGCTGATATGGGGTTTTCGGGATGCTGATCACGAATATCATGTTAGTTTTGATCACAGATGATATCTTCATGCATTTAGGCCAGGTCGGGTCAGGTCAGGTCAGGTCAACCAGTAAGGGTATTTGTAGTAGGTGGCAAGTGGCAACCGCCTCTGACAGCTTCGCAACATGTTACGAGGGCACCAAAACTACTTCGTAAATGTTCATATGGCTGCTAAATTCGAATTCAGCTCCTAAAACTGGCCTAGAAACATGTAAAACTCGAAAAAGTGAACCGAGGTCATCAAAGGTCAATGACCTGACCTGACTTTCCGATGACCTTGACACCCACCCTAATGCATGGAAGCAACATCATATCCCATGTTTGAACGATTAAAACCACGAAAAGACTGCAAACGCGCCGCTAATGCGAGCCGACATACGCCGAATCGCGATTCCGGCCAAACATGGTCTCGAAAAGTAGGTCGCAGGTCAAAGATCATTAAGGTCAGGGTCATGACAATTTCAGGGTGGGTGTAAAATTGATTAACGTTTCGTCGCGATCGGCCGCTTTTTACGCGAGTTATTCGCGAAAAACAGAGGGAGGGGGTCCGTTCGACCCCCCCTCCTCTATACGGGTGAGGGTTAAGTTGATCTCACCCGAAGAAAAAGTATACCATTCGACACGCCTGAGCTAGACAAACACGATGCTGCTAAAATCGCGGATCTGCGATCATTTTTAGCGAAGTTATTTACCAAAAACCGAACCTGTGCCTTGGGCCACTTGACCTGACCTCCGAAGTCATCGGCTGACCCTGGTCCTTAAATCGGAGACCAATCGCTGCATTTCGTAACGACGCACACAATCGTTTTTTCGTGAGGCTCTAGCTCAATTAGGGGCGAATCGGCGAAGGGGGTTGTTTCCTCACTTCCGACCCCCAACGTCCCCTCGGTATTCAGAAAACCTGAAGGTCCGGTAAGGGTTAAAACGTTTCTCCTGAACGAGGAAGAAATGTAAAAGTCAAAGCTCTATAGACGTCCTGTGAAAGTGGCCATAATAATAAATTCGTTAGAAATAAGATGCTTTTTAAACGACTTCCTAATATAAAATCGGGTGCTGGGACCAATCTTATAAACGCTTTAGAATGGACAGGGCGTCACTGGCTAAAGTTTGGGTGCAGAAAACGGCTATTACCTAAATGCAAAATGGTTTTCATGCATTTCAGTCAATTGTATATTGTCGGTCCCAGTGGCCGAGCTAAAAAAAATCGGTAGTGTTTTGCATCTTTTACGCCCTAAGAAACTACACCATCTATCGAAGTGGGCGGGCTTATTTGAATGGGAGGGCGCATTATGCACGAATCGTGTGCTTTCGTTTATTTTGGACTGTATTTTACCACATCCACTGCTGGTATCACTATTAATATTATCTAATGCCGTGAATACGACAGCATTCCATTTATAAGATTGGGCCAATGGAGTCGCGCCCCGCGAGCTCGGTTTTCCGCTGGGCCGCTACAGGCCAGGAAGTCGGTCTTCGCCTGAGGGCAGGACAAAGGTCAGCGAGGGAGCGCGGGGTCAGCCAGGTATCGCCCAGTGCCGAGCGGATGCCGCTCCCTCCCCTCTCTTCCCCTCTTCTCCCCTCCCCACCTCGGAATAGATGGGGAGGGACCGAACTGCCAAACATGCGAGCGGTCAAGGCCGCTCGCGTGGCAGCGACCCTGGCGGCCGGGTGCCGCAACTGGGATTCAGCCAAGTTACGGATTCGCCTCCTGTGGGAGAGCCAAACCAGGGGACATACTTTTTAGATATACTGTACAGGGACCGGCAGTCGATATCAATGTTCGCGACTGTTACTGGACAGGACAGACGGCTAGAGTTGAGGTTCGTGTACAGTAGCAACTGCGGGTCCCCGTACCAGGGTCCGCCTATTGCAATATTTTCATTGTAGAATGACGTCACATAGTCTTTAGGTGCATACATATGACGGGGGTGCCACTGATCACCATTGCAAACCAAGTCGCTGCTTAGCGGCAAATGTCGGAACAGTCAAAGCTGGGCCAGAACTACCCCCGAGAAACTCGTCCTGGAGACGCCTCTGCGCAAGCTAGAAACTAAACAAATTGACAATGTGCCCAATGAATGGCAAAGAAAAGTCACCAAATTTCAAGCCCGTAGCTAGATTGGTTTTCCGTCGAAAGCAAAAAAACTACAGGTGGGGGCCGATTCGCCCCCCACCAGTAATAGGGTTAATGCATGCCTCCACTTAAATGCATACCTACACACATACATTTTTCGATCAGATCATTGCTGAGGTCACTGGATGTCACCAAGGGCAAAATTACCGCGTGAATGACAGCACGGTGTCACCCCCGGCCCTGGCTGCGCCAGGCTCACCGGTTATAACTTGCGAAATTAGGCATGACTTTTCCCCATCAATTTTACACATTGTGTGCAAGTTTGAACTTCCTACCTTTCAGGGTCAAGTCACCTCACCAGGTCACTTCGAATGATCCGACCTCAAATCACTTTTTTGCAACTTTGTCACCGTGTCAGAACTACAGTTGATGACGTCTTATGAAAGTTGCAGGATGTAATGAGGTCATTTGTAGCTACAATTTGTTTATCTCGGAATTTTGATATCGATGACCCAAGGTCAGGTCAATTTCTCCCCACTATATGTCAACGGAGAAAAATCAACTGCCTGATTTTTTTTTCACTGAAACGCGTCGGAAGGACCTAATATACCATGAATCACTTCATTTACGATCAACCTTGGGGCCTGTTTTTGCTCTTGGGCAACTGTAAGGTCACGTGACATTATTAACCCGCGCCGGGCCGGGGGAGGGTGTTTGAACACCCCCCCCCCCCACCCCTGCGGTTTTTCGCAGATCCGCGCCGCCGTTTTTGGCACACCTGTTCGGGCATCTTTTCCGCACATGTGCAAATTTCAGACCCAGGTCGTCTTAGGTCAGGTCACCAGGTCACGCCAAGTGACCTCACCTCAGAAAAAATAAGAATGCTCGTCATAGCTACACCGATTGATCGATTGTTTTGAAACTTTCAGCGATTGATTAGAGCAACATTATCTATAAAATTTATATCTCGCAATTTTAATATCGGTGACCTAAGGTCAGGTCAATTTTGCGACCTCTCCATTATAAGTCAATGGGAGAAAATCGAAAAGCGTCTGTGTTGCACGAACGCTATTCTAGACACTCTCAAACATCGAGATGTAGGTAAAATTGACACACTGAACCGGAAAATGGCAACTGTGACCCCTGGTTATGTCAGGTCACGTTACCCGATTGGTTACCCGAGGTCATCTCAGGTCACGAACATAATCTAACAGTTTTTCGCTAATAACTTCTGAAAGAGGCGTGCTAGAGCGCTGAAAATGCCTTAGATGTGTTCGGCTCGACGTTGCGGATCGACTGATATGCAACATGACCTTTTCCGGTCAGGTCATGACCTTGGCCTGAGGTCAAATTTTCAAGTTGACCCTTCAAGGTCAAATTATAGTTCATTCGACGCGTCTCGACGAGAGGAACACGATGCTGTCAAAAGTAATGTCATGGCTCTTTTGAGTCAAAAGTTATTGGCGAAAAAACGCTTTTCGTAAAAACGGCTATTTTTGGAGTTTTTGCCCTCTGGAGGCTAAACCGTTGACCTGAGGTCAAATCTGAGACCATTATTCAGAAAGGTCTGTAAAAGGGCTATCGAATGCGCTGTTCCGCCACGCTGTAGCTCTATCGGCTCCCGAGATAGCCGTTGGCAGTTTCCAAAATGTTGAAATAGTCAACATTTTACCTTTGGTGACCTCTGGTGACCTGACCTTTGACCTGACCAAAAAATGACTGAAGTGTTTTCGTCCTTATTTTGGACGTTCTTTCGATTGCCGCTTACCGCGTGTCGCTACGTGGCCCAGGAGCCGAGTTAGAAGGGGGGGGTATTCAGACACCCCCCCCCCCCGGCCCGGCGCGGAATCTCAGAGCACCGTGCGGGTTAAAGGTCACCCAAGGTTTTTTTTTGCTAATAACTCCTTACAGGAATGAGATACAGCAGCGCGGATGGTCTCATTGTATTCAGCTCATCAAGGTGCATCGAATGATTTACATAATGACCTTGAGGTCACGTGACCTGAGGTCAACCTTCGACCTTGACCGTTCGAGGTCAACATATTTATGTTTCGATGCGGATCGACGAGAGGATCACGATGGTACTATTAGTTTGTTCCTAGCTTGGCTAATTCGAAAGTTATTCGAGAAAAACTTCATAATACCTTGAAAATCAGCGAATGTTTTTCGATGAAATTTGGTAGATAGGGTAGGGTAGGGTAATTTGAACATATGTTTACGTCTTCTCCATCGTACCAAATTCCAGCTCAACCCCGGATGAAGGAAAACTGTTTCATTAGCGCAAATGTCACCTTGTTTCACCATACAAGCCTCATTTTTGGACGAGCCGAGCACACCTTGAATAGCATAGCCTTACTTCTCCACCAAGTCACGGTGTGTTCAAATTGCCCCACCGTGGGGTAATTTTGTTCAAATTGCCCCAACGTGGGGTAATTTGAACATACTGCCTTTGTGTGCCATACAAATGATAATGTCGCTAGCACAAATGCTGTTTGATCCATAAACAATAAACATTTAGGCAGAACAATTCTAAACATGCCTTCATTTGAAAAATCAACACAACAACAAGCATAGCAGTTGCAGAGTATCAAGATCTGCACGCCGCACACCGGTTAGCTGACAGAAGTCGCCTCTCTACAGTTCACAGAACGTCTATCATTTCCGTTTAATAAACTCTCCCAACCTTACTTAATCTGTTATGCCAAATCGAAACCTGGACATTCGGAGTTCCGATTTTGCCCAATGTCCAATTCGGAATTGGTTGGACAAAGGTGGCAGACTGGACAACATTGGACGATGGCTTACTACACTTCAGCATTTTTATGAAGTAATCGTGCATAGCATTGATTGCCGAATGGAAAGCTTATTTATGCTCTCAAGATAATGAACACTTTTCGGCTGGTAAAATTACAATATAAGCAACAATGCTTTCGTTTTTTTGTGTGTGGTTATATGAGCCAATGTTTGTTTGTTTTTCTGTTGATTAAGTTCATGATGAATTGGCTGGCTCTGACTGCCGCTCCTTGCCGCTGGACTGGGCCGTCGGCGCGGCGGTGCGCCGGCAGCCTGGCCGCTGGCCGGGGGGGTCTGACGGCTCTGTGGCCGGTCGGTTGGGCGGGGTCCCAGGCCGCCGACACGTCACGGCCCGCCGGACTGATGACGCCGTAACGCAGCGTGACCAGTCACGCCGCATTGTCCGCCCGTGTGTGTGTCTGTGTGCGGGCGTGGAATGCGGACGGGAAGGAATCGGTGTGGCTGGGCGAGGTGGACGGTCGAGGGTGCGATGGGCTTCATTGTATTCGTATGATGAAAAATATCCAGCTCTGTCTGAGTGGCATTTTAGCCAGGCACCGTCTTCGGACTTGGACCTCCTGCCTGGCGCACTTTGATGCTGATTGCACGCTCGTGCTAGGCCGCGACCGTATGCGGCCCTCGACTCCCTGTACGGCGCAGCGCGCGCCTGCGGCGGCGCCCTGCCTCTCCACCCAGCCAGCCATACCCCGATGTAGCGTGACGCAAGGATGAATGTGAGCCGTATAAGTGTGAGTCAGCTTCAGCGTCGAGCTGTGAACCGGTGACCCAGCGTTGGTCATAGCCGCCGGCATCTGATGCCGGCAGGGCCGAGTTACACCCTGCAAGTAGCTGGGCCGGGCATGACGTATGGGAGCATGATTGGCTGGTTATGATGTGAGATATATGACGTATGACAGCGCGATTGGTTGGTGATGATGTGAGATGTGTGTCTGCGAGCTGTGGATGTGCCAGGAGGGGGATTGTGAGTTTAGTTGGCTGGAAGGTGTAGAGGAGAGCAGAATAGATCTTCTTCTTGTGCTGGACGGTGACTTTTAAGTCAGTACGACAAGCTATTTCGGCCTTCTCGACTAAGTGTTGTGATTATGTCTGACGTAGAAGAGGGCAGTGGTGCACCGGTAGCTGGTACCAATACCATGGAACCAGAGTTTCCTGCGCCTGCATTCGATCTGCGGGCAATACCGGAGTTCGACGGCAGCGGTGACGTCGTCAGATGGCTGGAGCAGGCGACACAGCTGTGTGCCCTGCGTCGTGTGTCACTGGCCGCTGTCATACCCACACGCCTGAGGGACCAGGCGTACGAGGTGTGGGCCACCCTCTCCTCCACCGAGCAGCGGGATGCTGCAATCGTCCGCCAAAAACTGCATCGTGCATTTGCATTGGGACCCGACGCGGCTATGTATGAGCTGTATCACCGACGTCTACAACCGGGCGAGTCTGTGGATGCCTACCTGGGATCAGTCAAGCGGCTGATATCCCTCATAGGTTCAGTGTCCAACGAAGTGATGACGACGCACTTCCTGCAAGGTCTGCCGCCGGAGGTGCGGCTAACAGTACGTAACAGTGCTGGAGATGAAACTCTCTCCTTGGAGCGAGCCGTCGCCGTCGCTAGGTCAACGTTGGCGATGGCGGCCAGGGAGAGAGCGACTGCATCGGTGGCTGTCGTCCAGCCGCCGCCATCATATGTACAGCAGCAGCGGGGAGCCAGAGGGACGGGTCGCCGTCCACCACTGCGGTGTTGGACCTGTAACCAGGTAGGCCACATCGCCCGGCTCTGCCCAAACGGGCACGGCGACGGCGCTACATCAGCGCCACGGGCTCCGCCGTCGCCAGCTGCCGCAGTGACCCAAGAGCCCCCATCATCGACATCAATGTAAATGGGCGCAAGTGCCGAGCACTCGTCGACACAGGGTGCAGCGAGACAGTGGTGTGGAAGGGCATGGTGTCCTGCTGGGAGCGGAGTGACGCCAGCTTGGTCGCTGTCAACGACAGCCCGGTGCTGTGCTGTGGGCGGGCTGTGGTCAGCCTTGGAGTGCGCGGGGCGACAGTGAGTGTGCGGGCGGTCGTCGTACCGGCCCGGTTGCTGGGCGTAGACGTGTTGCTGGGCATGACCGGCATTGACGCCCTGCAGGGCGTGAGTGTAAGTGGAGGATCCGTTCGCTTCGGGAGCGACAACCCAGTTGCGAGCGTCGACACGGCTGCTGTGGTGCAGCGTGAGGCCCCGCCGGAGCGGGAGGTGTGTCGAGCGGTCGACACGGCTGCTGTGGTGCAGCGTGAGGCCCCGCCGGAGCGGGAGGTGTGTCGAGCGGTTGACACGGCTGCTGTGGTGCAGCGTGAGGTCCCGCCGGAGCGGGAGGTGTGTCGAGCGGTCGACACGGCTACTGTGGTGCAGCGTGAGGCCCCGCCGGAGCGGGAGGTGTGTCGTGCGGTCGACACGGCTGCTGTGGTGCAGCGTGAGGTCCCGCCGGAGCGGGAGGTGTGTCGAGCGGTCGACACGGAGCCGGAGCTAAGGATTGACGAGACTGACTTCACGGCTGTGTTCGATGATGTGTGGACAGTCCGTTGGAAATGGGCCGGTGGCGTGGCTCCGCCCCCGCTTGGAAACTCGATAGCTCAGTACGGTGTGCCGAGTTGTGCGCGTGAAAAATTCGATGCAGAGCTGGCGCTGTGGATTAGTGAGGGCTGGCTGCGCGAATACGATGAGACGATGTACGGTCCCGCACAGGGATTGATCCCGTTGATGGTGGTTACTCAGGCAGCGAAGGACAAGGTGCGGCCGGTGTTAGATTATCGGGAACTCAATCAACACCTGACACGTCACACAGCCGACGCTGACGTCTGCGTGGAAGAGCTGCGAAGGTGGCGACGTCACGGACGCCGGGTCGCTGTCCTGGATCTGAAGAAAGCTTTTCTTCAGCTTCGTGTGGACCCGGCCCTGTGGCCGTACCAGACAGTCATCGTGCAAGGGCGGCGGTACTGCCTGACCAGGGTCGGCTTTGGGCTCAGTATCGCGCCTCTGATCATGAAGGCTGTGGTCAGGAAGGTGCTCGCACAGAGCCCCGGGTTGGCAGAGGCAGTGCTGCCTTACGCCGATGATCTGCTGGTCAACGAAGCGGTGGTCTCGGCTGATGAGGTTGCCGAGCACTTCGCTCGATTCGGGCTCACATGCAAGCCGCCGGAGCGGGTCGCGACCGGTGCACGTATGCTGGGCCTTCGTGTCGCCGAGAGCGACGGGCCGGCACTCCAGTGGAGTAGGGACGGGAAGTCACCAACGCAGGCTCCACCCGTGCTAACGCGGCGATCTGTCTTCGCGTGGGCCGGCCAGCTGACATCTCATGTGCCGGTCGCAGGCTGGCTGCGGCCGGCCGCTGCATGGATGAAGCGGACTGCCAACCGCCTCAGCCCGGACTGGGACACTCCGATCGTCAGCGAGGAACTACAACGTGAGGTGGATGAGGTGTCACGGCGGTTTCGAGCATGTGACCCGGCACGCGGCCAGTGGTGTGTGACAGGGACGAGCGTCGTGGTGTGGACCGACGCCAGCTCCATCGCCCGCGGTGTCGTGCTCACTGACCCTGACACGGGCGCCATCATCGAGGACGCGTCCTGGCTGCGTGCCGAATCGGAGAGGGACGTGCACATCAATATCTCAGAACTGGATGCCGCTCTCAACGGTGTCAACCTGGCGGTAGCATGGGGCTTCCGTCGCCTGACGCTCCGGACAGACTCGGTGACGGTGCACCGCTGGCTGAGTGACGCGCTGTCGGGTAAGGCAAGGCTGCGAACCAAGGCGCAGTCCGAAATGCTTATCCGACGGCGCGTGGCTGTTTTCCGTCAGCTCGTCATCGAGTACGAACTGGAGGTCACTATCGAGCTGGTCGCGTCAGCGGTCAACCGTGCTGATGAGGTGACGCGGGTGCCCAACGCCTGGCTGCAGACTGCCGACCAGCCAACCACTGATTCGTCCAAAGCACAACCGGTGGCTGTCGCTGCCATCACAAGTGCCTCAGCGAGTGACATCCGCACCATCCACGAAAACATCGGTCACCAAGGAGTGAGGAGAACGTTGTGGTACGCCCGACGTGAGCTGGGGGTGAGGCGGGTGTCAAAACCAGCTGTGCGAGACGTGGTCAGACGATGCCAGACGTGTGCCTCGATTGACCCGGCGCCGGAGCGCTGGCCCGGTGGGTCACTCGGAACAGAACGCACGTGGGATCGCCTGGCCATGGATGTCACCCACGTGCACGGCCACCCATACCTGACGCTGGTGGACTGCGGGCCGTCGAGGTACGCCATATGGCGACGGCTTCGCCGGGCAGGAGCTCTGGAGATTGTGAGTGAGCTGGAGAACGTGTTTCTAGAGCGTGGAGCCCCGGCGGAAATACTCACGGACAATGCGACAGAGTTCCGTGGCCGGGTCATGTTAGCGTTCGCGGCTCGCTGGGACGTATCCATCCGGTTCCGCGCTGCCTACGAGCCCGGCGGGAACGGCATCGTCGAGCGCCATCATCGTACCATCAAAGTGATGGTGGCCCGGCAGTCCTGCTCCGTTGCTGAAGCAGTCCATCGATACAACGTGACACCGAAGGATGGCAGTGACCCGGCCACAGCTCCAATCAACGGGGTGCTTCGACACCCTGGCCGAGACGTTGACGTGACGCCCCGCAGAACCTCAGACGAGCCTAGTGACGCCCTGCCGCTGAAGAAACCCGGTGTATACCAGGTAGGGGACAAGGTGTGGGTTCGGCGGCGGGGCGACCGATGTTTTGTAAAGTCAGACGAGGGTATTGTGACAGGCGTCGTTTCGGCCCAGACAATCGAAGTCGATAATGTCCCACGACATGTGCGAAACCTCCGACATCGGTTGACCGTCCCTGAATGTCCGAGGCCAGGGGCTCTGCGAGCGCCAACGGTGGAGTGGTCTGATGACAGCGAGTGTGATGGCGTGTGTGTGTCGCCAGCTCCGAGTGATGTGACGGAGTCGGACACGCGGCCGCCCAGCGTCGCTCAGTCCCCGGACCCCGATCCACCGACCGGGTCCGATGTGTCCGCAGACGAGAGTGAAACGTTCGTGCCTGCGACGCTGCGGCGTGGTACGCGTGTTCGAAGAGAGCCGGAAAGATATGGCGATGGTGTGCCAGAGGATGTAGTTGATGCGTTGATTGAATGACATGTAACATGTAGAGTAATGTGGTTCTTCAGAACCAGGGGGTGATGTAGCGTGACGCAAGGATGAATGTGAGCCGTATAAGTGTGAGTCAGCTTCAGCGTCGAGCTGTGAACCGGTGACCCAGCGTTGGTCATAGCCGCCGGCATCTGATGCCGGCAGGGCCGAGTTACACCCTGCAAGTAGCTGGGCCGGGCATGACGTATGGGAGCATGATTGGCTGGTTATGATGTGAGATATATGACGTATGACAGCGCGATTGGTTGGTGATGATGTGAGATGTGTGTCTGCGAGCTGTGGATGTGCCAGGAGGGGGATTGTGAGTTTAGTTGGCTGGAAGGTGTAGAGGAGAGCAGAATAGATCTTCTTCTTGTGCTGGACGGTGACTTTTAAGTCAGTACGACACCCGACCCTAGTTTTCTGGCTCATTGCTCAGCCACTCCCGGTATGGAGAGACAATAACTTGTAGTGTAGTGTGCTATCAATCGCTGCGCACATGTTTATTGCCGTCCTGCTCTGGTGCAATGCACCTACTGGGTGATTGATTAGGTGGCATAGGCCCTTCTCAGTGGCAGTTCCGACTGGTAGACACTGGCGTTTGGGATGCACCTCCAACGTTAACGTTGTTGACTCAATTTCAAAACCTCGGGTGTGCTTGCTTAGAATATTGAACTCGATGAAATTCGGCGTTTCGGATTAATATCAACTGCGCCTTATATCAGTTAGGTGCCTGGCAATCATTTTTTAGGCCTGGCAGTGCTGCTGACGAACTCGTACTGGGCTGATGGGGAGCTGGGCTTCTTTTGAAATTTATCTGCATTTGCAGTCAAAAATTGGAACTAAGAGTATCACGATTTTCCTCTGAACGTTTTTGATTTAATTAAACTGTTCACATTACTTGACGCTGTAGTCTGAGTACCCCGGGGTTTTCAGGAAGCTTCGCTCACCGCTGCTTGTCTGCTGGCAGGGGCGTAGGCAGGGGGGGGGCCACTGGGCCATGGCCCCCCCCTTGGGCGCCGAAGGCGCCCTTTGCGATTGGAGGGCGCCGAAGGCGCCCTCCAATCGCAAATGCAATTGTGATATAATCGAATCGAAAAACAATCGCGACTGGAGGGCGCCCTCCAATTGCGAATGTGTTTACAGGGAAAATACGGATGGAGGGCGCCCTCGGAGGACGCCCATTCCAAATACGCCCTCCAAATACGGTTGGAGGGCTCCCTCGGGCGCCCTCCAACCACATTTGTAGGCTGTAGCTCTCTAAGCGTAACGGTGGTCGCCTATGTAAGCCGCTGTCCTGTAAATAAGCGCCCTCTCACCCGAAGGCGCCCTCCTGTAGGTCGCCACCCTGCTACACATTGCCGCCCTTCTGCTGATCGGCGTCCTCATAATTATTGGCGCTCTCCTACCTATTGAGCCCTCATGTGAAATTTTGAAGGCCGCCTTTCTCCCTTTTGGCACCCTCTTGTTCAGTGCCGCCCTCCTACCTATTGGTTCCCTAGTCCTTCCTGTTGAATGTTAATCGGGGCCCTTCTCCTATTGGCGCCCTCGTGTAGATCGCCGCCCTCCTAACCACTGGCACCAACCTGTTGATCACCGCCCTCCTATCCACTGGCACCTTCCTGTTGACCAGCGCCCTCCGCACAGACGCCCTCCTGTTCGTGTCATCCTCTTGAGCAAAGGCGCCCTCCTCACCATTGCCACCCCCATTTTAATCGTCACCCTTCCGCTCATTGGCGACTTCCAGTTGATGACCGCCCTCCCACCTATTGGCGACCTCTTGTTGATCGCCACCCTCCTATTGGTGCTCTCCTGTTCCTCGCCACCCTCTTACCTGGTGGCGCCCTCCTGTTGATTGTTGATCGGCGCCCTCCTACCTATTGGTGCCCTCCTGTTGATCGCTGCCCTTCTATCCATTGGCGCCCTCCTGCTGCTCGCCAACTTCCTACCTATCGGTGCCCTACTGTCGAAACTCGGGATGTTGATCGGGGCTCTTCTACCTATTAGTGCCCTCCTGTGGATCGCAGCCCTTCTACCTATTGGCAACATCCGTTGATCGCTGCCCTCCTATCATTTATTTACTCCTTTGGCATGTTTTTCAACTTAGTCGTTCTATTGCACATAGTTGATGTCTGGCCTGTGAAAACTGCCACAAATGAACGTGCATTCAGCACAATGAATGAAGTATCTATACCTACCAAAACTATCTACGCTCTACGATGCATAAAACACGTCTTTGGTCTTAACGGATTGATCCTACTTTACGTGCATCATGGCATCTATATGGATTACGATTAAGTATTGTCAACAGGTTCGGGCGCAACAGCAGGCATCTGAAGTTTCGGTGATTGAAACTGGTTATGTGGGTACACTGCATGCATCTGTGAGAAGGCTATGAAGGCTGGTCTGAGGTAATTTGGATGATGTTTACGCATCTCGCGCTCCGGTATCAATCCGATACGGTGATCTGGTGCGTAGATATGCCACCGCCAATAAACTTTTATACATCGACACCCATGAGCCAAGCTTTCTGTACAGTTTGTGTGGCAGCGGCCCGACCAAACCTTAGGTATTTTTTACACCTTCAAATTTGGTAAAAGAGCGAGAGGAGCTTTGAACAGTGATCGTATAAAAGGCGTGCCTAAAAAGCGGAGGAAAAGGTTGTTTTCAAAAATTTCGCGCGCCTTCGGCGCAGCATTTCAAGAACACTTGACCTTTTGTGACCTGGAGTATAATGAATACACACGATGCAAAATCAATGCAGCACGACCTATACGAGGTTACGCAAAAAAAAAACTGGTGGCATGGTAAAAAACGCCTCCCAACCCCCCAACCCCCACTGAGCGATTTTTTATCTCGCGACCGTATGGCGCCCTCCTTGGGTGAGGTGGCGCCCTCCAAACCCTTGGCCCCCCCCTTCGCGATTTTCTAAATACGCCGCTGTCTGCTGGTCACTCTGATGATTCTGTCCTGTCTGTTAGCGCGTCCGTGCCGGTGGTCTGACAGACTCTGGCAGCGACTCAGTGCCCTGCTGGCAGCCGTCACGTTCGTATATTTGTAGCTGACCGTCTGAGGGCTTTGTCTGCACGCCACATCTGACCGTGTTTGCGTATCTCACCGACTGTCACTCTCCGTGCCTGTATGTCTGACCACCTCGCTGTCCGTGTCCGTATATCGGACCGGTCCCGATCCGTCTCTGCGTCCGACCGTCCCCGATCCGTGTTTCTGTATCTGACCGTCCCTGATCCGTGTTTCTGTATCTGACCGTCCCCAATCCGTGTTTCTGTATCTGACCGTCCCCGATCCGTGTCTGTCCTTCTGACGGGTGTCTGTGTATCTGACGTGGTGTGTGTGTGTGCGCGGCAGGCCGGCCGGTCACGAGGCGTCTCCGTACCAGCCGGCGGCCAGCGCGGCCATCTCGCCGCCCATGTCGCAGGGCCGGCTGCCCTACTCGAGCGGCGCCAGCGGCGTCTACCACCCAGCCGGCGTGGTGGTGACCGCGCCCGGGCCGGCGCCCTCGCACCACGACGTGCGCTGGCAGCAGGCCGTGGCGGCCGCGGCCGCCGCCGCAGCAGCGCCGTCACCCTACTCGGTACGCAACACACCGGTGAGTGGGCGAATTGGCAGATCAGCAGTTCTTTGTTTTTAGCAAGTTTTGCAGGCCGATACAATCTGTGTGGTTGCGAATGTGTTATAATGCTACTGAACAGCGGTCGGGACCGGGATGTCTTTCGTGCGGTTTGGTATATTTGTTGCCCGTGTATAAATACGGCGCCGGTACTCAGTTACTATGTGGCGCGGCCATCGGTGCTGACGCATCACTCCATTGTTATCGCGGCATGTTATTAAATGTCGCCCGTGTAATGCAGCCCCAATCTGCGGGGACGCTTCCGCTGGGCGGGCCGGTGGCGCGGCTGATATAACTCGTGTGCCGCTGCAGCCGTGTCGGGTGACGTCAGCCCGTCCGCCGGCCCGTATGGGCCGTTTGTCTGTATCAGAGCGGCGGTCACTGGCCAGGGCCGGCCTGCCGCCGAGCGGCGCCCGCAGAACTCCGCCATTGACCTTCGGGATCGGAGGCGACCGTTTGACCCGTCCACAAACCGCCGTCCGCTGTATTCATGCAGATCCCCTGTTTGGTGCCCGTGTTTATGGCCGGCTCTTGTATTGTATTGTATTGTATTGTATTGACGATCAAGAGCAATCCACAATCGGCGTGGCGATTACACTCCGAGTCCGAGCTGGTTGAAGATAACACAAGAAATACCTATACAAGAAAACGCACACACTTACGGATACGAAAATGCACAACGCGAACGCCGAACACGCACATACTTGGTGTAACCCGCACGAAGCCGCGTTCATAACTATACACACATACATACTCGTTTGCCTTCCATAGTCCAAGAGTCATGAGGCTAGCTACTATGGCTACTCTGGCTAGGCTTAAGCTCCTTTTTAACAGCACGGGCAAATCTGGCTGGAGGCAACTGCGTTAGCTCGAGGGGGAGAGTATTTAGGAGCGCCGCGGCACGGTAGGCGAATCTACGTTTTCCGGTCTCTAGTCGGGGTCGCGGTAAGTGGTAGAGGTGGTCTTGGCGAGTAGACCTTGCTCGTGTATGGGAATTTTTGGAAAATAGGGTCGCAATCTCCTCGGGTTCACCTCTCTGAATGGCCTTGTGCGCCGTGATAAGGGTATGGTATTCAGCCATTGTTTTAGGTGCCATCCAGCCGAGTTGGTCCCGGAGATGGGAGACATGATCAAATTTACGGCGACCGAAAATGACTCTAGCGGCAAAGTTAAGAATTTTCTGAATGCGATCGAAGTTCTTTTGGCTACCATTACCGAATACGGAGAGACAGTACTGGATCCGTGACATGACGAGAGCCACCACTAGTGTCTTGGTGACACCGTCGGGGAGATAGTGGCGGACATGGGAGAGGCCAATTAGGAGACCCGTGCACCGGCGACTGAGCTCGGACACATGCGCGTCCCAGGACAGGGTGCCGTCGAAGATAACGCCCAGGTTGCCCACCTGCTTGCATGGCACTAGTTTGGTGTCGCGAAAAGAAACGGTGAAAGCAGGTATGCTTCTCAAATTTTGCCGACTGCCGAAAGCCATGTCGGGAGTGTCGTCTTTGTGTTTGTCGGGAGTGACGTCACCGCTGGCCCGCACTGAGCGGCTTTGTTGAGTCGTTCCGACAACTGACGAGTCTGCGTTCCCTGGCGCTGGATCCGGCATGTCCGTCATCTTACAGGGCGGTCCCATGGACCTCTGGATCGACTCCGCTCCAGACAGGGCATGGCTGCACTGGCAGCTTTTGCTATTGGGGTTCGTTTTCGAACGCCACGAATCGGAATAGGACGGACAAAAAAAAAGAATAGGACGGAAAATATCACTACTAACGGTCGGTGAAGAGAGAAATTCGCTCGGGGCAATTTGGCTCAATATGTAACTATTCGGATTCTCCGAATGGAAACGAATCAGCATATCAGTGCTGCCAATTAGCCGGGAAACGAAATTATCTGAGCCAATCGCGGGAGCAAATTGCATTTCCCGTGTTCGTTACTCGACTGTTGACTCGGCACACAGTAATATACAAGTGCCGTCTTCCTCCAGAGGTCACAGTTGTGCAGAATATCATATATCTGAGCAGCATCGACCCAAATAATGATTCTGTCCGTCTGCCGCCGCGACTGTGCAGCCGAGTCACGGCCGGCCGTCAGCGTTACCGTGACGTGACGTGTCGGTGCCCCATCGCGGGCGCCCGTTACGGTCGGCGGCGAGCCGCGCTTCCCGCACGCTGGGAGCCGCCGCGGCACCGTTCCGACCGACGCGTTTCCGTTCTCCGCCGGCCTGGGAGCGGGACGTCCGCGGGCACCCGGCTCACGGGCGGTTTCGAAACGCCGCCGCCGGCCAGCCGCCGCCGCCGGTCATGGAAGGGAGCCGTGGACGCAGCACGCCGCCGCCGTCCCTGCGTCGGACGGTCACGGTACCACCGGGGTCGGCCCGTGTGTGTGTGTGTGAGCCGGCGGAGCGCGGCGCTGTCCAGTTGCGGGACCTTCCCGCGGCGGTCGGTACAAAGCGGGACCACCACTGTGTGCGCCGCACGACGGCCGGTGACAATGGCGCCGGCCGCGACAGGTGGCCGCTCGTGCAGCCACTCTGCCCGCCGGGTCGGCGCCGCCAGCGACGGCCTGTCCCCGCCGCGCTGCCCCGCTCGCGGCTCCGCGTGGGAGCAGAGTGCGCTCGGCCGGCGCACAGTGGGCCGATATGCCATTCTAGCGCGACAGGGCCTGAATCTTCGAACGGAACGCTTGGTTTTTCGCGAGTAATTCGCGTAAAAAACGGCCGATCGCAACGAAACTTTCAGTACCCTCGCGATAACTACTTTTACAGCTAACCTGAAAATTTCAATTCCCTGACCTTAATGATCTTTGACCTGTGACCTTCTTTCGAGACCATGTTTGGCCGGAATCGCGATTCAGCGTATGTCGGCTCGCATTAGCCGCGGTTTTGCAGTCTTTTCTTGGTTTAAAGCTTTCAAACATGGGATATTATGTTGCTCCCATGCATTAGGGTGGGTGTTAAGATCACCAGAAGGTCAGGTAAGGTCATTGACCTTTGATGACCTTGGTTCACTTTTTCGAGTTTTACATGTTTCTAGGCTAGTTTTTTTAGCTGAATTCGAATCTAGCAACCATTTGAACATTTACTATGCAGCTTTGGTGCCTTCGTAACATGTTACAAAGCTGTCAGAGGTGGTTGCCACCTACTGCAAATACCCGGTAAAACTCTTACTAGTTGACCTGACCTGACCTGACCCGACCTGGCCTAAATGTATGAAGACATCATCTATGATCGTAAATAATATTATATTCGTGATCAGCACCCAAAAAAACTCATAGCAGCCACCCTTTACGACGTTCTAACAGGTCCCGATTTTCCCGACTTTTGGGTCATTGACCTGACCTGGAAGGTCAACCGATGACCTAGGACCTTACAATTGGGTATCATCAGCTTCCTCTTGTCACGGGCAACACGCTCGTCTTTTCCGCGAAGCTCTAGCTTGATCAGGAGCGAAACGGCGGGGGGTCCAACGGACCCCTTCTATACGTTCGCGGCTGGAAAAACACCACTAGGAGCGAGGGTTAAGCCAAATCTGAGGGCTTATTTCAGAAAGACCGCTAAAAGAGCAATTGAATGCACTTTTCCGCGACGATGTAGCTCTATTGGTCCCCGAGGTAAGAGCCGGTTTTCGATAATTGTCGATAAATGCAACATTTTACCTTTGATGACCTCTGGTGACGTGACCTTTGACCTGACCTAGAAATGACTAATTACTCCATCTGGAATTTCGGGCGCTCTTTCGAATGCCACTTACTACGTGTTGCTATGTGGCCCAAGAGACGAGTTAGAAGGGGAGTGTTCAATCAACACCTCCCGGCCCGGCGCGTTTGACGCCGAGCACCGGTCCGGCGCGGGTTGATGTTTGGCTGCTACATCCAAAGTCGCAAAAAGTCGCAAAAAATGACTGTTGGATCTTGTAGTGCAATGAATCATTGACATGTAGCGAGATTTTCGAAGCGGTACTCTGCGGTACTTTTTTTGAAAGTCTATTTGTGTGTGACATCAATTATGTGAAATTATATTTTCGTCTTTAAATCTTTGCGGTGCCAATACATCATAACCAAGTAAGAGTTCGCCATTTTGATGTGGTTATGTGTGTTCTGCAGACCCGGAGCTATCGTTTGATGTATATAAATGTGGAATTCCTCCTCAAATTGTGATTGTTTTCGTGGATCAAAGATACGTTGTCGAAGAGTGCGGGGGACGAGTTCGGTCCAAACGATTCCGAAGTTCGTGTTTAAGCTGAGTTTTCGCCATGAAATAGCAATTGTGTTGTAAAACAAAGACCACAGCAGTGTAGTATGATCATTTTTGAACAAATTGGTATAGGTTTCATTGTACATCCACAAAGTTCGATTTTTTGCCCATGTCGTGCTAGACCTGGCGGTCGGCCCTGTGTGCGGCGGCCCATCCATCCGTCCTCTGGCTTCGCACCGCTCTGGCGGTATCATTTGGTACCGCAGCCTTGGGTCGAGGCAAGGTCACCGGCTCGGTCCGGCTGGGCTCCTGACCGGGCGTGGCGCGGCGTGACTGTGACCTGCCCCGCTGCCGCGCCCCGCTGCACGCTCGTCCGCCCGTCCACTAACCAAAACAGCCCGTCCGGCCGGCCGGCCAGCGCCGCCAGTGTGGAACGGATGGCCGAGAGGGATGAGTGGGTTGTTTTGCATCAGGCGCTGTCTGTGCAAGAATGACTGGCAAAGACTTTGTTATTCACGACCGAGGGGCGTGCCAGTCGCGGACATAAAGCGCTGCCAACGGCCGGCGGAGCGTGGTTACTTGGAACGGAGATGATGGAGCATATGGCGCTGGAAAGTCGGCCGACTGCAGCGCCGGCCATGAATGCAGGGTGTGTGGGCGGCGACCGTGATCAGATATCGACATGGGAGGAAACCGTTCGCCGGCTGTGCGGCGGCTGGTGCGCAGACACATTCAGATTCGATGGGGCCGTCTGGTATTTTCCAACGCGGGAGCTTTCGTCGTGGGCGAAAGGTGGCTGAAAATCCATAGTAAATTCTGTCTTTGTGTTCCTATTTTCATCCACCGTCTTAGATGGGCGACAACCTCGAGGGAGTAATTTTCCGTTCTTTACTTTGATGTTTATCATTTTTGCCTTCGAAAGCAGAGTGAATACAGTAACCAGGAAAATAGATGTCTGACAAATATATCCTCCAACCAGTTATTTGCCCCGTTTTGCGGAGAAAACATCTCAATTATTTTAAGTGATGTACTCATATTTTTTTCCTTCCACAGGGTAGCTTTCATTTTAATATAATGGCTTTCAAGAAAGAGGTAAATTTCGGCATTTTTTCTCCATGTTGTTTTTGTATCCTGTATCGGCTCTGCTGCGTGGTTTCTATGACGATACGGGCTGTGTGTGAGTGGGTTGGAGCTGGCAGGCGGCCGTCGGCAGCTCGCGTCTGGGACAGGCCGGGTGCTGACGGAGAGACCGGAATAGGGGCCGAGTGGGGTCGGCTGGCCGACACCCGGCTGGCACCGTGCCCGCTGGCACTCGCTGCCGCCGGGCGGCTATTTCCGTGCCCCGGCCGGGGCGGGGGCGGGGGCGGCCCGGCCGGCCGGCGGCTGTTTTTATCGATCGCGCGGCTCGGCTCCGACCGCCCCGAGCGGGGCACGGGCCGCCGTTCGTCCGTCCGTCCGACCGACCGACCGACCGACCGACCGGACGGCCTAGGTCCCCTCCGGAGACAGACTTGGACGGCGCCGTCGGTCATCATACTTTTTAGGGGTGGGGAGCAGTTCTCTACGCGATGGATTACCAACCTGTTGGATCTGCCAAAATATCATGCTGAGGAAGCTATCGCATCGTTAGTGCGATCATATGTTATGTTAAACGCAAGGATTGGGCACTTGACACATTGTGGAAAGGGATAATATCTCCTCTTGACTTTGCGCATTAGACGAATTGTGCGTCGCTTTGCTTTTTCGCATGGAGCGTTTTTACCATTAGTGTATGTGGAAGGTTTTGCTACTTTAATCGTTTTTACATCGGTGAGCGTGCACCGACTCTGGTGAATTTTGGCTCCATGATACGGAAGTCTTAAGGCAATTGTTGGACCCGGCAAGTTAAACCATGCTTCATGGATCACGATATCTGTAGTTGATCAGCAATAGAATGGCCTTGAGCTTTGTGCGTGTTTATTTTCCTGAGTCAGCGGCCGGTTTTCGGACTGATCGAGCGCCGGCTGACTGCCGACCGTATCAGCAGCGCTCCGGTATGCCGGACCACGGCTCGTATTTTGGCATGCAAGGCCTCAAGGCCAGCGACGAGCCATTGTTCAGCCGGGACACGAGTGGCTGATGTGTCGCGCTGATAAAGGTTCACTGCTCGCGCCTAAAAATATGGCCGTCCTAAGCGGGGAAGTTTTTGTTGGCCCGTCTCCGACGGAGCGGTCCATATACGTGTCCGGCAGTGGCGGAGTGGAGGGCTGCTGGGCGGCAGCGGCAGAGGGGTGGGGTGCCGGCCGTTAGGGCGGCGGCGGCCACATTACGCCACTGTCTGGCGGAGACCCAGCCCGCCGGGTCGCCGCCGTCATCACTGATGGCCGTCTGACGTGGTGCGGGGTGCCGTGGCCGGCCGCCAGCCCGCCGCCGGGCGCGTGTGGGCACCACGCAGCAGCCGGTCCCTACCTCTCGCCGGGCGGTCCGGTCGGCCCGGGCTGCGGCGGCCTCGGGACCGCGTCCCACGCTGGCCGCCGGCACCGCCACTCATCCAAGGGCACCGCCACTAGCCGAGCGTTGACCGAGATCGGGCCCGCTTTGGGACGGCGCTAAACCGGCCGGCAACAGCTGTGTGAAGCCGTAAAATAATATATTCCCGGAGCATCTGCGTTCCATGATCGTAAAAGAGCTGAGCGGGGCCAGAGTTCAAGGCTCGAATCGACTCGTAAGCCGATGATGACGATAGCTGGAAGTGTGTGGGGGTGCGACAGGGGAGGGGAAGAGCGCCATTCCCCGCCATCCGGCCGCCTTCCGTCCCCTCCCCACCCGCTGACTCACGCTGTTCTGATTGCGGGACAAATCGTGAGAGTCCGTGAGAACCTGCGGTGTGTCATTACCTGCCTGTCACCTGCTCGCCGGTGGCGGCGGTGAAAACGGGCCGCAGCTCAGCGACCGCCGGCCGACCGGAACGCCGGCGCCTCACGCGTCATATCGCCGCCCGGGAGCGTTCCGGAACGAGTCCGCATGGCGAGTTCGCGCAACCTCATGGTGCCGCCCGAGCGCCGGTCACGTGGCGCGGGAGTGCGCGCGCGCGCGCGCTCGCGGCCCGGGTGGCGACAGCGAGCTCGGTATCTGGGTGACGTCAGACGGTGTCCGACGTGCTTTATGCAGCCCGATTATGCATGCTGAGAGTGTTTGAGCTGGGTTCGAACAAGCCGCGATCGGTGTCACCGAGAGCGGCTGAATAATGCCGCCGGCGGGGCTCGGCGACGGCGCCGAATCTCCGCGTGCTCTCTGCCTGCGCTCTGTTGTATTCGCTGTAGCTTCGAATAATACGATTGGAAAAGGATCTTTTTCTTTTGTTCCAAGGTGAAAAAGTGGCAACTATACGTGTAGGCACTAGGCAGCTGGAGGACATTTGCTTACGATGCCACCTGGAACTGCTTGTTTGTCCTTGGCGAGCTCTTGAGGCTCTGATAATCCCCATGTCTTTCGTTCAGTCATCGATCCTTCTTTTCTCACCTTCGCTGAGTCATTTATCCTGCTACTCTCACCCGTCACCTTATGCATTCTGCATCTGCATACCGTCCACCCACTGAGCAGTGAGCAGAGCAACTGTCTGCCGAGCTCTTCTCTGGGTCCCATGAGACGCCGGTTTACCCTGCCCTCTCTGTCCCAGTGTCACCCTGCCCGCTCCGCTCCCGTGCCGTGTCCCCTTGTAACCACGCCCTGTCTCCGTGCCGTGACTGCTAGGTTTGTCTGACCGTCTCGGCGCCCCTGCTCGGTCCGCAGATGCAGCTGGCGAGGCTGGACGGCGAGCGTGACCGGGTCGACCGGCTGGCCGTGCCCCGAATGCACCTGCACGACCCGCATGCCGCCGCTGCCGCCGAAATATACGAGCGCCAGCGGTACAAACACCTGGTGAGTGCCGCCGCCGAGCCGAGCTGTTCCCGGAACTGACAACACGCCCCGGGATACGGACACAGTGTGGAACCGCGCGCGGAGGGGGGGGGGGGCTCGGCCGACTCACCGGCGGGCCAGGACTGGGGCGATGTTTATAGGACGGCCAGCGCGGCGCGGAGCGGTGTTTGGGTTTGCCTCAAAGCGGAGCGGCGGCCGGAGAGCGACCGCCGGCGCCGCGGCTAGATAGCGGTGCAAACTGCAAGGCCAAGGGTCGGCACCGGGGAGGGGTGAGGTGAGTAGGGGTCAGTCGGTACTCGACAGTTCGGCATGGCCCACTGGCGAGCGGCTGCTTTATTTACCGCGGCCGTGGACTCTGCACTCAAACAGCGGCAGCGGCTGTCCGCTGTGACCCAGCGCGGCCGGTCGGGCCGTGAGATCGTACCACTGTGGCGCCACCGCCACGTCGACGCCGCCACGCGTCACGTCACGTGACTCGTGATGTCAGCGCTCGCCGCGCGGAGCCGGGGCGGCGTGGTGACCCGGGGTCGGCCGGCCGGCCGGTGGGGTTGTGGGCCGGGGTGCGGGGTGGCGCCGGGGCAGCGCGATTGATTTCCGATGCCGGGCCGCGGCGTGCGTGGCGGCGTCAGGTCGCGCTGGCCGTCGCCTGGACAGGTCGGTCGACGGCGACGCTCGATAACAGGTGACACGCCCCGCGCCCGGCCCTCCTCAGGAGGGGTGAGCAGCCCAACTGGCCATTATACGGAGAGCGGCGCACCGCCGCTGTGTCGCGATGGCAGCCGGGCGCCGGCCAAACACGGTCGGGTCGCCGCCCACCGCAATTTATTCATTGGTTTTCGGAAGATGGTGAGCGACGGGTTTGGGATGTCATACAGTTTGGAAAAATATCCCAACTAAGCAGGGATCTATTATTGCAGACACCAACAAGGCTATTTATATGTAGGTAACTTACGCAATGGTTCTTCGATGAAAAGCACAAATTGTTGGATATATTTGTAGTGGATATTTAGAAGTTCACGAAGACTGGCGCGGGTTTGCGATTTGGTACTCCGACATCTGGGCCCAAAAATCAGCCCCAGCCTGCGTATCGGCTCTGACCAGGGACTGGGACTTTGGGGCTAACTCAGGCGTGTTTCTCATGGATAACGTTAGCGTCTTATTGATGTCAACGTCTACTGTGGGAAGTTTTTTTTTTTGCTATCGACTTTTTCATTATAGCACTTCTTGATTTTTTTCGATTAGTGCAAGCAAACTGAAAAGCTGTAGAGCGCTAACGTTTCTGAACGTTCCATCCATTTGGCCAGTACATTTTCGGTGCACATCGTGTGCCGTATTATCTAGGCGTCTGGGGTGATGTGCTTGTTCAAGACATAGTGCTGCCTCCGTCGAGTGGCCGATGCCGTTGCCGTTCGGGTATAGGTGCGCCGCCGGGGGTCGACCGGTCCGGCCGGGGAGGGGAGGGGCGCTGCTGTTTATCGGAGAGTACGTGCCGTGTTGTGTACTTTGGAGCGCGGCTGGTCGTGCCGGCGGCGCCGCCGGCCGCCACGTCTGGCGTTACTCTAGCCGCGCCGCGCGGCACACGTGGCCCGGCACGGGTGGGACGTGGTCGGCCGCCGCGCCGTGGCAAAGTTGGTCCATGCGGCCGTTACCGTCTGCCGAAGTTGGTCGGTGATTGGGCGGGCCGCCGCGCCCGGTCTGATTGCCGCTGAGACGTGCCGCCCGCCGACCGCCTGCCGAGACTGATTGGTACGCCGCCGGCCGGCCGGCCTGTGGGCAGCGCTCAATGGCGCGCGGCCCTCGGGTCCAATGTACCGTATGGAGCTCACGCGCGCTCCCTGATGGCCCTCTGTCTGCCGGCCGCTGGCGTGGGTGCTGTTGTGACCGGGACCACGTTGGTGGTGTCTAAGACGCGTCACGCACGCTCCGTGGCGCTGCAACGCATGTAAAACAACGATAGAGGAGCCGTGCTCGTGTACCTTGACCATTAGCCAGTGATCGAAGTTTAATGCCCGTTATTTTTCGTCCACAGCAACAGCAGCAGCAGCAACAACAGCAAAAGCAACAGCAGCAGCAGCTCCAGGCACAGCAGCAGCAGCTGCAGGCGGCGGCGGCGGCGGCTCAGCAGCAGCAGGCGCAGCAGCTGCACCAGCAGGCACAGGCTCAGGCGCAGGCGCAGCGGCGCCGCGAGGAGGAGGAGGCGGCTGCGGCGGCGGCGGCGGCGCGGCGGCCGTCGGCGGGCGCGCCCCACCGGCGGCCCACGCTGCTGCCGCCGCCGGCCGCGCACGGCCACGGCCTCGAGTACCCGAAGCCGGCGCACCTGTCCGCCGCCAACCTGAGCAGCCAGCCGGCGGCGCTGCGGGCCGGGCCGGCCGACGACCGGCCGCCGCCGCCGCTCCGACACCCCGCCTTCAGGCACGTATGGCTGACAAAGCCCGATAGGGCAGCACACACGGCCGTGACTGAAGCCGGGCTGAATTGAATGGACAATGAGCAACGTCATCATCGATTTTGTGTTTCATGCTGCCTAGCTATTCGTCAGTAGAGTTAAACCCAGTTCTGTGGACGTAGTTTTCCACGGTTCGATAATGTTGTCCGTTGCGTTACACGTTTGCTGTGCTAGTTTCGCTTACATTCTTGTTGGATGTAATCTATTCGACCAGCGTGAGGTTTAGCTGCTGGCTATGATCATTCATGTTCATGCCTAGGTCTGTGTTCGCCGCCTCAGCCGCTGACGTGCTCCTCCTGTCTCCACAGGGGCTACGGGGAGCGGGACGTTGTGCCGCACCTGGCCGGCCTGCCGGGCGCGCCCTCCTCAGCGGCGGCAGCTGCTGCTGCGGCCGCGGCCGCCCACCACCCTCACCACCACCCGGCGGCGGCTGCCAAGCTGCGCCTGCTCGACCGCGACCGGGAGACGAAGCCGCCGCCGCAGCCGCCGCCTCCGCCCGAGGTGCGCGGCGGTGGCGGCGGCGGTCTGACGGTGTCGTCCGCCTCAGACGTCCGGCTGCCGCTGCACATCGTCACCAGCGGCGAGGCCGGCGCGCCGCACAGCATGGTCACCGCCCAGCGGGTCAGTGTCCCGAGCACCCCTCCCACTCACACACACACACAGACACACACACCCCTCACAGGGAGACAGACGACAGGCGGCGGGCGGGCGCAGCCGGGGAGGGATGCTGGAGTGGCTCGGCCGGCGTGCCACGTCATGCCGGTCACGCTCGGCCGGCCACGACCGGTTTCTCCGGGCGTCACGCGCCGCGCGCCGCGTCACGGTCTCGGGCCGCGGGTGTGGCCGTGCCCGTCATCCCTGGAGAGGCGTCTGTCATGGCTGAGGGGCGGCCGGCCCAGCCGCGGTACCGCACCAGCCCGTCCCGCTCCCCGGCGGGACGCGCCGCGGCGGGCTGGTTGTGCGCCGACTCGGCCGGTGCGGCGGCGTGGGCGGGGTGGGGTCGATAGCCGGCCGGATCGCGTATTGATGCTGTCCTGTCGCTGGCAGGTGGGGAATGATTCATGGCTCTGCGCAATGGATTACTGTGACGCACAATCCAGGAACAAAGCGACTGAGCGCTGCGATCCGTACTGATGGTATCGGCTCGGCGGCGCTCGCCTGCCGGTAATGACACTGAGTCGGCCGATCTGGTGTGCGCGGGCGATTCCGCAGAGCTTTGCGGCTATCGTGGTATGCCTGAAAATCCACAGATCAATGTGTTCCAGGGAGGGAGTGAAGGGCAGGGGTAACCGCAAACACGCACCGACTATTACGGGACATCTCGTCCGCTCACTGCAAGGGTCGTCGCGTCACTGCTGGGATTACCATAATGCAGCAGCGTATGCGGGACAGGACGGGGGCGGAGTGGTCACTGAGGTCAGTGAGCAGAGGCCCCCGGTGCGTCATGCGGCGTGTCAGAGGCGTGACGCGCAGGTGCCGCCGTGCCGCGGTATTACACTCCGGATGGGGACGGTGTCCGGTGGGTACCGGTGCACCGGAAGCCATCAGACGAGTGCCGGCCGGGGGCCCAGAGCCGGCCCCGGGTCTGAGCTGGAACCGCCGCTTTGACGGTGGCTCTGTTGTCAATCAGTGTGAGAGCCCCGGCCGGCGCGGCGCTGCAGAGGGGGCTCAGCGCTACCGCCCGGCGCCCCGGGCCGCGGGCTGTGACGGGCGGGGCGCAGTTGCCGGCTGCCGGGGTCACAACAGTCGGCCAATAGCGGCGATCAGCTCGGACAATGTCCGCTGCGCTGCCTGACTGCAAAGTGGCTCGGTCGCCCCCCCCCCCCTTCCTCCGCCGCCGCTGCTACGGACGACGCAACACCCCTCCCCCTCGGTCACCAGGCCTGCTTGTCCGCTCACACCGGCCATCTTCGGCGAATGTGACGCAACGGCGGGTTGTGCGCCGCGGAGTGTTGGATCTGCGTTCGCCTGCGGTCGGAGGCGGCTGCAGCGATGGTGACGTGGCACTGTTTTCCTCGCCGCGGCCGCCCCACTCGGCAGTCGGCAATCCATCCTGCCGCCGCGCCCGGCGCCGGACGCCGCCCGTCTGACCGGTGTACGGCGCGCCGCCTCCCGGGCAGAGTGGCCGCTGGAATGTCCTCCGCGGCCGAGCCGCTCTCCCTCTCCCTCTCTGTGTGCTGACGACTGGTAATCGGAGGCGGCCCCCGCGGCTGCTGACCGGGCCGGTTCTCAGGCCGGTGTTTGCAGCTGAGTCACCCGGCGCGGCTGCAGAGGCGGTTCGGTGAACCGGCCGTGGGGCAGGGCGCCGGCTGGGTCAGCACGCGCCGGGTCAGGGGTGGCGCCGGCGCGCCGCTGACGCCGACCCAGAGGCCACACCCGCCCGGCGACGGCTGACACGAGATCGGCCGGCTCGGATGTCCGCCGACACCAGCAGCTCGGCTCCGCAGTGTCGCCGTCCCAAGCCGGCCTTGGCGACCGGGCGCTGACGCGGTGTCACCGGACCGAGTCTCGGCCGCTCCGCTGTGGAGGGGGTGCCCCGCCCGGGGCCGTTACCTCCGTCTGCCGTATTGTTGCTGAGCGCGTCCGTCCGTTCGGCCGGCACGTGGGGCCGTTAGCACCTGGGGGCGGGCCACTCACAAACACCGGCACCAGACGGCCGTCAGACAGCTGGACCGGCAAAAACGCGCAAAAACCACAACCGGCTCTCCCGTGGCACTGGCGCTAAAAACCGCCCCGACAAAAAGCTGTTTATTCTGCCAATGTCAGCGTGGTCTCGGCGTGGGTAGCGCGCTGGCCCACTGACAAAGCAGGGGCGGGGCGCCGCCGGTCGCCCGGGACGGGTTTGTGGTCGACGCGGCGCGTCCATCGCCGGCCGGCCGACTGGCGGCGGGTGTACCGCCCTCCATTACACCACAGCGCCGCGGGCTAGCCGAGCAGCGCGGCAGCACGCGTGACTGGCACATGCTATATTGGGAGCGCCGCGGGTGAACTCAGAGGAAATGGAACGGGGCTGCCCATACTGCACGCGTCGATGACTGTACTCTCACCGATTCATTGATCTACCGATGTGCATCGGTTTACTCACAAATTGGCGAGTTTGAACGGCAGAATAAACAGTCTACCTAAACGTTAACGCTACTTTGAGCATTGTTGATCTGACCAGAAATGCGACTTTAGAAACGGAACCGGGCCCAGGAAGTTCTAACCTCATGCTGTAGCTCACACAACATATGACTAAAATATTTTCCGGGTAGTCTTGTACAATTATAGCAACAACGCAATACGTGTTGCCAGGTGTGTACATATGTGGCTGACACAGGGCTGTCCGGGGACGTGTCCTCCTTGGTCCGTCCTGCCGGTTACCAACGGATGAGCTCAGCGCCCGCCGAGACGACACCGACGGTGCTGACGGCCGGCTGCTGACGGCGGCTGATTCACCATCCGGTGCTCGGTCATCAGCGCCGGCCGATGCTGACCGCTCCGCGCCGCTCCCGTCAGCTCCTCGGGCAGACGCGGCGACTCGCGCCTCTCAGGTTTAGGGCATCACATACCTCTAGTGGCACATATCCCCCTGGCAACGAATCTCCAAATGCGGCTGTAGCAACTCGTCCGGCCAGCTCAGCAGACACGGTCGCTGGGCGGCTACACGTGTGACCGGTGACCGGCGGCCCCTCTGACCTGGCCTCCCGTCCCGTCCCGTCCACAGGAGTCGTACAACCCGCAGACGGAGGCTATCTCGCCGACGCTGCCGGCCGATGGGCTGGACGAGTCGCCGCTCCGCTCCACCAAGGACGAGCTACTCGGTCAGATCAGCACTATCGACAGGGAGATCATGAAGGCAGAGTCGCAGATCGCCAAACTCAAACGGAAACAGGTGAGAGCCGAAACGGTCTGCCCGTCCGGTCAGTAAGGTGGATGAGCCCGCACGGAGAGCAAGTGCGAGGAGTACAAGAAGTGTGTGTTTGTTTGAGGGGGGGGGGGGGCTACGAGCCATTGGGTATTTGTGTTGGATGTTTCTGCATGCTAGTAAGAAGTTTGTAAGCTTGTGGAGCTATATTTTCGTAAATTTGCGTACCTACTGGTAGTATAACGACCCTGAAGTTACACGGTATACCTAGGTTTGTTTTCAAAGTTGTGCTAAGTTCCTCTTTCTGGTAGTAGCAACTTTCAGCCACGATCTCGGGCTTATGTAATCTTTTATTAGTTTCTATTAATAGTTAATTGCGTGGTATAACGCGCCTACGATGCTGCTGGCAATGGGCCTGTGTGTTCCGACTGTTCTCAGCTTTTGCTTTGTTTTAATCCACCCACGATCCGTCCTCCTTGCCTTCACACGTGTACGAAGCTCGCGCTCACCGCCGCCCGTTTGTGTGTCTGTGTGCAGAGCGAGCTGGAGGACCAGGCGAGCAAACCGGACGGCCCCGCCGAGGACGAGGACGAGAAGGAGAACAAGAACCGCAGTCTGGCGCAGATCATCTACGCCGAGAACCGGGTCAGTCAGCACGGTGGCGGTGTACAGGCGGTAGACGCCGGGCGTTTCATCACTTTGCTGATCACGGCAGTAATGATCGTGGGTTGATGGCTTCTGCAGACTCCAGGCTGCATTGATTACCTTAGTCATATCATGGAACGCCCCAGCGAACCCGTCGGTGCCTGGCGCGGCGTTTATGATAAACATTCAAAGTCGACGTAAACTGGGCCATCGTTTGAGCTGACGAGAACATTCTTTGGGTTTCACGTGGTATTGGAATGCTGTTGCAATAAAATCTCGGCCACCGTGTTGGCGTGGAGCTCCAAAGGCCTGCAGCCGTCATCGCAGCTGCGCTATTGTGATATTGCATACCAGCTGTGCTTCTCTTGGAGCGTTAGCTGACGGAAACATATTGTAGTGAATGCCTTAAGTTTTAGCGTCAATACGGAGAAGTCCAGCTGGAATGATGCCATTGCTATAACTCATTCAGCAAAGGTCATCGGGTCAGTTTGTCCCGTCCGAGGCTGTGTTTTATCATGACCTCTGGGAGCGCGGCCCGGCTTGTTTTTGTTGGCCAGCGGGCTCATGGTCCATCGTGTTTCCCTTGGGCCGTGTTTGTGTTGCTATGAATAGTTTCTATCTTTGAGCAGATGCCGGCCATGCCCGTGTCCGTGTCCCCGCCCGGCCGCAATCGCGCCGCTCTGTTTTAACTGGCTCTGTGGTCCGTTACAGAAGAAGGCGCGGCTTGCCAAGGCGGACCTGGAGAAGCTTGGACCGCCGGTGAGTGCTCGCTCGGCTGCCGCCGTCGCGGCTGTTGACGCGGCTGCAGGTGGACGGGTTATGCAACCCGCCGCCGCTGCCAGATGGCTGCCAGATCTCGTCATTGGCTGGTTCCCGGCCAGCGTTACGGCCCCCGTTAATCTGGAGATCATCAGCAACTCATTGTTACAACAGTCACTGAAGCGTTCTTCTATCTCCATTGTAGGATGAATTTTTCCTTATAATGCTAAACAATGCTGATGAGAACTAGCCCATTGCTTCCACGTAAGAATAATGTGTTTGCGCCAGCTTCTTACCGCTGCGTCACTGCCGTTACCCCACGGTCCGCGGTGTCGCTGCCCGCCGGCTGACCGCGCTATCCTGCTGCCGTTCCCAGGCGCCGTCGGAGGAGCAGAGCTCGGACGGCGGCTCGGCGCGCCTGTTCACCTCCAGCCAGCCGCTCTACAACCAGCCGTCCGACACGGACATCTACCAGGCCAACCAGGCCGCCTTCAAGGCGCTCAAGCCGTCGCTGGTGTCGTACGTGCGCCGGCGGCGGCAGCGCCAGGAGAGTCGCGCCCGCGCCGTCGTCGACGCCTACACGGAGAAGATGACCGTCTGGATGCGGCAGATCGAGCGGTTGGAAAGCCTGCCGGTGAGCCAGGGCGTGGGAGGGGAGGAAGGGGAGGGCGTGTCGATTGAATGATGAGACTGATCCGTCTGGAAGGGACCCGCGAGGGACTCCCGTACAGTTTTCGTGTCAGAAATATTCGTACCCTGATGTGATCGTGAGCTTAGCTGGGCATTGCGGTTAGGCTCCGTGCTCTGACCGTTCCCCGTTACCCGGCGTTTCACAGAAAAATCGTCAGAAGGCGGCCAAGAACCGCGACTTCTACGAGAAGGTGTTTCCGGAGATCAAGAAGGCGCGGGAGGAGCGGGAGCGCTTCAACCGCGTCGGCCGGATGATCAAGTCGGACGCCGAGATGGAGGAGGTGATGGACGGCATTCAGGAGCAGGAGGTGAGCTGCGCGCGCCGCAGTCGTCTTCAGACCAGACGGATGGATGTTGATAGTTTGTTGTTATCGTCAACCATTGCGGAAGTTTTAAGGGACTACGAGTTGTTACGTTTGCCATTAGAAATGGCGATACCCGTGATCCATTGATCCATTTTCACGAAATCATCTGAACTCCAACGAAGTATGCCTCACGTAGTCCCCCAGTACAGTCCCGTCCAGTGGCATCGTTCCCCGTCGGCCCGGCTGACCACCTTGTCCGTGTTACAGAACGAGAAGCAGAAGATGAAGTCGCTGGCGGTGATCCCGCCGCCGCTGCTGGACGAGAGCCGGCGGAAGTACGTGTTCCACAGCACGGACGGCCTCATCCAGGACCCGATGGCCGTGCACAAGGAGGTGCCCAACTACAACGTGTGGACAGAGGCCGAGCGCGAGGCGTTCCGAGAGCGCTACATGCAGCACCCCAAGCTGTTCCACATGATCAGTGCGGCCATCGAGGGAAAGACCACCAGCGAGTGCGTCAACTACTACTACATGAGCAAGAAGCAGGAGAAATACAAGGAGCGGCTGAAGAAGGCGCGCACGCGCGGCAGGAACCGCGGCCTGCCCAAGCCGGCGGCGCCGCTGCCGCCCGTGGAGGTGATCGGTGCCAATGTGCAGGGTGTGACCACGCGCGGCTCGATGGCGGCGCTGCAGCAGCGCGAAAAGGCCGGCGGCGCGACGGCCGCGCCCGGCGCTGCCGTCAGCAGCATAGTGTCCGACTCTGTGCCAGACGAGAGTGCTCCCCCGGCGCCGGCGGCCGCGGCCGCTGCGGCGCCCTCAGAGAAGCCGACAGCCGCGGCGGCAGCGCCCACCCCGCCGCCGGTGTCCGTGCCGGCGTCGGCAGCGGCGGCGGCGGCGGCGCCACCTCCTGCGACCAACGCCACCGGCGACCAGACCACCAGGTGGGTGACGGCTGCCGTCCGTGCGCGGCGCGCGGCGCGCTGTTGTCGCGACCTTCCCGGGCCGGGGCCAAGGTCGTCGGACGGTGACCGGCCGGTCTTATCGGCCGCGTGGGAAAGCCTGTCCCGTTGCGGGCCGACTCCGTGCCGCGGCATTGAGGGGGCCGCTCGGCACCGGCCCCGGCCCGTCAGCGGTCTGACCCAGTCAGGCCGGACGTCACGGACCGGGTGTTCGTGACCGGGGCCGTCAGCCGCCGCCGACAGCCGCCGACAGCCGACAGTCCCGGGCTAATTAATGATATTAATAGCGCCACCGCCGCTACTGCTTGATGTGTCAAAGCAGCGGGATTCCCTGAATGTGCTAAAATCTGCGTGACCTTTGAAGGGAGCGAAGTGATTATCTGCCTCCTGGTCCATAAATAGCACGGCCATCATAGCGTTTCCCAGAATAATGGGGGAGGCTATTTGATTTTCTGCCTTTTTGATCGCGTTTGAGATACGAACATGAGAGCTGCTGTGCCCATATTGCTTTGCTTGAGTGTGCTTGTACCGCCACGCTACCTCAAAATGTTAATTTATGTTTTTGGGAGTAACTTGCAGGGCATCAGTCAAAGCCACTTGGCTATTACCCTTTTCATTTTCACTTGTGACTAACGACACTAAATTAGCGCCCTTTTTGGTAACGAATCTTCGTGACATGAGAAGAGAAGCCCATAGTAAAATGGTGTGCAAATAAGAATCACCAGTACCCTTTCGCTACCATAGCGCTTAACTTGCTTTTATTTATTCATATCATCATAGATAACATTAGAACTATAACTGTTCTGTTCTACTGTTTTCTGTTTTTCATTTATGGTACTCTTTCTGCTTAACATTCTCTGTCCCGAGTTTTTTTATTAACAGCTCGCTGTTATCGGAATTCACGCCCATTCAGGTTGTGGCGGCTGTGGCGGCTGTTTGCCCCACTACTCTGTGACAGCGCGCGATCTGGTCGTCGGCCGGTGTTACCGCGTCGTTTGGTGTGGCCGGCTGTGGCGCCGATACCGCTGCCGCCGTGTTGCTGGGTTAGTGACACGCCCGGCCGCCGGCGGCTGTATCCCGGCGGCCGCCCGTATCGGCCGCGAGGTCGCGTGCTGCCCGAATGGCGGCTATCTGATTACGGCTCCGATAGCCGGCGTCGGGTGGGCCGACGCCGCTGTCGGCCGGCCCGTTGAGCCCGGATCCTGTTGACTTCCTGCCCCCCCCCCCCCCTCCGGCGTGCCATGTGCCGTGATACGATCGCCGCCACTGCGGCCGCCGGCGCCGCGGCGGATGGGGGTCCGGCCGGGCGGTGTTTGGTGTGAGCGGGCGCTGTGACCGCCGGCTGCTGACAGGACCCGCTCCGTCCCTTCCACAGCAGCGCCAGCGAGACCAAGGCCGGCAAGAAGCGCGAGCGGCGAAAAGGCGAGGAAGAGAGGCGGAAGGCGGTGGTCAGCAGCGACGACGAGAACGAGAATACCGGTGAGTCGGGGTCGATATCGGCCGGGTGGAGGGGAGGGCGCAGGTGCTTGGCTCAGTTTAGTCAAGTGTTTCTACAGATAACACGATCGCATGCCATGAGATCATTTATTGAACGCTGCTCGAACCATGTGCTTCAAACACTAGGCCTTTTATACAGAATCGAGTGTTTCAGACATGATAAAACTGCATATTCTTGATCCTTCGGGTCAACACACTTTACTATTGCTCTTAGTGCGAACATCCCTAACCACGCGAGTGCTTCGATTAGATTACACTGTCCTATCGCACGTCCCTGAAACTGAGGTGCTCCGTCGCCGCGCTCGAGGTCCATCGGTCACGCTGCCGCTTGCGTCACTCGTCGCCGGCGGCGTTCTGCGTGGTAATCGGCTCGGTGTGCTGTCGTTTGCGATGTTTATGGACGAAGTAATAGCTGGGGAAGCGGGCGCCGCACGTCCTGCACGGAAAGGCGGCCGGCCCGGTGCCCGACGGCGCTCGTTTGTGCGCTCTGCTGACGCCAGTAGGGGGCTGGGAGGCGCGCACGCAGCGGAAATGCTGGTTTGGCACGCGCTGGAACCGCACTGGTCCGTCGCAGCAGGCGACGTTCAGGGGTGACGGTGGCGACGGCGGCGGGGAGGAGGTGGCCGATGGGGCCGGTCCCGGTGCCGCTGCCGCCGGTGATGACGCTGGTGATGACGGTGATTGAGGCGCCTCTGTGAGAGCTCGTGCCGTCGATCGGAGGTCGAGCGGCGCCGGTTCATTGTCGTCGGACGCTGCCGGTGCTGGCTGTGGTGCGGCGTCCTCTTCAGCCTGCCCGCGCTGTACCGACCGGCCGGCCTGGTCAGCGGCGGCCGGTCGGCGCAGCAGCTCGGTGACGATGTCTGGCCGTAGGGTCAGCGGCAGCCAGCCGGCGTGCAGGAGCAGCAGGGCGGCCGGCAGCGGGTCGCCGACGGCGCGCGGCAGCGGACGGCCGGCAGCCGCTGCTGAGAGCGCCAGGCGGTCCATGGTGCAGAGCGGCGCCGTCACTCACCGCCAAACGTCGGCACGAACTGACGGACGGCTCACCGGCGGGCCGCCGCCGGGACGTCTCCTGTCGGCCGCAAACGCTTTCAAAAGTAAACAGCCGCATCGAGCGCCGCCCTCCGGTGGTCCCCGCGGACGGCGCCGACGCTTTTTTCGATTAGAGCGCTGTCGGCCGTCCGCGCTCGTTGGGGATTCGTTTGCCTTGCGGCGGTGGCGAGTCTGTGTGTTGTTAGTGTGCTTTCTTTGATTAGTGCTGGGGCGATTATTGCCGTGGCCGGCGGCCGGCTGTGCGGCCGGAGCCGGCCGTTATTGGCGCCGCTCGCCACTGTCGGCCGCACCCGGTAAACACGGCTCTGTTTGCGCACCCACTCAATGGATGGGTGAGCGGCCGGCCGGCTGTATAGAGGATGCTGCGCTCCGCCGACACTCGGTCACACAGAGGACGTTCATACTGCCACTGTGAAGAATGGAGGGCGTGCAGGCGCGCCGCAGTCCACACTCAGTAATTGGATGGGCATTAGCTGGAAGTTCTATTGTGGCACGGTGCAATATGTATTATGTATCCAATAGAGGCATGTCCGGAATTACCAATTTCGTGGTGTATCATGCTGAGCACGGTAGTTAGGTTATCATACAGGGGCATGGTAGGTATTTTTGACACATCGACAAAGCGCAGTCAATACCGCACTTGTTCGTTCCTTGTGAGCTGTGCCGGAAATGTCCTAGGTTCTATCATCTATGGATGGGAGTGCTGAGCACTGAGCAGCTGTTCTGGGAGACGCACTACCACGGCCGGCCGTTTTTGTGGTGCGGTTTGACCGAAAGAACCACTCCTTGAAGAATCTTGGCCTCCGTGGTGATGCAGGCTGGACGCAGCTACTAGCTCTGCAGGATCTGCGCCCTGGCTCCCGCTACTCTGTGTAGTCAGTCGGCCCATCAGTGTAATTGGCTGTCCGGCGGCTGGGGCCACCCCACCTGCCGTTCATTTGTTGGGACAGGGCTCTCACCCAAGTGGAAGGATGTTTTGTTTGATGTACTTAAATATTTACAGTTTCAGTTGGGAATATGCCGTCCTGTCAACAGCCCTATTAGAAATGGCTCGCTGAGTGTTTTGTGTTTGGAGTTGTCTTTGAATCCCCAGGACAGCATTTCTCATAAATGAAGCCACTTTTTAAAAATGACTATGGGTTTTGTTCGTCATGTTGTCGAGTTTTTGTCATTAATGTGAGTGGTTGCACGAGGCCTGTGTTGTTTGCGAGTCGCCGCGGTCGTATAGGTTTCTGTCACCGTTTTGTTGCGCTGTTCCATGCTGTTGTCGCCCGATTCTGAAGTTGTAGGAACGCCTGGGCTACCTTGGCACCTAGGTCATATTTGTGTCAGCATCAGGTTCAAGTGAGGTTGTTTTTATCACCAAAATTAATCATATTTTCTTATTGTTCCTTTGATAAATTTCGATTAGACGGTTAATTCGATTTTATCATTGCACCTGTCAGCAACTCGCCAAAGCAAGCGGCCCACAGCAGCTGGCCTGTCAGAAATAGCTCGGAGCCATTGACCGGCCGGCGGGTTCATTGAGGGGCGGCGGCGTGGTGACAACCTGACTGGTCTGCGGCGCGGCGCCGGGGGCCCGCGGATCCAGCGCCTGGTGCCGGCGGGTCCGCGCCGCCGCTGCTGCCGACACCCGCGGACACGTGTGGGCCGGCGGCGGCGCCCGTTCTGCGGACTGGGGCCTGTCACCGGCTGTTGCGCAGTCCCGGCTCGGCGCGGACCCGCTGCGGGTTCACCGCGGGGGGCGGTGGCCGCCGGAGGTCATGGCCCACGCCCAGCCGCGCTCGGTTAGGTCGAACGTCGGACTCGGCTGTGCCATGGTGGCGGGGAGTGAGATCGGCCGGCGTCGGGCTCCGTACGGTGACTACCAGTGGCTGACGTGAGGTGACTACCGTACGCGCGCTGTCGTTCGGAACACAGAACGTCTTGACCTGCGTCCGCACTCCTTCCGGCCTGCCCCAGAATGTGTCCGTGCCTGACCTGGCCTGTGTTCTTGCACGCTCTGACCGTGACCCATGTCTGTCTGACCGTATCTGTGCTCTCCGCTCGGCAGGGAAGGGCGGCCCGCACCCGTGCGCCGTGTGCCAGGCGCAGCTGGAGCACTTTGGCCAGTCGCGGCCGCTGCCGGCCTCCCACGCGTCCATCTACGGCCTCTCGGAGCAGGGCGTGCCGGAACAGGCGCGCGTCTGCACCTCGTGCCGCTGCCGCTCCGTCAAACGGCGCTACTCGCAGTGAGTACACCGGCGTGACCTGTTCTGACCCCATCTGCTCAGACGGCTCTCGAACTGAACTGACGTGACCCCTCCGCTTAGAACTTAGGACAATAATGTTTGGATGATTATGATTAATTTTGTTATTTAACGTGCTTCAGTTATTTTCCAGATGTAGCTTCAACAATTTGGGTCATATTTACGGAAGGTTGTCTGTTTTGAAGTCAAATAGCTGCATTGGGTCTGGTCTGTCGCGTTGCTATAGGAACTGCCAATATGTCCGTCTATTGACCATGTTTACCCGGGGTGGCTCTGTGATTGCGTTCTCAGTATTGCTGAGACGTACGTCGTCTGCAAATGTCGTGACTTGTTTGGGTTGCTGAAGTCATGTTTACGCTGGGGATTCGCGAGGTATTGGTGTTGACATTTCGCCCGTATTTAGTCCAGTGGCATATGCGCTCCTGCTGCCCGTCTGACGGAATGCTCCCTCTCTCTCGCTCTGTTCGTTGCAGCGTCAAGTGTCCGATCCCCACGTGTCCGACGCCCAAGTTTCGCGTCAAGCGGCTGCGGCCGCTGCCGGCTCGCTGGACGGAGATCGCGCCCGAGACGAGGCAGGCCATCGCGCTCGAACTGCGTAAGTTGCGCATCCCTGGGCGATCGAGTATGGGGGTAGGGTGGGCTAGGTGAAAGGCAAGGGCTGGGTTCCGTCATGTTACTGTCTGGGTATGTGAGTTGTAAGTCGTGTCGGAGTCATTGCTGATCCATTGTGTCTGAGGTGCAATGTCTGGTGCAGTTTTGAGAAAGAGACATTCTGGGAAACACTGGACCATGTCAGCCCGATGGAAGGCTGGAAGAAATATTGTTTGTTGTTTGGATTTCCCGCTGATGTGAGTCGGTCATGTTGTTCGTTCCCTATGGTAGCTGTGTGCCGAGCCTGGTCCGTTGACAGCTGTTGTCTCAGTCTGACGTCACGTGCCTTTTTGTGGGGCGGTTTTCCGGCCGGACTGTGTGAACGGGCATCTGTGGGTTGGGCGTCTCGAGGCGGCCGTGCAGTGCGGCGCTGTGCTGTACGGTGATCCGTGTGGTACCGTGCCCTGTCCCCTCCCGCCTGCCCCCTTTGGCCGGCGACTCCGTGTCGGTACTGACCGGTGTCCCGCCGCTGCCGCAGAGATCACGCCCGAGGTGGTCAAGTGCTGTTCGGCGTGCCACAACCGGATCGCGCGCAAACTGACGCCGGGCGAGCCGGCCGAGGAGCCGTCCCAGTGGTCGGAGGCCGAGATCGAGCGGCTCCGGTCCGGCCTGCGCACACTCGGACCCGACTGGCAGCGGCTCGCCGAGACGGTCGGCGGCCGCAGCGCCAGCCAGTGCAAACGCTTCTACATCGACCACAAGCTCAAGCACAAGCTGGACGAGGTGATGGCCGAGTACAAGCGGGTGAGTGAGGCGCGGCGGGGATGGGTTGTGAAGAGGGTCCGGGTCTGGAGCGGACCTGTGGCTGACCTGTGGTGGCTGTTTGACCTTGAATGCCATAGATAGTCGTGTGCCGAATGGACGTGGGTCGGCCCGGCTGGTGTGTGGGTTCAATAATCGGCCACATTTACAAGCTAACGACGCTAAATGGGAAATTGATGGAAATGAGTCCGTGTGTCGGGCGCTGATGCGGTGTGGTTGATCGATCCGCGGGCCGTGTGGGCGGCGGCCGGCGGCGGTGGGGGCACGGCCAACTGACTGACTGACTGAGTGTGTGTCCCGCCCGCCCGCAGCTAACCGGCGACAAGGAGGGCCACGTGGTCGTCACGGACGAGGAGGAGTCGGGCAGCTCCACGTCGAGCGCCGACGACCCCGAGTCCCGGGCCGCCGCCGCCGCCGCCGCTGCCGCCGCCGGAGCGGCCACCAACTCCACGGGGGCCGTGCCGGCGCCGGCCGCCGCCGAGCCGGCCCAGCGCAAGGACAGCGAGTCGACGACGTCTGCGCCCTCGCCGTTCGCCCCGACCACCAACGGCACGCCGAACGGCGAGCTGCCGCCGGGCGGCGACGACCTGGTGCCGGCCGGCGCGTCGGCGGCCTCGCTGGCGGCGCGGCAGGCGCACCAGACGCCGAGTCCCGCCCCGCCGGCAGCCAGCGGCGCCGCCGGGAGCGTGCCGCCCACCGTGACAGTCAACAACAACGACAAGGGAGACAGCTCGGCGACGGTGAGTGACGGAACGTGGGTCCGCGATGAGGGAAGGATTGGAGGTTTGGTGCGGCTGCTTAGGTGCTTCATTTTTTCGCACTATGTCTTGATTGTAGCACTATCAATGTAACCAGTGCGAAATTACGCGCTTATTCAAATATTCATAGGTACTGCTGCATTTACGTTTCGGTCGAATGATTGACCCGTAACACGTCATTCTGACCCGGTGTCTCTCCTTCGCCAGGTATCGGCCGACGAGGCGACGAACGACGCAGACGACAAGGCCGAGCCCAAGTTCCTGGGGGCGCGCGCCGGCACGCCCGCCTCCACCATGTCTGTGTCGCCGCGGCCGACCCTGGCCAACTGCAACAAGGTGCTGATGGGCGACCTGATCGACGACACTATCAACATGTCGTTCCGCGGCCTGTGCAAGGACCGAGAGCTGGCCCAGGGACCCGGCGCCCTCTCGGCGCCCAGCCTGACCATCAAGAGCCTGCTGGGCGGCCAGGAACCGTGCGTGTCGCCGCTGGCCATGACGCGGCCGGCCGCCGTGCTCTCGCGCGCCGACAGCAACGAAGTGCAGGACCTCAGCGTGCGCAAACCGGCGGCGCCGCCGGCCTCCTCCAGCGCGCCGGTGGGTCTGAAACGGCCGCTGGAGCACCGGCCCGGCCAGTCGGGGCCGCCGCCGCCGCCGGCGCACCGGCCGGCCATGGTGCCGCGCGGCGTGCCCGACCCCCACCGGCTGGAACCTCCGCGCGACACCTACTACTCGCCGGACATGCGTATCCGCTCGCCGTCTCAGCCGCCCGTGTTCATGACGGACCCGCGCGCCGCGCTGGCGCCGCCGCCGCACGTGATGGCCGCGCCGCGACCGGCGTCACCGGCGCCGCGCGGCCTGCCGCCCAAGCCGGCCGGTCTGAAGCCGGCGCCGCCCCCGCTGACCAGCTCCCGGGCCGGCCCGCCGCCCGGGCCGCCGCCGGCGCACATGCCCGGACGGCCCGACCCGAAGACCAGCCCGATCTCGGTGCGCACCGGGTCCGGCTCCATCACCCAGGGCACGCCGCTGGCCAACATCCCGCACGTGGCGCCGTACGAGGGCCTGCTGCGCCCGATGGCGCCCCAGCAGCCGCCGCCGCACCAGACGGCCCAGAAGAAGGGCGGCAGCATCACACAGGGCACGCCGCTGCAGCCGGACCAGAAGCGCGCCGCGCCGCCCCAGCTCAAGGAGCACCCGACCACCGGCTACGACTCGCGCGGCGTGCTGGTGGTGGTGCAAGACGGCATGCGGCCCGGCGCCAGCTACGACGGCCGCGTGCCGCCCGAGCACTACAAGGCGGCGGCGCGCATGTCGCCCGGCGGCCACCCGGGCTACCCGCCGTACGCGCCGGGCGCCGTGTCGGCCGCCTACCACCACCACGCGGCGCAGCACCAGCAGGCCGCGCCGCGCCAGCCGGCGCCCTCGCCGCACGACCAGCTCTCCTCGCGGCATGTGCTGCTCAACGACTACATCACGTCACAGCAGATGATGGGCCGCCGGGACAGCCGCGGCGGGCCGCCAGAGGTCAAATCGGAGCCGCGCAGCACGCCCGGCCTGGACGGCCAGCCGCCGCCGCCGTCGCCGCAGCAGCAGTCGCTGTACTTCCCGCAGCCGCCGGCCGGCTACCCGCCCGTCTCCAGCTACATGCGGCACCAGGCGGCGGCGGCGGCGGCTGCCGCTGCGGCGCGCGACACGCCGCCGCCCCACCAGCAGCACCACCACGCGCCGCCGCCGCACCAGCCGCCGCCGCAGCGGCAGGGCGTCATCCAGCGGCCGACGGCCAGCCGGCCGCCCAGCAAGGCCGGGCCGTCCGTGCCGGCGCCGCACGACAGCTACCACAAGCCGTCGGCGGCCTCCCAGTACGGCCAGGACGTCAACTTCAGCACACTGGTGGACGTGGCCGTGGCCCAGAGCAGTCTGATGGTCCCCGGCCGCGAGGAGCAGCTGCAGCGCGAGATGGCCGCCCGCTACGGCCGGCCGCCGTCCTCCCACGAGCAGCAGCTGCGCGGCACGTACGCGCTCACCAAGGAGGCCATGGGACAGGCGCAGGCACAGGCGCTGCGCGGCGGCCGGCCGCTCGGAGAGGATAAGATCACCACCATGAGCCTGATCGACACCATTATCAACCGGTCGATTAACCAGGTGGAGAGCGGCGGCCAGCCGGTGTCCTCTGCGGCCGACCACCCTGCCGACCTGAGGGCCTCGCCGTACAAGGTGTCGCGCAGTCCCGCCGCCAAGGATGTGCTTCTGCTCGAGCAGCAGAACGACAAGCGCGCCAGCCCGCGCGGCCCGCCCATGGAGCCGCCGTCGTCGCACGAGGACTCGCGGCCGGCGCGCTCGACGCCGCTGTCGCTGGCCGTGTCCCGACCGGGCCCGCTGTACGCAGCGCCGGGCGGCCGGCCGCCGCAGCAGCCGTACCACTCGCTCGAGCCGCACGCCGCCCGCATGGCCATGCTGCAGATGCCGCGCTCCAGTGCCAGCTCGCTGAGCCCAATGGCGTACCAGGGCCGGCCGATGGCGCCGCCCGGCCACCGGCCACAGCACCTGTCGCCGGGCGGCGCCGGCGGCGGCCCGTCCGCCAGTCCTCAGATGCCATCCGCGCAGGACTACCCGTACCGCTACCGGAAGGCACTGCCGCCCCGCCAGCCGGAGCCGCCGCCGCAGTCGCCGGCCGAGGCGGAGCGGGCGCGCTACCGAGCCGAGGAGCGGCACATCATCCGAGTGGCGCAGAGCGGCTCGCCGGAGCGGGCCAACCACCGGCCGCCGGCCAGCCAGGGCTACCTGCCGCCGCCGCCGCCGCGCCGGGAGACGGTGACGCCGCCGGGGGGACCGGGCGACCGGCCCGACGGCATGGGCGACCCCTCCAAACTGTCGGCGGCGCAGCAGCAGGCGCTGTGGCTCCAACAGCAGCAGCAGCAGCAGCAGCAGCACCAGCGCCGCTCGGCCTACATGGAGCCCACCAGCCGGGCCAGCATCGCCAGCCCGCTCGACTACGTCAAGTACCGGATCGCCGAGGCTATGCGCACGCCGGACACGGCCGGCGGCGAGGGTGGCGAGCAGAAGGAGCGGCCGGCCTCGCGCGGCACCGTGCGCCCGCACAGCCCGCACACCACCTACGAGCCCGTGAAGCGCGCCCGGCTCACCCCGGACGCCGGGCCGCCCTCCGACGGCAAGCCACCGTCTGCCGAGCAGAAGGCGGCCGAACAGGCGGCGGAGCGGGCCGAGGCCGAGGCGGCCAGCGCCGAGCATCTGAAGCGGGCCATGGCAGCCGGCTACTACCCGTACCAGACGCCCAACGGCGGCCTGCCGCCCGGCTCCACGGCCGGCGACGGCGAGCGGGGTGGCCAGCACATCGGCAACTCGAGCTACCAGGACATCTCTGATGACGACTGAGAACCGACCGGACTGCGACGCGACGCTTATTACACACACACAAACACACCGACACACAGACACTCGCATACACACCCAGTCTTACAATCGGACCGTTACCGTACCGGTAGGAGTGGAGACAATACGCGGCGCCCGCGCGCCAGCCAGCTGTTGATGTATTACTGTGCGCGCGCCACCCAGCCGTTAAACTCTGGTCAGTCAGTCCCCGTCTGCTTTCATGTGATGTGATTGAGCAAACTGGCTGAGACTTGGCCACCCGTTTGTGTAGGGCTGTTGTAACGCTTTGTCGGTTGCATGTCCATGACTTTTGCTCACTGTGGCTTTCTCTTCATAGCCACGTTACCTTTTATATTAAGTCCATGTACAAAAGTGTGGCGCGTTGTATCCCCGATTATGTTATCACGTTGTTTTTCAAGTGATTCGCCGTGAATGGTGACGTTAGATTTAGAACTTGTGGCGAGGCGTGCTAGAGAGCCGTACTAAGGGTGGTAACTTAAACAACCTACTGTGGGCCGAAAGGCATCCGTGATCTCTTGTTATTACTGTTGAAATAAATTGTATGAAATGCTCGAACTTTATGCGTTTACGGTTGTGGCGAGCGCTTGGATACGGCGTAGGTTGGTCATGGGTGGCGCGGGCCTGGGTGTTATAACACACGAGTAGGGTTCGCACCGTCGTATATGAACAGTGGCAGTCACTGAAGGGGCAGGTATCACATTTCAGGAACCTGCGATCGCTCATTACCTCCGTACTGAGAATACGGGTGGGTTGTCTATCCGTATGCAGTATGCAGATCAAGTCAGCATTGACAGCAGACCAGATCGTTCACATGGCGGAGAACTTCAGCGGGGCACAATTGCCCTTAAGTAATAAGGTAGGTCATGCTCGGTGGTTGAGGCCAGGTAGCGTTTTAGGTCACGGCGACTTTCGTCTGATCGAGATCGTAGTTGATATCTGGACATGCCAATGTTTTGGAGTCACCCTCAACTATGGCTTTATGAGAAGTTGAGCTGTCCCTCCGTTCAGATGGGCTGCTCCTTCGTGAAAGTGCTCATTCCCTTTTCCCAATTGTTATTGACTCGGATTCCGATTGAGAAATACCCGGCGGAAAGGCTGATCCAGTCTATGCCCGAGGGACCAGCGATCAAGCATGCATCCTCCGAACAAACCCATCGCATCCTCCTTACTCTCCCTGTCCGGGCTGGCGGTCACCCCGCCCTGACAACGGGTGGATGAGGTTGGGTCCATACCAGGGCCGGGGCCCGTAAATCCTCCCCGGGGTGACCGTTTGGGAGGCGGGCGGACTGTGCCAGCGGGACAATCCGGTCCCACCGGGACGGTCTCGCTGTCGGTGTCCCGCACAACTCAGCCCAATGTCTACGGCTACGCCCTATCCTCCCACTCCATAGCTCTACAATGGTCTTTTCAGGCCGAAAGGGCCTCACTCCAAAGTCCCAACAAAACAAACAAGCCAGAGCGAGCATACCAAGGCTATAAAGCAAGGATAGAGACTGCAGCGACAGTGCTGAATGAGCAGTGAGCACCTCCAGAGGGCGCTGCAAACGGTAACGCTCAGTGTGTAGGGGTCTCTACTGAACAACTGAGGAGTGAGGACACTGCGCTGCTGGAAGGGTAGGTTGTTAGGTAGCGGCAGCATTGTCGAGTGCTATGGGACCTCCTCGGGTCTTGACCCATCACTCCCCAGCCGAAGGTGGAGGGGGGGGGGGGGATCACACCCCAGGCGGTTTTCTCGCGATCACTCGGAACGGGTTAACGATAAAGAGCTGAATGCTACTCACCTGACCTTTGAGGCAGCCAGATTTTGTGACACTAATCGTATTCTCAGGTCAGGTCACTAGCCTGTGACGTCACAAGTAAACTGCATTGTCCAAACATGTTGCAACTTTTCAGCCCCATCAGTGTAAGTGAATATTTCACAGGGAGATGAAGCTTACAGAATGCTGGTAGCTTCCGAGCCCTCACAATTTTAACTTGTATCCCATATTTTTTTTCGTCAGGGTCATTGCCATAGGCGGCGGAGCGGGGAGGGCACCGGGGCACCGTGCCCCCCTTTGATTTTGGCATTTTAACATTAGCCCTATGGGCGTTGCATGGAAAGAATGGGACCAAAAGTCGGCATTGCCCCCTCCCCCCTTAATTGAAGGTGTTCCGCCGCTACTGGTCATTGCATAGTGTATAAGTCATCGGATGCCTTTTGACACCGGGAACGATCGAAGACCAATTCAAGCACCATACACTTTTTGTTAGCTCTGATACTTGGATTTCGCATTGGAAACCTTACACGTCTGTGATGTTGCATGGGTCGTTTGAGGTCATCGAAGTTATTCGTTATTAACTCTCGCTCAAAATGAGCTAGCGAATCGGGAACATCAACAATGGACTCAGAACGACCTATTATGACCTCCTTTGACCTATTTCGTAGCCTGAACGGCCGTGACCTGACGCTGACCAAGGGTTTACACCGTAAGTTGACTTCTTCCTTAACGATAATTTGACCATTCAACGCGTCTGATCATGACGAACACGACGGTGCGAAAGTCGTTACTCTATGACCATTTTATCGGAGTAATTTACCAAAAACCATATATACACCCAACTTTGGGTCGTTAGCCTGATCTCACTGGTCAGTGGTTGACCTGCGACTGATAACTTAACCCTATTCCTGGCGGGGGGGGGGCCTCAGGAGCCCCCCCCTGAGGTTTTTTGGTTATTTCTCCCGAACGCTTTGAGCTAGGAAGCTCAAATTTTCTGACTTTTACTAAAAGGCTTTTACGCAACATTTCTGAAAATTTTGAGTTGATCTGATCTCAGGTCAGGTCACCAGAAGCGGTTTGGTGACCCTACCTCAGAAAAGTTTGCAATCACGCCAGAGCTAGAGTTTTTGACCGATCAATTTCTTCTCTTCAGGCTTTAGTTAGGGTACCAGTATGTGCAATTTGTATATCTCAGAATTTTCATATCTGTGACCTGAGGTCAGGCCAGACTCGTGACCTTTACATTGCAAGCCTATGGGAAAATATTGAAACGCCTCCTGCTTCGTGTAAACGAGTCAAAACCACCCAATTCTTTCAGTATTATGGAAGATTATCTCATCGGTGATGATCCTGGTGCCGCTGATTGACAGGGGCATCGGCAAAGGTCATCTGAGGTCATGTGACGTCATAAATCGTTTTTCTGTAAATAAATCACGACATGATGGTGCTAAAGACTTGTAAGTGGTACCAAACTGCTCGCCTGGTCAAGGCGCGTCGTTTGGTATGCAGCATGACCATACCCCACAACCTCATTGATGAATGACCTGACCTTGACCTCAGGTCAAATTTCAAATTGACCTGTGAAGGTCATCACATACTTATTTCGCATCGCCTCGGCGAGAGCAACAAAAAATGTATTGGTTTTATGTCTCTATGTTTCTTAGTTTAAAAGTTATATAGGTAACTAATTCCAAAACATTTTATCGTTGATGACCTCTGGTTACCTCAATATTGACCTGACCTGAAAATGTTGTATGTAAAAGTTGTAGATCTTTAAACGACCTATCGAACGCCGTTCGCCGTTTGTCGCTGCGATGTGTAGTTTTTGAGATCTGAAGGGGGGGCCGAATCGGCCCCCCCCCCGCCAGTTTCTTGTCCCGGCGGAGCCCGCCAGGAATAGAGTTAATGTTGCGTCTCGTTACGGCCAACGCACTCATTTTATTTTCCATGAAGCTGTATTTTGATTTAGGGCGAAACGACGAGAACATCCCCTCTCGGCTGGGCTTCCCTTTGAACACACAAGGGTTAGTTCTACCACGGGAGTTCAAAATGGGGCAGGTGCTGTTCTGAAGCTCACATCCCTCGTAGCATAAGACGCCTAAAGCCTAATGTCATAGTCGTTTTGTGAAGAGATGGAATGGACTGCCGGGGCCAGCTGTCGGGACATACCAGAATCAGAGGTCGTCAGCCCCGACGGAGGCAAGGTCGTCACCGGCGCGTCATCGGCTGAGCCGTCATCGAGCGTCACCACCGGGCGCCGTGTCGAGTCATCGGGAGGCGACTGGTGACCGCGCCAGATGCCGTGACGGCGCGGAACGGCATACAGTGGCGGGTCAGAGCCCCGCCACCGCCCGGGTCCGAATGGACGGCAGAGGTATGGTTTTTGACCTGAGAGTGGATCAACCACGGCGATGCTGAAGAGCCTGGCAGTGGTGGACAGGACTGGTGGATCTTGCAGCCAATTAGTTGATTTAGTTCAACACTCAACAGTGCGACTTTTATGCTCGTTTTCTGGATCCGTCTCGGCGCGTCCCTCCCCGGCTCATGCCTCTCGTCTTGCACGAGTTATTCAGCGGCGCGGTGCCGGTCACGGTCCATCGGCCGTGTGGTGGACGAGCTGCGGCTGCGGCGGCCCGCCACACAGTCAGCCACTGACGCTGCAGCGGCGTCTCGTCTGCGGCGGCACACTGTAGGCCGGCAGCCTGAAAAAGCGCTAGAAATTCCCCCAAACTGACTGTCCGCAATATGAACAAAATAGGTATCATTTAATCCCAAATTGATCGAAGAATACGATTCCGAAGCTAGTTTTGCCCTAAGGTCAAAATTGAGGTCGTCAGTTGTCACCAAACACAAGACAATTTAGACTCTCTATAGGCCACCACATTTACCGATTTTAATATGAACTTTAGGGGTAATTTATTAGTTGACCAATCGTCGTTTTGAACGAAATTTCCTGTCAGACTAGTTCAGGGCACTGTTGTTCACTGTGCCAACATCATTCTGACATATTGCATCGCTTTTCTGCAAGATAAGCTAGCTGTTTGCAAGCAGCTGCAAGACGTAATTTAAAATCATATCCAATTTTTTAATTAGACTTTTATAAGAACGTTATTTCGAGCGGCTAAAAATGAACATTTTATACTAGCCTCTAATTACTCATCTTTTGTTCCATATAGGTGCTTTGCTGCTTTTCCCTGCTACTTTTCGAGATATGTGCCAGTAAACCACATGATGTAGGGGCAATTGTCACCTCGCCGCTCTACTGAAGGCCCGGCGCTCTTTAAAACGCTGGAAGTTGTGAAAAACAAACGCTTATAATCTAAATAAAATATATATCCCTGAGCTCAGAATTGATCAACGCACACAATGCTATCAACATTTCTGGGCCAAACTCAAAAATTCAGTCATTATTAACCCCTAAACACAAGTCAGTGATAATCAACAACAACTTGTTCTTTAGTTAGACTTTTTGAGAAATGTTATTTCGAGCCGCTAAAAATGGCCATGCCATACAAACCATTAATCATCTTTCTGTCATGCCCTACTCGCAATTTTTGCTAATGCCTGCTACTCTTCGAGGTCACGTGACCTCACCATTAAAAGTGAATGGGGAAATAAGGAAACTGTTGTTTTTGCGCATGGAATGATTTCAAACTATCTCAAGCACACGGAATCGTGATTTCGTGCACTCCTTGCAAGATCCGATGCTTTACTTTTGCATTTTTGACCTTCCGTGACGTCATTTATGACGTCACACCGGTCATAGGAGTTTCTCGTCAATAACTCATGATCAAATTGAGCCAGCGACTCGGGAAAGCCACCAATGGACTCGGGAAGACCTCCCGGATCGAATGATATGCGATACGACCTCCTTCGATTAAGTTCGTGGCCTGATGGGCTCTGAACTGACCTTGACTCGAGGTCAGTACCTTAAGTTGACCTCACCCGAACAAAAAGTATACCATTCGACGCGCCTGAGCCAGGCGAACACGATGGTGCCAAAATCGCTGCTCTGCGGCCATTTTTTGCGAAATTATTTGCCAAAAACCAGACCCTACCTTGGGCTTTTTGACTTCACCTCAGAGGTTACCGGTTGACCTGGGACCTTAAAATCGGGTATCAATCGTTCCGCCTTGAAACGGCGCACACGCTTGTTTTTTCCGCGAGGCTCTAGCTCCATTAGGGGCGAAACAGCAAAAAGGGGTCGTACCAACCCTCCCCCCCTCGGCCGGCCGAGGGAATGGGGGGTCCGACAATAGGTCCGGCGAGGGTTAAGCAGCCCCACTTCGTTTTTAGCATGTTTGCTTGTCTGTCACTGAGATCAACAACTCAATCACAAATAATTTCTAGCACTTTTCCGGACCCCCGGCCCAGTGTGCGGCAGCGGCGGAGGTGTAACGGGCCCCTGCAGCGGCCGGCGCCGCCGAGCAGCTGCCGTCCGCGGCTCCTCCACGCTCCACTGACGAGCGCTTGACCTGGCCGCGCGGTGGTGGGCCGACCGCCGCCGACAGGGGCCCGCCGGCCGACCCATGCACCGCTCACGGGGACAGTCCAGGAGATGCACAAAGGGTGCAAGCAGACAACAGACGAGTTGTCACGACGAGAAGTGCAAATCGGTCCTCGACCGCCGTCACACATGTGCATACTGTCAAGTGTCAAGTCCAGTTACTCTGCATAAACATCATGTGACCTGAGTGACTAGCTCCTAACTGCAACTGCAACTGCATGATCTGAGTGCCTTTGGCCTATTCCATATTTGTTAGTAGCCATTCGTGAAAGTCCGAAATGCGAATGGCTCGTGGAGCGAGCATCATCACTGGTCACACCAGTGATTGATCGGGAAGGGCTCGGTATGTTATTTGGGGCGCCGACCGGTCGCCGTCCGCCCACGTCACCCGTCCAGGAATCGGCTGTGACACGGACTGCGTGTTAGACGAATAGGACGGCCTCGACTGGACTGGGAGGGAGACTGCGTGTTAGAGGAACAGGACGGCCTCGGCCCGGCTGATTCAGGGCGGTCCGACGGGAGCAGGTCAACAGCTGCAGCCCGGGGGCACTAGGAAAGGGAGGGCGGAAGGAGAGCATTGGAACGGACACAGAAGGTCACGGTGGGCCCCCCGGGCGGCTCCAGGTAGAAACAGAAGGCCCGCGGCCTCATTGTGCCCAGTCGGACACAGAAGGTCACGGTGAGCCCCCCGGGCGGCTCCAGGTAGAAACAGAAGGCCCGCGGCCTCATTGTGCCCAGTCGGACACAGAAGGTCACGGTGGGGCCCCCGGGCGGCTCCAGGTAGAAACAGAAGGCCCGCGGCCTCATTGTGCCCAGTCGGACACAGAAGGTCACGGTGGGGCCCCCGGGCGGCTCCAGGTAGAAACAGAAGGCCCGCGGCCTCATTGTGCCCAGTCGGACACAGAAGGTCACAGTGGGGCCCCCGGGCGGCTCCAGGTAGAAACAGAAGGCCCGCGGCCTCATTGTGCCCAGTCGGACACAGAAGGCCGCAGTGTGGCCGACCTGGCGACCCTGCACTTCCGGTCGCCAGCGCCGCCGGAACCAGTTCCGTCGGTTCGGTCAGCGCCGACCAGTCGGTCCGACCAGTCCGTCTGACCAGTCGGCCGCGCGGTCACCGACTTCAGCTGTGTATGCCGGGAGGGAGGGCTGCAACACCCACCCACGCTACCCGCCGGACCAACAGGTTCACCGCGCTTCCACACTGACGGCTCACTTCGCTCCCACACAGACGGTTCGCTTCGCTCCGGTACTGACGGTTCACTTCGCTCACACAGTGACTTGATTTAGCTCCTATAGTTTATTTCGCTCTCATTAAAGACGGTTCACTATAGGTAGGTAACTTACCTACTCTCATACATACGGCTCACGCTGCTTCCACTTCGCTCCGAAACTGACTGGTTCATTTCTCTTTGATACTGACGGCTCACTTCGCGCTCATACCGCGGGGATGACTGCATAGAATACCGTATAGGTTCGCTTCCCAACACTCCAAAAATAATTGTGCATATACGATATTTTACGTGAATGAGCGTAAATAAACGGTGTTCGCTTATTTTGCTTGGCTTTATTAACTTCTTGTCTACGAACTAACACCCAGTTTCTGACGAAGTCAATGTACAGGGTGTCCCATAATTACCCGGACATTGTTAATTAGCGTATAAAATAAGGCAAACATGATTGCGCTTTTTTCTTTTTACCGTCCTATATAGTCAACTAGGGTGGCTGTGAAATAGCACATGCAATAGATACGCTTGTTACAAGATCAGCCGACAATGATGGAAAATGCCAGCCATTGCTGGTCTCAGTTGTTTTACGGGTCTCCCGAAACTGGGTGTAGGCCTGTTTTCTTTGACCTCTTGCCGGAGGATAATACGATCATGTAAGATAAATTTGACATCAAAGTGTTCCCAGGCCATAAGGTATTATCCCCCAAAACAAAAATTTCTGCCTGCGCCACTTTTGCTGCGTTTTTTTTTTTTTACATCTGGAGTGGAGAAGCTCCATGTCTGAACATTGCGCAACCTTTGGCTTCCAACAGATTTGGTTTCCAAAACAAACCCGTTCATGGCCATTTGGTTCACGGCATCCAGTTTTCGCACTGGTAGAATATTACCGCAGTAGTACTCTGTGCTAACGGTTGTCTTTGGGCCATCATATCAAGCCCAATGAATGTACGTTGGCTCAAAATGTCTCACAATTTGATTTTCGACGGGTGCCTGGCCGTCTCTGCTGTTGGGGCGTTGTAGCCATCTGACGTTCACACAAGCCTTTTTCGGGCGGTTCAAATGACATAATACCTTCGTTAGACCACAAAGTGTGCCTCATTATACTGTTTTGTTGTATATGTTATGTTTTTGGGATGAATTGTAGTGATTTGCGCTGCTTTTCCCGTAGTTTTCGCATCTTTTTCTGGCGAAGGACCCCAAATCCCAAAATTTTGTCGAAGATAGTGGTGCAAAGTAGACTGATGTTTTGTAGATAATCCTGATCTATTGTTTATCTATAGAAAAAAAAATGTCCGGGTAATTCTGGGACACCCTGTACACAATGCTTGCGCCTCGATGCAATGTTTTTAATAATGTCTGAATAAGTTCTGACTTCTGGGCGTTCATTCTCAGTGACGCGGGTCGTAACTATGCATTGATTCACATGACCGGTAGGCGATATTAGGTACACGTCAGTCATGAGTGACTCAATGCTTGCATCCAGGTTCCCGCCTATTGCAAGTCGAACAATGAGTTTCTCGACTTGGTCGCGCTCCTGGTCTATTTACCATACGATGCTTCGCCACCTTACCAGCGAGAGTATAGGCCCCTGAAGCACGACAGGAAGGCATGTCAGAAGCGGACGACAGAACTGACGTTGAATCTATTTAGACGGTGACATGGGATGCCGAGGTGTCGCTGCTGATAAGTTGTTGGATGTTACAGATATAAAATACTGAATTCGGTCTTTGCTTAATGAAACCAATTAATGAACGTTTATCTTACCTCCGTTGCCGTCGGCGTCGGAGCAAATTACCGTCGGAGCCGTCGGCGTCGACTCGTTTTGTCACCTCTGCGTCTTCCTGTTCCTGCGGCCGTCACCTGACGTTGAACGGCGCCGATCGTGGCGCACCAGCTGGGCGGAAGCGGCGCACCATCTGTCGACGGCTGCGGCACGCCGGGATGGCCGCTCTCCGGCTCCTGGGATCGTACATCAGCGACGAAGCATGGATGTAGACGGACAGCCGGGAGGGGACCCGACCGGGCACAGCAAACATGCTCAATGTACATACATGTTTGATAGGTACAAGGACACAAATAAACAACACACACATACCTACATGTATGAATAAATGGGCTCATGCATGCCTACAAGTACCTACTGACAGTTTGAGACATTGTGACCGAGAGAAACACCGATGAAAAGGAGGCAACCAAAGCGGAAACTGGGATGAGAGTGACTTGACAATTAAACATTCGCCTTTGCTACGACAAACATTGAAGGAAAGCTCTCACAAGAACTGGGGCCAAGAACTGGGAACAAGAATTGTTAACCGGTCCCCATAGGCCATAAAAATGATGCTGCAACATTTATATAACTGTTCTTTGTCTCCGCACCAGCCAAATTACCATTATCATTCATCAATCGGTTACCGAATCGGGCGGACCGCTCTGCCCCTGTGTCTGCAGGTCCGGTAATGACCGCTGTGCACTAGGTCAGGTCAATGTCCCGGCGCCCGCCCGGTGACGTCAGCCAGCAGATCGCAGCGTCACCCACCAGTACATGTGATGTCACCAACTCACCAGTGTCGCAGACCGCAGTGACATCAGTACAAACAACTACGAAGACTTGATACCCTCTGCCGCCTCTCGGCACATGGAAAATTGAGGTCGTTCTGGGACCCGCTCCCAACCGGAGGTCCATAGGGGAAGGTGGGGTAAGACGGACCAGCTAAGGTTTGAGGCCGCATATCTTGCTACACTGCTCTCGTAATTCATATTATTTATAGTCTTCGGAATGCTCAATCCTTCCTCTGTTGATATGTGTAAAGACTAAATTTCAAATTAAAGACATCTAGGTGGTGGATGCTCTTAAAGAGGGACATGTCAAAAACTCAGACAAGAAAAAACGTGGGGTAAGACGGACCACCCAGCAGTGCCTGCTATCCGTTCATGTGTGTTACACTTCTGCTCTGTACTCTTTGTAAGAAAAAGTAACCAGAATGGTAAAATAACAAAATGAGCCTTTATTCTTTACTCATGTGTGATGGAAGTGCAGCTAAAAGCTGGGAACATGTGTGTTGATTGTCGTTTGACATGAATGCATGCTAACTGAGCACTTGCATGCATGGCTCACATGCAACAAAGACTCCTTCCTGAAAAATTAGCTTACTTAAACTTGTGTCAATGTTTTGGAAAAGAACTTTCCATATGCAGGGTACAATGGACCACCACAGAGTAAGATGGACCACAGTGGTCCGTCTTGCCCCAAATCTAAATTCTGTCATTATCATGACGTATATGTCAAATAGCCCAACATTGCAAAACCTTGCCTTTCTTAAAGTGTGACTATAACTAAGTTTATAACTTTGTTCTTCACAGTTAAGTGCAAAATAGAAACCAATCATGCAAGAAAGGCGCCGTAATTGAATCACCCGTAGACCTCTTATATTAGATCGGTTTGACGAAAAACAACATTTTTCTCAGTAACTCAAAAGCTATGCATCCTAGCAGCATGAGCTCAAGGTGGCCATTGTTACGAAGGAATACAAACATAGTGAGTGTATAAAGCAGTAGATACCAGCAGCGGTTCAGCCGGGAGGGCTGGTGGTCCGTCTTGCCCCGCTGGGCCGTCTTACCCCACCTTCCCCTACACCAAAAACATATGTACAAGGAAACTTGTAAAAGCCCTATAAGAACAGTGCAACAAATCGAAGAGACGAAAGACCTTTTTTACAGAGAGGAGACAAGTGGTCCGTTATCGAAGGGACTCCGAGGCCGTTTATGACCCCGCCCCGACTGTCCGTTTAGACCCCAGTATAGTCTGTTCAGACGTCCGTTTGTCCTTCTCGCCGTTCGTCTGCACAGTGGCGGCAGGTGACAGTCGCGATGACAGTGGAGAGGCCGCAGGTGACAGTGGGCAGGTCGCAGGTGACAGTGGACAGGCCGTGACAGTGAACAGGCTGTCGGTGACAGTGGACAGGTCGCGGGTGACAGTGAACAGGCTGTCGGTGACAGAAGGCAGGCCGCATGTGACAGTGGACAGGTCGCGGGTGACAGTGAACAGGCCGCATGTGATAGTGGACAGGCTGTCGGTGACATTGGACAGGCCGCAGGTGACAGTGGATAGGTCGCGGATGACAGTGGACAGGCCGCAGGTGACAGTGGGCAGGTCGCAGGTGACAGTGGACAGGCCGTGACACTGGACAGGCTGTCGATGACAGCATGGACAGGCCGCAGGTGACAGTGGACAGGCTGTCGGTGACACCGTTAGCGCCGCTCCGCCGGCTCCGCGCCACTCTGGTCAGCCACGCGCCAGTTGCCGCGCTACTCTCGTCAGCCTCGCGCCAGTCGCCGCCGCAGCCCGCGTCCGTGAGCACCGCGCCGCGCGCCGTGCCGGCCGCCGCCTCTCCCCTCAGCTGCCCCGAGAATACGGACCGGACATGGCTCTCACAGGTACGTCAGAGAGGCACTGCAACTGCATAGTGCACACTGTCTGCACCTAATCTAAGAATGAAGCCCAGCAAGGCACTGTTCACCGAAAGACATCACCATTCAAATTTCAAACGTGGCACGAGCTCGAGCGCAGTTATTCCCAGAGCCGTTTAACCAAATCACCGTTTTTATAGGAAGTGTCTCTTTAAACCATTAACTAGCATTTCAGTGGTTTGGTACATTACCAATGTCGGAACCAACTCATTTTTTTCATTATTTGTTGAATAGGTACTTGCAGTGCATCACATACTCGTTCAGTTCAGTTCAGTTCCATATATGTTAGTAAACACAGGAGAACACAGAAGCGGTTAAGGGGTGTGCAGACGACGAAGAATGAATCGTTCCCTCCCACCGCCGCTATTTGGTCCTGTTCGTCCTGACGTATATTATGACCTGCCCCGCTAGTTGTTTACTCTAGAGTTGAGTTCAAGCATTGCAAATTCGTCACAGCTCGGTGGCGTCCGACCGTTTAAGATGTTGGCCACCTTAAACGGTTTTTAATCATGAGAAAACCAAAAGGCGAAAGCACCCGTACGCTAACCAATTTCTTTCAATGGCTGCGGTAGGCGGTAGGCACGGGCGCCTGCATCCAATAAGAAATATCGTAAGCTGAGCTGCTCCGTGCCAATGAATCCCCGGCGGTCGTTCAATGTGTGTGAATTACGGAGGCGACTCGCCCCAAAGTCTCAATTACCATAGTTGAGTTCAGCTCATGAGCTGCAGACCTGCAGCCAGGGCAGATCTCGGCTATGGTTATTGTGCTGGGTAGTGTACGTTCTGCGGGACGTGCACTAGCCCTCCAAGCCCATATCATTGTCTGCAAATGGTTTAACACCCCCGAGTCCCGGAACGCGCGTTCCTTTCCATATCACTGCACCATCCGACTCCGAGTGAAACCCAGCCGTGGCCGTGGGCAGTAGGTCTGTTGGTTAATGTCCCACCGTTTAGCGATGATTGAGATGCACGGCGTGAGTACAAAGGATGATGAGCTGAGAGGGCGCGGATTCACAGACCGACTATTACAGTTAGAAATTGCCGAGTCTGCATGCAATAGTGATAGCCGAGAGGTGCCACGTCCCGGACGAGGTGTGCTTGAAAGCGAGATGTGGTTTAACGAGAGAGAGAACGACTTAAGCACAAAAGAATAGAGCCAGGATATCAAACCGGTAGGTGCCTCAAACATATTTCGTAGGTTGCCGCGTTTAACGCCTGTTCTGTATTTGAAATTAACATAACATTTAGATTCGATGACTTAAAAGTTAATTGACACAAGTTGCCTTCATAGATGAGAGCATTCTCATAAATGCACCCTGCCACTATCCGTTTAATCACTCTTATAGAGGCTTGGTGCGCTATACATAACTACCTACCTATCGGGCATATCAATGCGATTCTCAATCACTCTACGCATCGGTAATGGCCAGTGAACACCTACATTATTCTGCATACACTTACCTATTGGTTCCAATACTCCGTGAATATTTTACCGCTGGATGACATCGCCATCAGACACGGCCATATGCAGTTCGGCCACTAAATCCGGTGAGATAGATGTAATGACAACGTCTCAGCCGAGTGACCACCAGTCACATGACTGTGCGGCAGTGAACCACCTGAAGTTATGTGACTGCGCGGCGGGAGGCCAGGTCATTGGGTCAGCAGTGCGTGGAGCAGCATGTCGCACCTCGGCGGCCCTGTGGAGGTTTTCACTCACCGACCGGTTCGGCGGCCTTTCGCCTGGCTCAGCAGGACACAAACCGAACTGGGTCCACCGCCAGGCGGGGTCACGGCTGAGGAGGCTGATGGAGATCGTTTTGTCTGTTTCTAGCTTCGCTGACCATTCCGCGTCCCGACCATTTAACTCCGACCCTCCGGGCCGGCGGCAGGTCTCCCGTGGTGTGCTGGGCCCCATTACTCTCGGCACAATGCCCGAAATTGTGTCACCGCCCGGACGCCGGCAGCGCGAGAAATGCGCGAGACGGCGGCACCTCTCGCGAGTCACGTGTAAAACTCTGCCGGGTGTCCTCACATCGTTTATCAGGCCCGGCCTGTGCTCCAGTGCTGCTTTATGCTTACACCTCATCCAGCCCATGGCAACCGCACTGACTATCGAGTATCGACCATAGATAACAATATTTGATCGGTTGACGGTTGATCGGTTATACACACAATCTGTTTAAGGTACGCACAATACCTAATAACGTCATGACTTAAAAACGTAATTGGTAGGATGGTGTTCTACAGTTTTGCTGGTTTGAAACGTTATTTTGGGATTGCTATTTAATTATGACTTAAAGTAGGTATGAATGATGACCATGTGCTAATGCATAAAAACGGCCGAATAACAAAATCCAATATTGTTGTTGCTTTCCAAAAGCAAAACACAATTTCTAAAACAAAACGTTTTGTTTTCCGGCCATTTTTAGACGATGAGCACAAGGTTATCATTAGGTTTTCGTAATCAGAATGGCAGGTATACTTACGGTCTTATAAAACAATAAACTAACACAACGATGACAAGTCCGAAGTCGAATCATGGACCATCGGAGGCCGAATTCACCAGATAACCCGTTTCGATTCTCGACCGGACCGTAACTGCCCCGTGCCGAATTCGGAACTCCAGGGTCACCGACCCGCAGGAAATGACTGGATAATCTCGACAACAAATGCAGCAATGGCAGTATCGAAAGGAGCGCCTGGGACCGGTCACGCAACACTGAGCTCAAGAATCGTCTGACAATTGTTAAATGACGGTGCGCCTGAACTGCACGATCTTGAACATGCACATATTCACTCACCTCTGTGTAAAGTGTGAGTAAAGCTTAGCAATGTCACACACACTTGACCGTCCTTATATTGGTCCTGAGTCTTCAACCGATAAATAATTCGTAAGTCAGAGCTTTTAAAGGGACCCTCCCACCTTAACATTAGATTTGAGTTGAGATAGCCAAAATGGGGTCCCTGGCTCACAAATCACAATTGCCGGTTTCGGCACTCACAACATTGAGAAATGCCTTAAAGGGACAGTATCATCGAAAAAAAAATCAATGTATGGAGCTGATTTTTTTTTTACTAGCATTTCTTATTTTTCTGAATCAGAAAAACATAGTTTGAGGACCGAACTCGGTGAAAAATATTTTTTCATGAGCGAGTCATTTTCATGAGCGAACCACCACTACAAGCATGGCCGCCACTTTGGAAGCCTGCGAAATTACTACAGAACTATTCGAAATTACTACAGACAGCTATTCGAAGAACAGACACTTCGCCGGTACCCACTCTGGACAAAATTATCACATCTGAAAGAGAAGTTCTGCAAATTCTAAATTCCCTAGACGCAAACAAATCTACCGGCCCAGACAACATCCCTGTGAAACTTTTAAAATTAACTGCCATCTTAATTGCATCCCCTTTGTCGAAACTATTCAACAAATCACTAGCGCTAGGCATTTACCCTTCCAAATTCAAAGAGGCCAACATCAAACCAATATTTAAAAACAAAGGCTCCCCATCTGAGCCCACAAACTACCGCCCCATAAGTCTTCTTTCTTCGTTGTCCAAAGTTTTTGAAAAAATAGTCCACAAACACATATATGCACATCTTTCCCACCATAACCTCTTGACAGATAAACAGAGTGGGTATCGGCGAGGCCATAGCGCAGAACAACAATTATTATACTTGACACATAATTTATACAAAGCATTGGACTCAGAAAGCGATTTTACTGCTATTTACCTGGACATTTCAAAATACTTTGACAAAATTTGGCACGAGGGACTTTTGTACAAATGTAGACATGAATTTGGCATCACTGACTCACTTTACGACTGGCTAAAATCTTACTTGTCTGATAGACGACAGCGAGTTCAGATCGGCGATACCTTTTCAAAAACAGAAATTATCAACGCCGGATGCCCACAGGGTTCGGTTTTGGGTCCTCTTTTAGCCCTCATTTACCTCGATAACCTCTCTACTAGAACACAAAACGACATTTTATTTTTCGCAGACGACGTATCGCTTTATGCATCCCATACAAAACAAAATTTGAACACAACACAGACGTCATTACAAAATGATCTCAATGAAATACAAAAATACGGTAAAGAATGGGCGATTACTTTTAACGTAAGCAAAACAATACAACAGACATTTTCACGCAGCCCACAAAACACACCACCTGCTCTTACATTTGGGGACGACATAATACCCATTCACGAAAACCACGCTCATCTGGGAATGACATTTTCAAAGGACTTGCGGTTTCATCAGCACCTTTTTGTTGTTGTTGTTTGCAGACGACCGTCGTCTGTCTTCGTCGACGACTGTCGTCTGCCTTCGTCGGCGACCGCCGTCTGCCTCGGCGACCGTCGTCTGTCTCGTCGGCGGCCGTCGTCTGTCTCGTCGGCGATCGTCGGCCGCTTCGTCGACGACCGTCTCCTGTTACGTCGGCGGCCGTCTGCTGTCTCGTCGACGACCGTCGTCTGTCTTCGTCGACGACCGTCGTCTGTCTTCGTCGACGACCGTCGTCTGTCTTCGTCGACGACCGTCGTCTGTCTTCGTCGACGGCTGTCGTCTGTCTTCGTCGACGGCTGTCGTCTGTCTTCGTCGACGACCGTACCGTCGCCCGCTTCGTCGACAGTTGTCGCCGCTTCATCGGCGACCGTCTCCTGCGTCGACGATCGTCGGCGGCCGTCGTCTGCCTTCGTCGGCGGCCGTTGTCTACCTCGTCTGTCTTCGTCGACGACCGTCGTCTGTCTTCGTCGACGACCGTCGTCTGTCTTCGTCGACGACTGTCGTCTGTCTTCGTCGACGACCGTCGTCTGTCTACGTCGACGACCGTCGTCTGCCTTCGTCGGCGGCCGCCGTCTGCCTTCGTCGGCGACCGTCTCCTGTTACGTCGGCGGCCGTCTGTTGTCTCGTCGACGACCGTCGTCTGCCTTCGTCGACGACCGTCGTCTGTCTTCGTCGACGACCGTCGTCTGTCTTCGTCGACGGCCGTCGTCTGTCTTCGTCGACGACTGTTGTCTGCCTTCGTCGGCGACCGTCGTCTGCCTCGGCGACCGTCGTCTGTCTCGTCAGCGGCCGTCGTCTGTCTCGTCGGCGATCGTCGGCCGCTTCGTCGACGACCGTCTCCTGTTACGTCGGCGGCCGTCTGCTGTCTCGTCGACGACCGTCGTCTGTCTTCGTCGACGACCGTCGTCTGTCTTCGTCGACGACCGTCGTCTGTCTTCGTCGACGACCGTCGTCTGTCTTCGTCGACGACCGTCGTCTGTCTTCGTCGGCGACCGTGGTCTGTCTTCGTCGACGGCCGTCGTCTGTCTTCGTCGACGGCCGCCGCCTGTCTTCGTCGGCGACTGTCGTCGGGGGCCGCCGTCTGCCTCGGCGGCCGTCGTCTGCTTTCGTCGGCGACTGTCGTCTGTCTTCGTCGACGGCTGTCGTCTGTCTTCGTCGACGACCGTCGTCTGCCTTCGTCGGTGGCCGCCGTCTGCCTCGTCGACCGTCGTCTGTCTCGTCAGCGGTCGTCGTCTGTCTCGTCGGCGATCGTCGGGCGCTTCGTCGACGACCGTCTCCTGTTACGTCGGCGGCCGTCTTCTGTCTCGTCGACGATCGTCGTCTGCTTCGTCGACCGTGACCCGCCTGGCTGCATCGTCGCTGACTGCTAACCCGTCCGCTGGTCCATCGACTGCTGCCTACTAACGGGGCTGCTCTCTGACACCATGTCTTCATCGGATTCTGAGACCTCGCAACGTCCGGAGTTTGGGAGAAACTATGTTCGCCGGCTGGAGATGCAGCTGGAAGATGCAACTCGGCGGATCGGCGAGCTGACTGCGGTGATCAGAGATCGTGGTGGCTCCACTGTGACAAATTCGTCAGGCCCAACCAATCCGCCTGACGATAACGTGGCGCCGCCGCCAATAACGACCGGTTCGGAACGTGAACCGCTCCAACATCAGCCGGTAGCGACCGGAACGGCACCAGAAGCGCATCAACCGGGACCAGTTCCGGTGCTGCATCTTCTTCAACATACGCACAGTCTTCCCTCTTTTGCACTTGGAGGTGCGGTTAGCTTACATGAGTACCTACAACGGTTCGAGGAGCACTGCCAAACGGCTTATGCAGGCAGTCTCGATCATGCCTTGCCACTACTGAAAACGCTTCTGACTGGTGAAGTGGCCGACATCTTCAACGCATGCGGTGGGACGGAGACACCCTACGCCCGTCTGAAGCTGCGAATGCTCCGCTGGGTTGAAAGACAAGATGCTTCTGGACATCAGACTGCAAAGCAAAGATTCGACGGCTGCAAAAGAGTTCAGAATGAGTCTCTACCCCTCTTTGCTCTGCGACTGTCATCTCTGTTTGAAGACGCATACCCAGCCGCTGATGTGCAGACTTCGAAGCTACTTCGGGATCGTCTACTTGACAACCTGACTCCTCAAGCTGCAGATCATCTGAAGAAGCAAGAGCGTTACAACAAGGAAATCCACGGCATCACGCTCAAATGGGACAACTTCATCACGATTCTCCAATGCGAATGCTTCGAGGATGTCAACTCCTCACTTTTCTTCTCCCGGGAGACGCCCCCTGCACATCTTGGTTCTCGCGCGCGGAGCTCGAGGAGCAGGGACTCCAAGTCCACGCCATCTGCCAAGCCGGGAGCAGTTCAGCGTGGAACTCATCACACAGCGACGTGCAAGGCCTGCCACAAGGACTCACGACTGCAGGATGAGAGCGATTCTTCGGAATCTGATGGCGATCGCCTCGCTGTAGACCGACGGGTTCAGAGAGACGAAAGAAGAAGAAGAAGAACACGAAGAGACACAAGCCCAGGGGAGAGGAATCGTGACGAAGGAAGCAAAGAAGGAACATTGAAGACATGCAAGTTCTGCCACCGCCGTGGCCACGTCGCAAGCAACTGTTGGCGGAAGAACGACCTCTGCTTTTGATGTGGCCAGTCCGGACACTACATCCGCGATTGTCGCTCTGGACGTAGCCAAGAGAGGTATCCACGCCACGAACACTCGTCCTACCCGCCTGAGGTAGACTCAGGAGCTTCGGTGAAAAGAACGCGCAGCACACCGGTGTTTGAACCTTGTCTGGACAACTCAACAGATCAGATGCAGGCCCAAGACCCGGACTTCGAAGATCAGCACAGGAGTCGTTCCAGGGACGTTTGTGCTGCCCAACCATCAGCCAAACCCCGTCAGACTCAGCGTCACCTATCGGGAAACTAGGAAGTCACTCGGACGTCTCGGGGCCGCCAGTGACTGCACACAGCCCTGCATCTGAAGCAAGTCCCATGCCGGACAAAGAAGCTGGAGCAAACCTCAATGCAAGCAAAGAAGCTGAAACAGAAACAGAACCAGGCTTCAAAACTAGCGAAGAACTGCTTCCTCTAACCGCTGATCTGCTGCGTTCGAATGAGATCTTCACATCCGCCGTGTCTGCTGAGCCGATCTTCCGCTCCAGAGTTCAAGTCGGTTCGCAAGAAGCCACAGCCATCCTAGATAGTGGAGCTGATCGGTCTCTGATCGGGAGTCATCTCGTTGCGCAGAGTGACATCACGCCCTGCACCCAAGCTGTACATGCGATTGGAAGACGGGTGTTGCATCCCCTTGGGAAAGCGACAGTTCAAGTGACCATGCATGGAATCCAGATCAAGATAATCGATTGTCTCGTTCTTGATCAACATGAAACTCCCATCGACCTGATCATCGGAAGAGACTCTATGGAGAGATATGGACTAAGCCTGGACATCAAGACCAGATCTGTTTCAGGGCGTCGAAGCAATGGATCAAGCTGGAAAGTTTATCTGCCATCCAGTCTGCAAGACTCCTGCGTTCACTTCGAGACAGCCATCCCGTGCTACTCTGCCCAAGACATGCAGATCGGCTCAGGTTCAGCTGCGGAACTCCGGTGCAGTCTCGGACAGCAGTCTGCCTGTGGCATCTGCAAAGACAGTGCAAGACAGCTGGTCTTCACCGGCGGCGAAAACGAATCTTCGGCTCTGGATTTTGTCGCTGGTATACTTGATCCAGAGCACCCACGCATCCTGGTGAACAACAGAGGCCACACGACTGTATCCATTCGAAAGGGCTCAGCCGTTGGCTATGCAGACTCAGCGGCAGACAGTTTACTGGATTTTGAACAACCGAAGGTCGTGTTCGCTTCATCGATCGCGGAAGACGGCAGCGCAGTTCCGGCAGCATCCGAGATACCAGGCCTCACCGCGGATCAACAAAGCGCAGTGGAAGACCTGTTCAGACGTCATGCGGCGGTCTTCATGCGATCCGAAACGGACACACTGCACTCATCGATGACTGCTCATCGTATTGTGCTAACAGAAGATACACCGATCTTCATCCGACCCAGGAAGCTCTCCCCACCAGTGGCAGAAGAAGTGGAACGACAATGTCTCGACCTCGAACGACTTGGCATCATCGAGCGCTGCGACTCGGCATGGAGCGCGCCAGTCGTTCCAGTCCGCAAGAAGGATGGCACGCTGCGTCTGTGCGTGGACTACCGGCGACTGAATCAGAGGACCGTCACGTCACGCTTCCCCATGCCGGATGTATCGGACTCTGTGTTCGCAGCACACCGCAGCATGGTCTGGTTCAGCGGTCTCGACATCGCCAAGGCCTATTACCACCTGCCGATAGAGGAGTCTTCAAGGGACTACACAGCATTCAGCACCCCCAGAGGACACTGGAGGTTCAAGCGACTGGCATTCGGACTGAAAAACGCTCCAGCGCAGTTCCAGCGGGAGATGCAGGCCATTCTGCACGGGTTCTCCAGGCAGAACCTGATCATTTACCTCGACGATCTGCTGCTCATGGAAACATCGTTTGAACGCCACCTCCAGCTTGTTGACGACGTCCTATCGGCCCTGGAATCACAAGGGATCAAACTGAATGGCAACAAGTGCACCTGGTTCCAGCCTGAAGTGAAGTTCTTGGGTCATGTGATCAGCTCCAGCGGGTTGAGGAAGTCGCCAGAGTACCTGGAAAAGGTTTCCCAGCTCGAACGCCCGAAGACTGTACATCAATTACGTCAGTTCCTGGGTATCGTCAACTATCAACGCAAGTTTGTGCGGAACTGCTCTGTCATGGCAAAACCACTCTCGGAACTGACTGGATTGCCCCCGAAGACGGAGCTGAACTGGAACAAAGAGATGGACAACGCTTTCATGCAGCTGAAGGAAGCTTTGAAAGAGGAAATAACCCTCTCCTTCCCTGACTACAGCAAGGACGCCCGTCCGCTCTCTCTATGGGTAGATGCATCATCCGCTGGTGCTGGAGCCTGTCTCACCCAAGAGCAAAATGGGAAGACGAGGTACATCGGATTCGCGTCAACAACGTTCACAAAAGCCCAGCGCAACTACTCTGCAACTGGAAGAGAGCTCGCCGCTCTACGATGGGGTGTGAAGGTCTTCCACGCCTTCGTGGGCGCCGTGAGGTTCCGAATCTACACAGACCACCAAGCTCTCTTGTATCTACATAACATGCGTCTAGTCAACAGTCGTCTGGCACGTACCGTGGAAGAGCTGGCAGACTATGACTTCGAGATCTGCTACGTTCCTGGAAGCTTGAACTCAGCAGCGGACTTTTTCTCCAGAACGCTGCTCCAAGACGCTGAGGTCGAGTCGCCTCCGCATGGCCCTGATCTGCCCTCTGGTCTCTCTCACTGGTACAAACCGGAGGGAGGTGGCGATACCATGGTGGAGTGCCTGCAGTACTGGATTCGTGCCCATCGTCATCGTGACATCAGCAACGCCTCACTACGTCAAGAGCTACTGGATGAAGTGGTTCGGACACCCAGCAAGTACGACATCAAGTTAGACAAGCACTCCCGTCAAGACCTGAGGCTGATGCGGCTGCCGGGGCAACTGATGGCTATAGACATGCTGTCCGTGTTTGCGTCCCGGTACAACGTGCGGATCATCGTCCATTTCGGCTCACAGAATCCGTTGGTGTTCCGGAGACGTGGAAAGGAAGACGCACAAGATGATCCGGATACAGTCCACCTGCAATGCCTGGCTGGAGTACACTTCAATCTTCTGCAGGAGACGCCCGAGTTCGCAGGAGATGGTACTGTCCTCCTGGCGCAGGTTGAAGAGGACTATCGTGATGAGGTAACAAGCGAGCCACCACCACCAGAAGACATCGAGAAGGACGTACTCAATGGAAAAGAAGCACTCCCACAGTGTCAGAATCATCGAGTGACGCAGTGCACCGTCGTTGTGCGTTGCAACACCGTTCGAGTCTGTGCTCTGCTTGACACTGGTGCGGCGGTGGGCTTGATCAGCGCGGCTGCTCTTCAAAGGATCATCGCGGAGGACCCAGCACTGGAAGTTCGACGCACGAGCGTTTCCATCCAAGGCCTGTGTGGTAACACCAGCTGTGCAGAGTACGTCGACGTTGATGTCGCCATCTCACCTGGCAGAGAAGTCAGGGTTCCTCTGCTCGTCGATCGTGACGAGTCATTCGGTCACTGCATCCTGCTCGGTGCCAACTTCCTGAAAGCCGCTGGCGTTGTAATCGACTTCGGAAAGCGCCAAGTAAACTGCGGGGAGCACGTTCAGCCGATGTCCATTGCGAGCGACTGTCAGAAATGCCAAGACGTGAGGTGCGCAGCAGTGTCATCAGTCCCAACGTTGGACACTGTTCAAGAACACCAGCAGCGTCAACAGATCCTGCGTTCATTGATCCACCACGTCCAGAAAGGCACCGAGCACAAGAATCTTCCGTCAACTTTGACACGCTACCGCAAGTTTATCAGGAAGATGAAGATCACTCATGGTGTCCTGATGTACGAACATCCCAAACACGGGCCCGTGTCTGTAGTCAACAAAGACTGGCTCATCGACCTGGCTGTCGTCACTCATCTCCAGATGGCCCACATCGGACGCGACAAGCTCTGTGATCTGCTCTCAAAACAGGTGTTTTGTCCCGGAATGACTAAGGTCGTTGCCGACATCGTTTACTGCTGTAAAAGCTGTCAGCTATACAAAACAACTGCCCAAACGAAGGCACCTCCTACGCACAAGATTGAATGTGTTGAGCCATTCGAACTGGTTGCTGCCGATGTTCTTCTGTTCCCACGTACCAGCAGAGGTTTCATCGGCTGCCTGGTGGTCATAGACCACTGTTCGAAGTGGTCAATGGCGATTCCAATCCGCCGAAAGACGTCAGCTGCTGTTGCAACCGCTTTCGAACACCACGCTCTGGTGGCTCTCTTACGCAAGCCGAAGCGAGTGCTGACTGACAATGGTCCAGAGTTCTGCGGACCGGAGTTCGAGAAGGTGCTGGTCAACTGGGGGATCAATCACGTCTACTCCACTCCCCTCCGGCCTGAGGGTAACGGGGCAGTTGAGCGCTGTAACCGCTCCCTAAGTCAAGCCCTGCGTCTCCTGTCAGACTCCGCTGCCGACTGGGATGGACAGCTGGCCCGCGCCCTGGTCACCTACAATACTACTCGGCACTCTGAGCTAAAAGAATCTCCTGCCGAGTTCCTGCTCCAGCGCAAGCACGGTGGCGTCAGTGGCCCCATCGTGTCCTCGGAAATACAGAACTCCTGGAAGCCTGGTCACCCGGAATTCGCCCCATTTAGGGTCGGCGAACTTGTCAAGAAAGAAGCCCACCACCCAGGGAACATGCTCGTCAACAAGTTCCAGCGCCGCTACGATGGCCCGTTCGTTGTAACACGGGTCAACAACAACGGCGTTACTTACATCGTCAAGTCGGAAGACGGACAAGAGAAGCGAGTCCATCACTCACAGCTGCGTCCGTGGAAGAAGCCGCCGGCCTACCTGCTGCGATCGGGCCGCTGCATGCAGGATCTGATCTCCGTGGCTCCTGACCCTTCGCTGCAGGAGACGTCTGCGGTCGATTCGGCTGAGCGGTCACAGGACGCATCTCGGATGTCGCCGCCTCCGCCGCTGGAGTCACCTCGGCCGGGTGCTGGCGCGGTGGCCGAGGCGTCGCCGGTGGCGTCTACAACGCCTCCGCCGCCTTCCTCTTCTGCTGGAATACACTCGTCTCGCCTCATGACTGACGCGGCGACGGGTACCTCGCCGGTGGCGTCTGCGGCACCTCCGCCGCCTTCCTCTTCGGCTGGACCACACTCGTCCCGCCTCATGACTGATGCGGCGACGGGTACCTCGCCGGTGGCGTCTGCAGCGCCTCCGCCGCCTTCCTCTTCGGCTGGACTACACTCATCCCGCCTCATGACTGATGCGGCGACGGGTACCTCGCCGGTGGCGACTCGAGTATCCGCGCAGCAGACGTCACCCGGTCTGCGTGGAGCCCTTAAGGTGCGGTTTGATGTTCCCTCGTTGCGCCGTTCCCAGCGCGCGCGTCGTCCGCCGGTGAGATTTGCGGACTATGTGATGGATTAACGAGCCGGCATTTATTTCCTTCTAAATACTGTACTGTTGTCGTCTTTCGTGTGTGCACATTCCTATTTCTATATATTTCGCCGTGCAGTGGTGTGGAGGGGGGTGATGATACAGGTGAAGCTTCGTACACCACTGCGCGGCGTTGTGTTGTGTTGTGACGGTTACGGCGCGTCTGTGCTGTGGCGCGTGGCCCCGGTCCCGGCACCTCGCCGCGCCGCTGGCTGAGCCGGTCAGTTGCCGGCGGTCCCTGGCTCCGCCTCTGCGTGGGACTGGCTCGGCTCCGGTGACCGGGCGGCCGGCCGTTGGCGGCCATCCTCCCCGGTCCGCGGCGCTGGCCGCGCCTTTGCGCGAGCCGGACGCGCCGCCTGGGGCGCCGTTGCCGTGGCTGTGCCGGACGCGGGGTGGGCGCATTGTTGGACCGTGGAGTTGGTGAGAGCAGGTTGTGCGTGTGCATTGTCCGTGGTGGAATACAGCAAGAAGACATTCGGTGGAGTTTCGGACTGGCAGCGGCGAAACGAGAATCAAATGTTGAACGCCAACAACAGAGCGGCTCGGCTTGTGACTGGCACTTTATTTAGAACACCAACTGACAAATTGTTAAAAGACCTAGGATGGAACAAGTTAAAAACAAGAAGAGAGATGCACAAAATAACACTATATCATACACTCAATAGCCACATGCAAAAAACTCCCAACTACATCAAATCAATCATACCGGACACCCGCTCACAAAGAACAGGAAGGACCCTGCGAAATCACAGGAACCATACACTCCAACCACATCGCACCACATCCTATCAGTCATCGTTTTTCCTATCAACTGCCAAACTATGGAACCACCTCCCAGAATCATTAAGATCCTTGCCCCATACATCCTTCAAAAAAGAAATTAACCAGCGACTAGGGATGCCCAAACCCCCAAACTACTACAAAATTGGCTCAAAAACTGGAAATATTCTTCATACCCGACTAAGAACTGAAATGTCTTGTCTAAATTCTCATCGTTTTCAAATCAACAAAGCAGATTCGCCTGAATGTTCTTGCGGCCACTTCAAGGAAGATGTCCGCCACTACGTAATATTCTGTCGAAATTATGATGCCCAAAGGAAAACACTATTTGATAACGCTTCTCGTATACTGGGAGAAAATTTTGCAAATTACTCACCCGACCAAAAATTGAACATTTTTATCCACGGAGATCGCTTGAGAAGCGAGGGCAGTCGAAAAATGGCTTACGCCTTTCAAAAGTTTTTGACAAAAACAAATAGATTTTCGTAGTAACAAATAAATTCATTCAAAGTTTTTAAAATTTGCAATCCCGAGAGCTGAGCGGCTGATGGAACACCAAAATTTACCGCTCATGAGCGACTGGTCAGCGGCGGCGGCGGTTGTTTCACATGTTTTATTTTTGTTCCAGAGTGGTGCCTCGAGTTAAGCGATTGCGCTTTTGCACCACTCTGCTATCACTTTTATGTTGCTACATTGTGCCATATGTTTCATTGATCATGCTTTATTTCTCGTGTATCTTTTGTTCCTTAATAAACGTTTTGTGTGTGTGTGTGTGTGTGTGTGTGTGTGAACTGGCGCAGATAATACATTATTGACGCTACGCTTACGCGGCCGCTCTTCTGAATTCTGATTGAGTTGACGTTAGGGAAAGGCAGCATTAAGTATTGCCCAGAAGATATCACGTGACAAGCTGAAGGAATTCCTTCAAGCTGAAGGAATTCCTTTGTTGAGCCGCTAGAATCCGAAGGAAACAGCGGAAATTGCCTACGACTATTTAATGAATTTAACGGCGATGAATAAGTGCGAAAAACGTTTTGGCTTTATAAAATTTAATGAAATGACCAGGGTAAAAGTTTTATTACTGGCGGTCAATTCAAAACGGCGCAAACATTTAAACAGTGAAGACAGTGAAGCACGATTCAAAGTGTAGTACACCTTTCGTACTTTGAGCGGCGATAGCGGGATAACGGTGTGGAGCTTCGAGGATCGGTCTTCAGTTCCCGGACCAGAAAGGTGGGGCCTATGCAATGTCAAATTTCATCAAAATGGTGATAGGTACTGTCCCTTTAAATCGGAAATATTGAATTTCAAAATTGCAGCATTTTGATTCAGAGGGGCTAATGCATAGGAATACCCCTCTGAATGCGTGACGTCAGCGCAGATATCTAACGATTTTTCAATGTTTGACTAAAACGTTTTGTAGCACGCAGTGGTATATGCTGCTTTGCGCGCAACAAGTGCCGCACTTTCAGCTGCCAAACTATTGCTTCCAAATAAAGTCGCTAGGAACAGCGGAAGTAAAAGTCTAATATCTTGAAAACCGGTGAATATTTTTCGGTGAAATTTGGTAGATATTCGTTTTCGCTCTTTCTGAACCGAGCGACCTCACTTTCATGCCAATTCATAAACTTTTTTGAAGGTGGGAGGGTCCCTTTAACGCATTTCCAATAACGACAACGTTTTAGAAGCGTTGAAGAAAACTAAGTATATCTCATAATCAAGCAATGGAGGCTTTGCTATAGCCGTAGTTTTATCATCCCACATGAAAAAGTTATGCGTATATCTAACCGCGAGAAAATAGAGCAACTTGATATTTTTACGTATGAGCGGTTTATTTATGTTTCATTCTGTACCGTACCTAGTTCCTGAGCATGTAGCCGATTAACTATACTTACCTCGCCTTTTTAATAAATTATGTTTCGTTACGAGTGTAAGGCTTTGCAGTCTCAATGTCCAAATATAATTTGTGCGTCTCGCAACACCTATAAATAATGTAACTTTCAGTTGATGGAATAATTATTCATTTCTATAGGCATAGATCGAATGGGTGGAATTATTATTCATCAATACACCTTTTTGCACTCAAAATAGGCATCTTTTCATTCAATTTCGGCGAATTGCATTCAATTTTAGCGATCTCTCTATTCGAAGCAAATGAGAGATCGCTAAAATTGAATGCAATTCGCCGAAATTGAATGAAAAGATGCCTATTTTGAGTGCAAAAAGGTGTAATTGAAACCGCTTTAATGACGCCTAACACATTGCTGAACGTCTATTAGACGTTCAAACATCTTGTGCTCGTTAGGGGAGAGTGGGGTGGGTTGTATCAGTTTTTACTCCGAGACCCATAACCTCGTAACTATCCGTGATAAACTCATTATTTCCATACTATCTCCTTCCTTGATTCTTCTGCTTTTTTGTGCAAAGTAACTTTTCCGCTACCTCTACCAGTTTTTCTTCTACGGTCTGCCGAATAGAACAATGTTTTTGATACAACTTGCCCCATGGCTTGGGTGAGTTGTATCACATGGTGGCCGGTGGGGTAATTTGTATCACTAGGTATTTCACGTTTCAGGGAGTGTGCTTGCTACTGGTTTTGAACATAACAACAACATTAAATGGGGTTAATACAATGTATATGCTCAAAGGCTTCACTTTTATTAGACCAAACTTAGGTCAATGCAATCCGAACGAAACATCGAAACGAACGAAACATCAACAGACTAGATGCAAAAGTGGCCCGTTAAGAGCAAAAAAGCCAACACATTGTGCCGAAATGGAACGAGTATTGACTAGCTACCTACAAACGAGAGACAGGGCTTAGCTTTCGCGATCAAAAGCAACATACCCATACATACATACATGTTACAACATACCCCACCCGGCTCTGATACAACATGTACCTCGCCGCCATCTTGGAAAAAACATCCTCGTGCTCAAAAACAGCGGACAGCTGGAGAAATCCATTTTCACTAACGCAGCCTTAGAACCTACCCTCACCACCGCTACGGAGATCTTTCAAATTCGTGCACATCTAAATGCCCAAAACACACATTTTCTTGCAACTCATTTTTTTAGAATGACATTAAAAAAACATAAAATCGGCTCTCACCTCGAGACGCGTCCACCCAGCCACACGACAGAACAGGGAAAGATGGCGCCCGGAAAACCTCGTCGGCTGGTCGTGTCACGAGCGCTATCTATTGGATAAGTTTGGCACAATTCGCCCTGATACAACTTGGACATGATACAACTCTCCCCGCTCTCCCCTAAACATAATTCTTAAAGGGACAGTATCACCATTTTGATGAAATTTGACATTGCATAGGCCCCACCTTTCTGGTCCGGGAACTGAAGACCGATCCTCGAAGCTCCACACCGTTATCCCGCTATCGCCGCTCAAAGTACGAAAGGTGTACCACACTTTGAATCGTGCTTCACTATCTTCACTGTTTAAATGTTTGCGCCGTTTTGAATTGACCGCCAGTAATAAAACTTTTACCCTGGTCATTTCATCAAATTTTATAAAGCCAAAACGTTTTTCGCACTTATTCATCACCGTTAAATTCATTAAATAGTCGTAGGCAATTTCCGCTGTTTCCTTCGGATTCTAGCGGCTCAACAAAGGAATTCCTCCAGCTTGAATCACAATCTCCCTCCAATGTATGACGTTTATCACGTGATTGTCACGTGATATTTTCTCCCATTGTCAATTGTCACGTCCAATTGTCACTCCCTCCAATTGTCACGTTATATTTTTATAGGCAATACCTAATGCTACCTCTCCCTAAGGACAACTCAATCAGAAGAACGACCGCGTAAGCGTAGCGTCAATAATGTATTATCTGCGCCAGTTCTGTAGTAATTTTGCATGCTTCCAAACTGGTGGCCATGCTTGTATAGTGGTGGTTCGCTCATGAAAATGAATCATGAAAATGAAATGTGGTTGCAATATTTTTCACCGAGTTCGGTCCTCAAACTATGTTTTTCTGATTCAGAAAAATAAGAAATGCTAGTAAAAAAAAAATCAGCTCCATACATTGATTTTTTTTTTGATGATACTGTCCCTTTAAGCATCACTCGATACTTTTCATTTATGGCACGCAATAGTAACAAATTTTGATAGACCCTTCATATAACGTGAATAATGAACACGGCCTTTGGTTCGTGACGATTTGTCAATAATTCAGCCACATGATAGAACCAAAGAAGCAAATTGTACCTAAGTGCGGTCATCAATTGTAAGTGCGGTCATCAATGAGTTAAACCCATGATTGCAACTATGTACAAACCACGTACAAACGTCTAACTATATCGTCAAATTATATAAATATATATTATTATATAATTGATTATTATTATATAACTGCATTATATTATTATGTAAACGTCTACCTTGTGTAAAATGTCTACTGCACTTGAAACAACCTATTGCACGTCTGGAGTCGTTGAGCCAGTCCGCATGTACTCGTAGCAAAGGGAATCAAACGTTCGACCTCAATGCGTATTAAACCTGAAAAAACCTATTACACTATTCGAATAAGGGTAACACTTATTTTTGTTTTAGGTACTTGGAGGATACTGGCTAGCTATAACGGTAATATACCTAATTGCAAGACGACAGGCACATTGCGTCGGCATGGGTACACAAATTGGACCGTTTCTTTGATGGAACATTTCTTTTTATAACGCCGAACATCCCGACCGTTACAACGTTTAGATTTGCTCTAACGAACCATGATTCCTCTTTCGTGGCAAACGGCGCTATAAACAGATTTGGTTGGCATGTTGTCGCGAATGGGGCTTGTGCTGCTTCCCGTACCGCGGATTCGAGCCCGCACCTGAGCTGAATGTGTCCCGTGCTGTGTTGCAGCGTCGTCAGTGGTGCTGGCGCTGGTGCTGGCGCTGGTGCTGGTGGCTGGGTCTGAGAGCAGGACCCCCCTCCGCAGCCGACGAGTCGCGCCCCATGCCGACAGGTGAGCCCAACCCACTCCCGTGACACTTCCACTGTCCTCTCGAGAACCAGTGGGGTGCTCTACAAGCGAGGGAAAGTGTTATAAAGGTTTTAGAAAACTGACATTGCTAAAGAACAGACTACCTTCCTGGCTACCTACCTACTTTTTTGTGATCAACAATAGGTAAAACAGTTAGGTATTACAACTAACCCACAAAGGTACCTAATACAAAATATCATCCAATTGTTACTTCCGTCCCCATTCGAACATGTCACAGCCTGCTGACCTGCACACCGCCCTGTGCTGAGTACGGCCGAAATCAGTCCGATCTGGGCCACCTCCCGCCGGGATGGGACCGTTCGCGGCGTGAGGTGGCGCGCCGTTTTTGCCGCGTCATCAGCGGCTCGCACGTGCGCGCCAGCCGGCTAGTTGTCGCCGCCGCGCTGTGGGTGCGAGCAGGTGACCTGGTCGGGTGGCACGTTTTGGGGCGGTCGGTCTCAAAACGTGCTCAGCTGACTGGTCGGTTATATAAGAAAGCCGGCCTGCGGGGTAGCCTGCCGAATAGCAGTGCATACCAAACGCGTAGCCGTAACAACTATGCTAAGTTTGTAAACACCTCTGACATTTCTGTCCTCATCCGCGCGGTCTGTCTCGTTGCAGGCCGGCGGGGCGGAGCTCGGACGTGGCGGAGCCGCCGCCGCTGTTCCGCTACTACGTGCTGGACCGACGCGGGGCCGTGGAGCGGACCTTCCTCTCGCCGCAGCCGCTGTCGGGCCCGCCGCCAGCAGCCGGGCCTCTGCCCCAGATGGACAGCGTGGTGGCCACCATCGGCACTATCGTCAACGCAGAGGTGGCCTCGATGGGCGGCCGGGACCAGAGCACCGTGGCGCCGCGGGTCGTTAGCTACCAAGCGGAGGAAGTGGAAAAGGTGGCGCCACAGTCACCGGAAGACAGTGAGGAGGCGCCACAGTTGCCGACAGGCGGTGAGACGGAATATTGGCCCCAGATCGACAGTGCGGTAACCGACAGAGAGTCTATGTTCAACTCTGAACAGGAGTTAGTTGAAGTGGAAGATTTTAGTGAAAATGATCAGCAGGTGAGCAGTGACGCGGGCGATGAAAGCTATGCTGAGCCTGAATCGATCGAAACACCGTCAGTGCTGCCCCCTACCGCACAAGAGACACACCACACTCGGCCGAGTGTGCCTTACATCTCCCCGTCGGTGATGTCGTCAGTTCTGACTCCGGAGGAGATCGAGCTGCTCTCTCAGCTGAATGTGGCGCTGCTCTCAGACCCCGAGGTTGCCATGACGACCGAGGTGCCGCTGGGTGAAGTCGCCTACATGCAAACAGAACGGACCACACCGTCCAAAGTTCACTACTTCGTACCTGCGTCGCCGACCCCTCACGGCGAACAGAGCGACTCGCAGTTCGGCCCAATACCGACAGAGGCGCTAGAGGGTCGCGTGAGCAGCCAAGGAGAGCCTATCTCGGCGATTGACGAGGATCCGACCCCGCCGCGGCGCCGGCCGTCCCACAGAGCGCCGGTGCGGTCCCCGACGATGGACGGTATCACGGGCGGCGGCCTGCGTCCGTACACAGCCGAGGAGCTGGCCGCCCTGGAGGCCGCCTACCTGGAGGAGGAGGAGGCGGAGGAGCCGCTGCCGCTGCACCCGGTGGTGGACAGCGTGTTCTCGCCGTACCTCTCCCACTCGATCGCCTCCCGGTTCATCCCGGACGCCATCGGAGCCGGCCATGGCCACGGAATGGCTCACAGTGCGGGGTCCGGAGCGACTGGGGGACAGGGACAGGAAGAGAGAGTTCCTCCCGGTCACGAGACCCGGCCCCTGATCGTGAACAGAGAGACCATCAGTGCCGATCAGATCAAGGCCATGGAGAACTTGGTGGAACTTCTGTCAACTCCCGTCAAGTCGCAGGAGACGACCTCAACCATCGACACAGCTCCAGTGACAGCTCAGCAGAGCGCTTCTGAGACCGTCGACGCCAGCGGAGCCGTTCCTTCCGACATACAGTCCAGCGAGCAGACGAGTCTGGAGGAGGACGACCTGCTCATGGTGCTTGGTGAGGCAGCCAGCAAAGGAGGGAGTGTCGGGTCCAAAACGGCACCCGCAGCGACACCCTCAGCGAAACCGACAGCACCTGCAGCGTCTCCTGTGTCGGGCGGCGCTGCGGACACTGAGCTGGAGGACGGCAGCGGGTCCGGCGCCGAGCCGCCCGCCGTGCGACCCACCTTCACCCTGTCCAGTCTGTTCCGACCCGGAGCGCTGGGAGCCGGGGGATTCCTCTCCTTCTCCGGCGAGGTCGGCTCGTCAGAGGACGGCTCCGGTGAGGCTCCTGACGAGGACGAGGCGGTCTCAGAGCTTCCTCATATTCTGCTGGATACGGAGGAGGACCTCTCCTCGCGGGTGCGGCCGCTGACCGTGGGCTATGAGCAGACGCCGGAGCTGAACTTCAGCAACGAAATCCAGCATCACGAAGGTCACCATGATGAGCACTTTGAGGCCGAACATAGGCAAGATCACGACGAAGGAGATCACAAAGTGCACGATCCAAGCTACTACATCAGTGCCGAGAATAAGAAGCATCATGAGCATCACCACGAAGGCGCCGATCACGAGTCCCACTCCGGCGACCACGCGCAAGGTCACGGCGACCACGAGGGTCACCATCAGGGTCATAAAGGTCATCATGGAGATCACGGAGATCACCACGGAGACCACAAAGAACACCACGGCGATCATCACGGTAACCACGGCGCCGGAAACGGTATAGGTGGCGCCACCTTACGGTCGCCGCCAGAGGGCAGCCTGGGTCTGGAAGACACCCTTCTGGACGTGGACCAGAGCACCGACACGTTTGTGGAAAACATGAACCGACTCGGGCTGTCGCTCTACCGCCGCCTGGCGCCCGACTACCCCAAACAGAACATGGTGTTCTCGCCGCTGGGTGTGAGCAGCAGTCTGGCGCAGCTGTTCCTCGGGGCGCGCGGCGACACGGCCGACCAACTGGACCGGCTGCTGCAGCTGGACACCATGACCAGCTTCAACCCGCACGTGGGCTTCTTCAAGTTCCTTCGCTACATGAACCAGGCCGGCGAGCACGCCCAGTCGGCCGTCTGTAACGCTCTGCTTACACATACGGTGGGTAACCGAAAACGGGTCACGGGTAGAGTCCAGCTCCGCGTCCTCGTATTTTATTCGGTGCACAGCTGACATCATTTAGGTGTCCATTTTCGACATTGCTTGACTGAACCCCATAATTAGCAACGCGCATGGTGTAAAACATGTGGGTTTTATATGAGACTTTTATATGTGACTTAAAATATGTAAGTTTTATTCAATGTTACATCTAACTAAATGAACGTAGTTATTAAAATATCTAATAACCATCTTAAAATGTCGTTTTTTGTTGTCGCAGGAGCAGGGTGACATGTTCAGCGGCTACGAATTCTTGCTGTCGCGCTTCTACCAGCCAGTCATCGACAAAAATGTGAGTACCGTGAATGTGTATAGGTACTGCCTACCATCCTACCCCGGTACTTAGTTTCATGGCCGGGCAATGTTCGTCACGTGCACTGGCATGCAGTATTGCTTCATCACAAAGTATTTGCTCCACTGAACGAGGGTCGATTAGTTCACATGAGATCAGATGATTTCTGACTGATTAAAAGCAGTACCGGTAAGGTGACCGTCTCTCCTCTCTGTCTTCAAGCTATCCCGGCCATGCCGATCTGAGACTTCTCCGTTAACATGACCGTATGTGACCCCTTTAACCAGGCGGACCTGAAGTCGGCTCCGGGAACGGCCATCCAGAAAAGCATCAACAGCTGCGTCAGCAAATCGACCGGCGGCCTGGTCAGCGACTTCATCCGGCGTCCCGAGAGCCTGCCGCCCGTGGAGCCCTCTCTGGTCACCGCCTCCGGCACCTTCTTCAACGTGAGCTATGGCGGGATTACTCTTTAAGTATGTCTTCTTTGAATTAATATAAATTGGTAAAACAAAAAGTGGCAATTTAATATTAAAACCACCTATGTTGAGTAAAATGTCATTAAAAGCGAAGTGGGCATTTAAATCAATGATATTTTCACTGATAAGTGATAATTTAAACGGAGAGCGTAATAATGCTCTTATTTCACTATGCTTATCGGAAGGCTAGCATGTCACCACATAGGACCACCGAAAGTCTCCCTGAGGCGATGTGCTGTCTCCGCCTGCAGGCGACGCTGGCGCCCTCTCTGGACGTCCGGCTGGTGGACACGACGTTCCTGCGCTTCCCGTCGGCGCTGCGGCGTGTGCTGGCCACGGCCGGTGTGCGCGTGCGCGGCTCCCTGCCGGCCGGCTACAGCGCGGAGCTGGACTGCACGGTGGCCGCGCTGCCCTACTCGGACGGACAGCTGCAGCTGGTGCTGCTGCTGCCCGGCACCGCCGGACGATTCAACGCCGACGGCCTCTCGCAGCTGGAGTCGCGCCTGTCGCCGGCCGCCTGGCACCGCCTGATGCGCTCCGCCACCCCCCAGCAGCTGGAGGTCACCGTGCCCATCATATCACACCGGACCGAGGCCGAGCTGCGCCCGCTGCTCGGTCAGCTCGGGGTGCGCGCCGCGCTGACCGAGGGCAGCGCCGACTTCTCCGGTGTGAACGGGCTCAGAGATCTGCGGCTGGGCGGCGTGCTGCAGGCGACAGAGTTCCACCTCGGGGACGGCAGTGTGCTGCACGCAGGACACGCCGGACATGGAGACCATGGCGGACACGGGGACCATGGTGGGCACGGGGACCATGGCGGACATGGCGGACACGGGGACCATGGTGGACACGCCGGACATGGGGACCATGGTGGACATGGGGACCATGGTGGACACGGGGACCATGGTGGACACGGGGACCATGATGGACATGGGGACCATGGAACCCACGGGGACCACGGGGACCACGGAACTCACGGGGGCCATGGAACCCACGGGGACCACGGGGACCACGGAACTCACGGGGGCCATGGAGCCCACGGGGACCACGGAGCTCACGGGGACCATGGAGACCACGGAACTCACGGTGATCACGCGGCGCACAACGATCATGCAAACCATGCGGACCACGACGGACAAAGTCACGCGAACCGCCTGGACCACGGCGCACACGGCGCGGGCTCGGAGGACGACCTGGAGTTCCCCACGCTGCCGTCGCCGCTGTTCTCGGACCGCGCGGGCCGCTCGCGGTGGGCCGTGGGCCCCGAGCAGCTGCCCTGGGAGCAGCACGGCGCCCGGCCCGCGCAGCAGCCCCTGCCGCCCGGTACCCCTCTCGTCAGGGTCAACTTCGAGCGGGCGTTCCTGTACGCAGTACGCCACGAGGCCACGGGGGCGATCCTCCTCATGGGGCGATACTTGGACCCACACAGTTTTGCATGAAGGCATGGCCCGTGTGGTCAAGTCAGGTCAGAGGTCATGTTAGGTCAGCAGTATCTACGCGGTCTGGTCAGGTCAGAGGCTGGGTCACGTCAGGTTTCAGTCTGAATGGGTCGACACAGCATTAGTTCTGAAAGACAATGAATCCGTCCAGATGGCGGTGCAGGGTCCGATGGACCTGACATCTGATGGGCTGCAACAAAGCCAGACTCTCCCACATTAGGCGTCCGGACCAATTGCACGGTCTCACGGTCTGGGACGGTTCCGAACTCGGGACACACGAGCGGCTGCCTTTCTGCCCCTGAAACATCAAAAAATGTTTCACCGAGTTAATTCCCTGTGAATCAGAGGAAAAAGGACGACTGAGCATCGCCATCTTGCGGCCAACAGAAGCTAGAACGGCCAACGTCAAAACCCGCGCCCGGGATCGGAATGCAAGAGCACATCAACAGACTAAAAGCTGCAGCACCCTTCCACACAGCCTGTCGTACCTTCGTCATTGTTTCACTGGGATCCATTAGTTGGTTATGTGGCGTGATGATGCAATTTTCATGTGGTCGTATCCGAAGGTTGGGACTTTTCAATTAGACAATCACTATTCTTTAGAATTGTGATTTTCTATTGAAAATCCCAACCTGAGCTACCTCTCTAGGGGGGTGTTTAGCGTTTCTGCCGCGATTTTGGTCATTTTGATCCCCGCGAAAACGGCTCGATAGATTTTCTTGCCATTTTCAGCGTTTGGTCCCGTATCGGGGAGCTACCAGCTGGCATCGGTCGCTTGAAATATAATTAACCCGTTTTGGGGTAATCGGCACGTGCATTTTCCCATAGGGTTAACATGGGGAAAAATTTAAAATGCGATTTGCGCAAAAACTCCACGTTAGAAATGAATTATATTTTTAGGGTCGAATCTCGGGCCGGGACCCCACCTCATGATGGTAATTATTTAAAATATAATTAACAAAATTTTGGGTAATCGTTAAGGACAGTTACCCCATGCTGAGCCTATGGCGATTTCAAAAAATTATTTTCAAATCGATTTTGCAAAAAAATTCCACGTTAGATTTTGAAAAAGTTCCAATATGTTCTGCCCCGGGGTGTCGGCTACCACATGGTATGGGTCAGATATGGGGCGATTGAAAAGCACGTGCCACGTGCAAACGTGTTTGATGGGGTAACCTCCGGGAAAATCCGACATTGGCCAACTGGGGGTCCTATGGCTCCGAAACCACTCCACCTAGCGACACCAAATCAGTGCAGCCGGTGAGCAGATGAGTCCAGCTGGTCGCACCAGTGGTCACGTGGCGCACGTGCTATTGCACGTGCCGTGGCACGGGGTCAATTTTTGTTCTTAAATACACCAACATTGTGAAATGCAAGGAATGGGGGAAATAGCCGTCAGGCCGTCAGTTTTTATGATAGAGTCGATCTGAATACGGGTATAGACACAGAATGAACGGTGCTAGAAAACTGCTATCTCGGATTTTTTGTAAAATGAGAAATTAAAAATTCTAGGGAAATTATATATTAGAAAGGTGAAATTTCCCTAAATTTTCTCGTTTTTCGAGTTTAGCCGTCCACTGTTCATCAACGGTGACACCGGCCGGGATAATCTTTTACATGCTGATGGCTACGTCGATGGGTCATTACGTGGCGTGAACGGTGAAGCTGTCACAGGTCCGGCACGTGCCACGTGGCCACGTGTTTGAGTCGAGTACCTCCCAGATTATCGTGTATAAGCCAACTTGTGGCCTTATAGCACGAAAACAGCAGCAGTCAGGAAGCCTGAAATGGAACAATCGGTGAGGGGACAAGCCCTGCTTGCACGACCGGTGGTCACGTGGCACACGTGCAAATCTGGGCACCTCCGCTGCGGAGATATTTTATAGTGAAATATTCAAATGTACATAACTTTGTAAGTTTAAGTCCGATTGGGCTAAAATTTGGTGGGTGGATGAATTGTTAACCGACATGAACGAATGCGCCATGTTTGTTGCAGTGCGCCACGTTTGTCTCAAAGCGCCATTTTTGCCGCAAATCGCAGAATGTGCGTAACTTTGTCGAACATGGGACGATTAGGGTGCGCTTTGATTGAGGGATTGCTGCTTAAACGGCAGATATGAATGCACCACACTTGCCGCAAGGCGCCATATTTGTCTTAATGCGTCAGTGTTTGCGTTTTGCCTACGGCGGGCGTTTTTTTTGCGGCGGTGTTTGCGTTTTTTCGGTGTTTGCATTTGACGGCGGGCGGCCGTTTTTGCGTTTTTGGCGGTGTTTGCGTTTGGCGGCGGGCGGCCGTTTTTTGCGGCGTTTTGCGGTTGGCGGCGGGCGTGCGTGCGTTGCGGGCGTTTTTTGCGGCGGTGTTTGCGTTTTTTGCGGTTTTTGTGTTTGACGGCGGGCGGGCGGGCGATGCGGGTATTTTTGCTGTTTGCGTTTGGCGGCGGGCGGCCGTTTTAGCGGCGGTTTGAGGCGGGCGGCCGTTTTTTTTTGCGGCATTTTGCGGTTTGCGGCGGGCGGCCGTTTTGTGGTTTGCGGCGGGCGGCCGTTTTTTTACGGCGTTCGTTATTTGCGGTTAGCGGCGGGCGGCGGGCGGTCGTTTTTTTTTGTGGCGTTTGGCGGTTTGCGGCGGGCGGCCGTTTTTTGCGGCGTTTTGCGGTTCGCGGCGTGCGGCCGTTTTTTGCGGCGTTTCGCGGTTGGCGGCAGGCGATGCGGGCGTTTTTTTGCGGCGGCGGTGTTTGCGTTCTGCGGCGGACGCGCGTTTTTTGCGGCATTTTGTGCGTTTTTTTCTGCGGTTTTCGGCGGGCGGGCGATTTTTTTGGTTTTTTTGCGACATTTGCGTTGGCGTTTTGGGCGTGCGTTTTGCGCGTTTTGCGGTGTTTGCGTTTTGCGGCGGGCGGGCGGTTTTTCACAATTAAAGTCCCAACCTTCGGATCCGCAGTGCTGTTCGATAAGCGCTGCCCGGGCCTATTTGACGGACCTGTTCACCAGACTGCAGTTATACCCTGAGTCGAGGGGGGCTCCGGTATGACTGTCGTCCGTTCAGATGTTACATTTTTGTTATGATGGTAATGTGCGTTTGTTTATTGTTATTTGATGCTATAAAGTATGAGATATGTTAGCTACGAGAATGAACCGACGAACAAGACATACAACAACGTAAGAAGCATCGCTTCACTGGGCGAAATATGGGCATGTTGTCGATGATTTTAAGTTACAAACACTGTCAGTGAAGGCCGAAACACCGACCAGTTGGAATTAAAGTATCTGGCCTAGGAGGCATGTTTGAATTTTAATAGCTGGCACGTCAAGGTGAATTAATGTTGAAAGCGCTGTTTTGTACATTGTTGTTGCTAATCAATACACATTATTTGTAAGAATGACCTTCGATTATCGTCATCTGTCGGTAACGCATCGTCATGCTATAGGATCCGGCAACACCCGATGTAAATCTATATCAGTGCAGCGTTCAGCCACTGTTGCAGTGACCAACAGCGACACATCGATTCCGATTGATTTGTCAGAGGCAGACATCAGCCTCGGAACAGCATACCAATGCAATAGAAGCCCCAGCCCCCCCCCCCCTCCGCGATAGTGAGAGCAGCAACAGCAGCGCCCCCCGCGTTCAGTGACCGATAGACCGAGCACCGGCCTGCGCAAATTTCACGATTGACCATCCTGCAGCGGAAGTCGATAGTCCTTCGGTACCAGTTCCGGCCTAAACGGCCTCACGGTCGATCCGCCTCCCGTTCCCCTAGTGAAAGAGCGGAGGTGGCTCCATGTGTATTTGGCAATATACAGCAATATCCAAACGCGCACCGCACACACACGCACACCGGCAAACGGCCCCAAAAGGAGGACAGAGGGCGAGACAGGCACACCAGTCGATGCCGGCTGAGTAGCACTCGTTGAACTCGTTGCACCGTGATGAGAACGCTAGCCTCTTACAGACCGATATTGGTTCATTATGACTCAACTGTCAACTGTGTTGCATTTCAATGACTCGCGCAGCTTTAACACACCGTTCTTTCAGGCCTGTACAATCACATCATTCATTGCACTCAGGTGTAACTGTGAGGTAACGCCCGGAGATCGGTCCACCAGGAGCCGTTTACCCCTCATAGTGACAGACGAATATACCTTAGAAACCACCGCTAACTGAAAAAGCACTCCTCGCCAGACAATCACACCGAAGCAAGAAAAAGGCAGAAAAGGCAGCGCCGCTCTAAGAAAACCCAGCTGTGGGAAAGCAGCAGTCTTAATACTAAGCTATCAGCGCTTCGGGGCTGAACTAACGAGACAGAAGTGCGCCTCTATAACGGGCAACCACGCCAATCCCAGCCCCCAAACGCCCAACCAACTGATTCAGGGTTCCTCTTTCAAACAAGGTTTTGTACTTCCTTAGCCGAACACAAAACTGAGACCGCCCTATGCAATGGTGACGCACCGAGAGCAGCGCTCGCGACGCCCGCTCACACCCCGTACCTCCTCACCGCGCGGCACGCTCCACTTACACCTGTCCACCGCGCGGAACGCGGAACACCCCCTGCGCCGACCCGCGCCAGATAAACGCGCCCAGGAAAAGCAGACCCAAAACGCCGCGACACCCGCATCCAAGACAGCCACCAAACACGCACACACGCATCAACCATGAGCCGCGGGTGCGCGCACAACGAAACCCTCGCACCCGAACAACACTTCAAAAATATACAAAACGCACGTCTTCAGCCGCCGGCGATTTCAGCGAGTCCTCTGTTCCGCGGCGTACACGGCTGGCGGCGCGGGGCCTGAGCGCCCGTGCCACCGCCGCCGGGTCGGGTCGGGTCGGTCTGACGTCGGTCCGGGGTCGGCCAGGGTCGGGACGGGGAGCGGTCGGTCTCAGAGCCGGACCCGGGGTACCCAGGACACCCCACTGCACCCAGGGTACCCCGCTGGACCCAGGATACCCCGCTCGACCCGGGGTTCACCCTGGGTACCCAATGGTGGACCCGGGGCACCCCGTGGTACTCAGCTGCACCGGGTACTGCTCAGAGCTGCAGCGGCACCACGTCACTGCGGTCCTTGATCCGACCACCGTCACCCTCGGAGACGAACCGTTTACGTCCCCTGCGCGGGCAGACGGAGAGGAGCACAGGTCAGACGGGCCGAGAACCTCACCAGAGCCGGCAGCAGGGCGCCGGACCAAGCGGGTCAGCGACTCTGACGGCTCTAAGATTGTGGGAGTGCCGGTGTTCAAACTCGAAAAACCAAGGGACAATTCAGCGCTCACCAGTAAAAAAGTAGTTTAGCAAAGAGCTGAGAAGTACAAACTGTACTCCAATATCTACCAAACATTAAAGCTTATGATGGGCATTCAAATCGATAAAACAATAACACACTCATACCATCGTACCCAAAAGTCCCAGCAAAAACACGCCAAGCATAACACACTAGAGCTGGGCAGTGGGCAGCCTATGGATCTGTTCCCAGACCGCCGTCCGTTGACTGACCTGAGCGGCATCTTGCGGACTGTGTCTGGTGAGATGATCTCGTTCTGGGCGGCCAGCATCACCAGGCTCTCCAGCAGGGCGTAGGCGTTCGGCACGTCCAGCTGGATGTCGGCGATGTTCTCGAAGACGCGCTGGAAGCCCTCGTCCATCTGGTTGATGCTGATGACGCCAGCCTCGGAGAGGACGCGCAGCAGGCGCGACAGCTCCGAGATGGACTTGTCGTCCGAGCGCTCGATGGCCATCGTCACCGCCTCGTAGGCCAGCTCGTGGTGGAAGTGCGGCACCTCCAGCTCACGGACACACCTGAGACGACACACACACACACAGACGGCAGGGCGTTAGCCACGGGGGACGGGGGCGGCACATAGTCAGCCATGGGAACGGCACGGCGTTAGACACGGAGACAGCACGGCGATAGCCAGCAGCCACAGAGACACTATGGGGCCTCATCACCAATGCACCGTAGTTATTGATGGAACTATGCTCCTGGCTGTTTCCATTAGCTCCGATATCACAAATGTTCGACGAACGACCTGGTTTCCAAGGTCTGCAGTCAGCCTAATACCCACCACCAGCCAGGCCCCCTCTCTCGGGGTGCACCAACCTGATGGCCTCCTCGGAGTCGCCGGACGTCAGGAACTCCTTGAGCAGCATGGTCATCTGCTTGACGAGCAGTCGTACGGGCCGGCGCGGTCCGCCGACGCCCCAGACGGTGTCCAGCCGCATCATACCGCCCTTCATGTTCATCAGGTGCTCGGCGCGGTCCAGCGCCTGACTGAGAACGGGGCGGATATAGCGTCAGTCTGGGTCTCAGGGGGGGATGGGGGGATGGGGGACACACAGCGTCAGTCCAGGGTCTCAGTGGGGGGCGAAACAACATCCAATGAACAATATAGCGCCAACTTCAGAAGGAAACCAATAGTCGATACAATTAATGACATTTAAAAAAAAAACACTTAAAGAAATAGGATCAACCAGCCCAGTCTATGTTTCACCAAGCAATTATACCGTGAAACCGTGTTGCAACCGGAAACGACAGATGTTGCAGTGTAATTATGTGGATGACATGAGGCGATCACGCGGCAGATTATCCGCTGCGGATTCATGCCGGCGGGCGGCTCTATAGGTCATCAGTCGGCCAGTCCGTCAGTCAGTGCGACGCCGCAGAGTTGACCGTTACGCTGCCAGCGGCGGCACCGAGCGACCTTGGCCACTCGCACGTCAGGGGACGGACTGCGCCATGCGACACGGTATCGGCCTTCGGAACTAGTTCATACTGCGCGAGTCCCAGCCACAGCCCGGGCGCCGACAGAAGGGCGGCGTCACGAAATCCGAGCCAAACAAACTGCGTCGTGACGGGCGCTCAGGGAGGTTTGTGGAATATGATGGCATGGGTGACAGAGTAGGCAGATTGAGCTGTTTCAAGTGTGAATAAATTTGGCTGTTTGTGTTCATTCATGATATACACAAACAGAAGCTATTTTTAGCTCGTTCAAACTGCTAAGACCGCACCGAGGTGCGAAAATAAACACTCGGTGGACAGTCACTGTCAGTATCACAGGGCTACCGATCAGACCACTACCGCTCCTGTGACGCCGCCAAAACCAACTGGTCAGGTATTCACGCTGACGAAACCTGGGCCAACAGATCCAGACCGCCGCTGGCGCCCGTCTCGCGAAATCACCGACCTATTCGCCACCGGCTTCCGCCATGACACACTTCCCGCAGATGCTTTGACCAGCCAGCACCAGCACTTTAATAGGTAAGGCGCAAGCTCTCTAAAACAGTCCTCCAAGATCTCCACTTTTGACGTTCAGCACCCAGCCTCCCACATTCCCACTCCCAGACGAGCCCCGCCCCTCCCCTCCCCTCCAGCTACGCCGAGCCCCGACTCACACGGCCAGTCGGCACTCGACCTTGCCCTTGTGGCTGGTGAGGAACTTGGGCGGCAGGCAGTCGTCGGCGATAGCACGCGCCAGGAAGTTACCCAGGATGACGGGCGCCTCGGGACAGTCCAGCACCAGGTCCGGCAGGGAGGCCAGCAGCGTCTCGAAACCTGGACGGTACAGGGGAGAGGTCAGTGGGGCCGTGCAAAAAATACAGCTAGGTGACGTATATCGAATACTGTAACACTTGGGCGAGAAACAAAGTCAGGACGACTTCCAAACGACAGGCGCCGGAAGGGCACAGACGTCGGTCTCGGCCAGGCGGTGATGAACGCTGCAGTGCAGCCCTCGTCAAACTGCGTGGCCAGTGGGTATTTACTAGGTAATATATACTCGTTACCCACCTCTGGTGATGTCTGTCTGGGTCAGACACTCCTGGTACAGTACCCACCTCTGGTGATGTCTGTCTGGGTCAGACACTCCTGGTACAGTACCCACCTCTGGTGATGTCTGTCTGGGTCAGACACTCCTGGTACAGGTACAGTACCCACCTCTGGTGATGTCTGTCTGGGTCAGACACTCCTGGTACAGTACCCACCTCTGGTGATGTCTGTCTGGGTCAGACACTCCTGGTACAGTACCCACCTCTAGTGATGTCTGTCTGGGTCAGACACTCCTGGTACAGGTACAGTACCCACCTCTGGTGATGTCTGTCTGGGTCAGACACTCCTGGTACAGGTCGGAGAGCAGGATGGACGTCATCTCCCGGTGGGACGACTTGTGGTCCATGGCCACCTCGATCATCGTCACCACTACCTGAAACGGACAGGGGGCGGCTGCTAAAAAACACGCACTGGCTAACGAAACACACCAACAAACAACGAAACAGTCTATCGGCTACACTACACAACACAACACAACACAACACAACGCTACACAAACAACACAACACACCGCCACTGCAGCTATTAGCTGTGACAGACTATACATTGATAACAAACAACGCATGCAAACGTAGGTATCAATTCTAACTGAGGAATGCCTCGCTACCGGCTGTTTGGGAACAGACTTGACCATCATCAGTCCGCAGGGCGACCGGACAAACAATGAATTATCACTACTTTTGACGCGGTCTTGACAAAAAGTGGGTCGCTTCTATCAAAGTCCTCAATAAGCATGCAGTCACGACTCACAAGGCCGTCGCACGCGTCTCGTTCGGCGTAAGATCAACGTTTAAACGACACATTTTCAAGCTTGTTATGACCAAGCGGAGTACCGCCATCCGCCTATGCCGTGCAGTGTGCACTAACAAAGCCGACCTATCGTCCCATCACTCTATCTGGTCAATCGCTCGGCATAGTTGGAACCTGAAGAAGCCAAACAGGTAACTGGACTGCCGGGGAGCCGGTTGTGAGAGCACAGTGTGGTCCTACGGACGGTCTGCGGTCGGCGGCAGCGGCCATCCCTCAGCGTACGGAGGTCAATGAGCGGGTGCTGGCAGAGCATAATGTATGTCGGCCCGCTAAACATCCGTCTCAGCATACCTGTCCGGTCGGAACTCAAAGCCGGATTAGACGGTCGGACCAGGGAGCTTGCACAACTAAAGCTGTTTAGGGCGACTTTGAACCTTGAGAATGAAAATCACCATAAACATTTGTACCCCATTAATGTCAGCAACGTTCTAGCCGCAGTTCTGAGAAATATTTCCGAAATTTCGAAGACGAAAAATCCACACACAAATCTCAACTATACACCATTGAAACCATTGAAACCATTGTAAACCATTGAAACATCCGGCCCTCCTAATGCACCTGCGGCAGTGACCACCGGTAGTCTGGTGGCAGCGCGTAATGCCACCCGACAGCCGACCGGCCCCCAGCCGTGACATTTCCCGTACGTTCGCAATGCACGGCGATACCCGAGAGACACGCGGCCCGAGTGGCGCCGCCGCAACAGGCCCACTTCATAAAACAGCACACCGCATAAATGTACGCACGGTCACTGAACTCACAGTGGCGAAAACGGGACCGTGCAACCGCATCGGGAACTTTCGGGCCGCGAGCCGTGCGAAATAGCTAACTGCCTGCATTGCGACATCACGTCGCCGACCAGGCCGGCGTAGATTTCCCTCCCCAGGTTCGCTGGCGCCGCCCCGCCGGCTGGAGTGCCACCCGCCCCTCCCCCCTGCAGGCCGGCCGGCGCCGCCCGCGCGTCTGCGTCTCCCGCGGCCAGCCAAGGTCAGCCGACCTGTCCCAGTCAGCTGATACCGAGCTCACCACGGCGGCCGTTTCGGCACGCCCCCCGACATGAGGACGTCTCGGGTCGTGTCGCGGAACGAGACGCAACAACTCCCCCTCCCTCCCCTCACGCGCACGTGCAGCCGCCGCGCACTGTCTCTGGAACCGCCTGGAGCCGCTCCGCTGCGCCGCGTCAGTGCACCGCTCAGTGCACGGTCCCGCCTGGAGCGGCGGCCAACGCACGGTGGTCGGCCAAGCAACAGACGGCGGCCAACACACGCTATACCACCAAACAACAGGCGGTGGCCAACGCACTCTGGTCGGCCCAGCGACAGGCGGAGACGGCAGAGGCGGCGGCCCCGCGGCACGCGTCGCTGCAGTCCGCCGGCACAATCAGTGACCGGCATGCTCGGAATCGCAGACCGGAAGGCAGGCGAGTCCGGCCCGCCCAAAATGCGGCTCCAGGCAGTGTAAGCCACAGATCAACGCGTCGTTAGAGGCTTCATGTTACGAGTTATTAGAGGTGTATACAGCAACATAGCGAATTTCAGCTGCACAGCTAACGCAGCCGCCCGCAATAGTTGTAAAACGGTTACAAACAGGAACGTGCTGATTCAGTCTTGTGGCGCGGAATAGTTTCAGGTCAATAGACGGTGCACATTTACCCTGTGCGCTACTCCGCGTTAGCCCGCGATACGCCTGTCCGACTCAGACCGGAGCGCACCACCGTTCATTTTCCGTCGGCCCGGCCCGCCCAGTGACCGGCCCCGGTCGGCGGGCGCTGATCGATTCAGTCCGCCGCGCCGGCAGCGCTGCAGGGGCGACATTGAAGCACCGCGCGGAATGGCCGCCACTCTACGGACAACTGCACAGCGAAACCGGACACAGAACCTACAAACATGGCGGGCCAGCCGCCCGACGGCGAATTTAGATCCGCCCGACAGGTTCGGTCAGGTTTGTTGTCGGTGCGCAGTTGCGACATCCCCGCAGCTGGCGGGGAGTTTCGGCGAGCGTGTGCTCCGCTCCGTCGCAGCGTCGCCGGACAACGGGCATCATTCCACGAGTAAACAAACATTCCACTGGCGGCCGGGCACCTCAGAGGACCGCCAGCAGTGGCCGAGCTCCGGCAGGACCGCGTGCGCGGCCGTCAGGCGAGGGACCGCACGCCGGCAGCATAACAGGCTGCACGGCGGTATATGGCACGGTCCGCGCCCTTGAATGGGCTCGGCAGGGTTGGAACGAAAACAACGGCACGACGGTCGGCGGCAGTGGAGCCACCAGCATACCAACTGACCAGGTGCTGACCGGAATCCGAAATTGAGTCGTACATAGGATTCTATGGGATGGCTCCTAGTATGCTACCACTGCGTAAATAATCGTAGGTATCATAGCCATCGCCCAGTCCCATGTCACTGGTTGAAATGCCGAAAATTCCTCATGGATGATAGATAATAGTGACAGTGTAGCTCAGGTGGTGCAATGTCAGCATGCCAGGCCCATGAAACTCCGTAGAATGCATTCACGCCAAGCCAACAAAGGTCTACCAAGCAGCAATAATCCCGCCGACAAACGACTAACAGGACAGAGCCACAGCTCACTGTGGGTGGTTCCCCCGACTTCAGTTGGGTCGGTGACGCGGCTCACACCAGCGCCGCGGCCAAGGAAACGTCCGTTTCAGCTTCGGTTACCCACGCCATCGATAACCGATCGCCACTGTCACTTTCACAATATTCGAATATCACCGGTTATTTGTTCAAAACAAATTATTCCAGCGAGTCTCCTTCGATAAGTAGTTTTGGAGACCGTTCTGCTCAGCAACCGCGCGTGGTGCAATAATGCTGCTATGGTTCCCCACTGACATACGTTGGAGAGCGTTTGCGTATTATATGCAAAGAGGTGTATAAATCAAACCACCAGATACATTTCTACAAGAGATAACGAACGGACACCATATGGAGTGGCAATACGAGCAAAATTAAAAACACACACACTTCTTACATGGTTCAAAACCAGACAACAATCGGTAAAATCAAGACAAAAAGAAAACGGCAAAAAGGAAGATTCAGTCGTGCCCTGAATCACTTCCCGATATTTATGTAATCTCATTCAAGCTTTCCTATCAATGTAATAACGTCATAACAAGCACCCGTCTCTGGCAATGTTTGCATCATCACCCTTCCATTGTTCTAATTTACAGGCCTAGCGGCGCATCGAGTTCTACCGTTATTTTCGTTTTCCACCGTTTGACACATAAATCATGAATAATTCATGCCTAACTACGGAAGGATGATTTTCCTTGACACGGAAAAGCAGCAAAATGGACAACGCTGCAAAATCGGCGTTTCCATAAAGTAAATAATAGTCTATTATATCAGTATCTATCAGAAGAGAACCGAAGTCGCGACGGATTTTCACACGTCTTTCAAAACAAATACGCAGGGGTGGTGCCGCTGAGGATCTGGGTACTCACCAGGTACCGCAGGTGCATGTTGATGCTGTCCCAGTGGTCGGTCAGGCTGCCGTCCACCTCGCCTGTGTCGCCGTGCTCGAAATACTCGCACACCAGACCCTCGGTCATCTTCTGCTCGACACAGGCGATATGGAACCGGCGTCAACACCGATACTACGATATAAACATTCATACAGTAGAATTTATACAGGCCTTTAGATCCTCGTAATCATCGGGTAGGAGTTAAAGGGCAAATTACGCTATTAATGGCGAATAACCGTTCTTAGATGTTGACCTAAAAAAGAACATAATACAATGTAAACAAAAACACGATTCATCTGACCATCTCGCGACAGTGAGTTGCCGTCGATTAAATTAACAATATAATCATTTCGGACAATTAATTCAATCTGTCACCCTGTCCGGTCTCGCCGCGCCCCGTCCGAGTGCCGCGGGTGCTGCCGGCGGGGCGGCGGACCCACCTTGATCTCGTCCTCGGTCAGCTCGACGGCCACCTGCTCAAGCTGCACGTCGTCCATCGAGTCAGAGTCGTAGTTGGGGTCGCCCGAGTCGATCTCGGCCGCGTCCAGCTCGGCGCCCGGCTTGCCCCAGACGCCCTTCCCGCCGGCACCGCCTGAAAACGGCCACAGACGGGAACAGGGCTCAGCCTCACACGGCTCGGACTCCACAGGACTGGAGGACTTTGTGACAGACATGGGGTGACAAGTCAGCTGTCATAGTGGCTGTATTTAGTGCAATTTGGTGGAATGGATGTGATTTCATCCAGCTCTAACCAAGGCACTTTGTCTAAATATTCACCAATACAAAGGAAACATGTGCATTGCATGCCACCCTTGCCAATCAAATCACTATCTGCATCTGTTGATTTATGCTGTGATTCTGAGGAGGTATGGTGATATAGCATAAGCCATATAGCCCCATATACTGTTATTATTATATCAGAGTTACTTGAGGCATTCCATCCAGTCTGTTTGACAAAAATCTACTCCTGGAACTGTAAAAGGCCAAAATGTGACTGGATACCTGCAATCCTCAGCATAGCATTGCTTTCACTTCCATGAGTGTTGGTGGTGGCAAGGTAGGATCAAGACACTGAAATGAAGACCCCCTGACATCAGACCAGGTTGTTCCTGTTTCCTTACACTAAACTTGGGTAAAAAGTTGCAGGATAGCTGAAAAATCACTCACCTTTCTTTGGGAGGCCTCTTCCCATGCCAGCCCTAGATCTCCTGCTGTTTTTAGAGAACTTTGAGGGTACCCTTGTTGGCTGAGGCTCCGAAATAGACACAGAGCGGGTTCTCTTGGATTTTCCCTTTCCATGAGCCAGCTGCTCCTGCACTGACTTGCTTTCATCAATCTGAAGATCATCAGCTGATGCTGATGCTTTGGGCGAGTCCCCAGCCTGGGCAGGCTCAGTCTCCATCTTCGGCTACTCTTATGTGCTTGTGGCAGACCTAAAAAGTAAATGAGCATGTCTATAATTTTCTGAAATAAAGTGAACAGCCATACACAAAACCTGTTGTAAATTTTGGTGCACAAACTAGGCCAATACAACTAGGGGCTATTCAGAAGAACAGGTTATAACAAGATCACTGAATCAATTGTAGGTACATTCTTCCATTTATCCTGGTGCACTCAGCAAAATTGTGATAATTAATGGTCCCTCTACGTTCCTGTCTCATTTGACAGTTGTGTTTACTGCAGATGCATATCTTTTCATTACATTAGTAATGACACAAAAACAATCTAGACAAATGGGTCAAATCAATGATGATAGCTTACCTACAAGCCCTTTTCCCAATTCAAATTCACCAGGGCTAGTGGAGCTGGAAAAAGGCACCCCGTACGAAGATTGAAGATTCGATAACTTCACTTTGACTTGACTTCAAAACAAAACAAGACTGAAGACTGGCGAGACCGAATCAGTGACCCACAATACGCCTTGACCCGTAACTTGTACGGCTCAGGCTCAGATGCAAAGCGATATTTAGCTTAGTCCAAACCAAAGACACGACCAAGAAGATAAAAATTCAGAATAATCAAGCAACTCCTCAACCACCGCAACGCCACCAAGACCCTTCCCACGCCAGATTCTCTGCGCATTACCTCCGCAGATGTTGCGAAATACTTTGTTGTTGTCTAGTTGGCATGTGTTATTGTGAAATACCACTCAGCTGATGACATGCCTTCCTACTCCATAAAACCTTTAATAAGGAAATTCAAGTAATAGGCACAAAAAGTGTTGCGAATGCTTACAAAAAAACGCTTAAAATATACCTTACTAGCACTTATTCTGGAAAATATAAGAAAAACTATCAGTGACGAATATATGTATTTCGCATTCTTCTCTTTTTCTTTTAAACAATAAAATAAATGGTGGCGTAAAACATAACAAAGTACCAAAGATGTTTTAAAAACAAGGGTTAAAAACCAAAGAAACAGAGAAAAACAATTAAATTCAGCTTTCAATATGACCTTGAAACAACAGCCAGCTGACAAAAATGAAAGAAATGAAGAACAAAGCAAATTTCATTTAGATGCGCCACAGTTGTATGCAGTTAGTGAGCTCCATACAGCTGATCTTTTGTAATTTCTGCCTAGCGAATTGTAAATCTATTGTTGCGTTGGAGAGGAATCGGGGGGTTGTAGGAGGTAGGAGGTGGCTCGTCTTCCTCGGTCGTTCCGTTCGATCGGCCCGTGAGAAACCGGAAGTTCAACTTGTTGTTCAGATACACTGTGGTTTGATCCAGGTCGCTCGATTATCGGGTGATGAATTAACGTGAAGTGTTTCATAGACACAGTGTCTCATAACAATAAAGCACCGACGAATGTTTCGACTGCATCAACACGTGTGCCATTCAGCTACTAAATAATGCAGTCATTCTTTGGAATGTGAACATACTCTTCTGAAGTGATATCTGCAGTCTGCACCCTGTTAAAGCTGCATATTTCACAAATTACTTGGACATGGAGAACTTGAGTAAGTATGATTGTCATGTCTCACAATCTGAATCTAAATCAATTACCTACCTATCTATTGATCTTGCTATCATTACTGTGTTATTTGGCATGACTGGGAAATATGTGCTTAGCAGTTCTTATGTAGGAAAAGAAGCAGACTGTGAAGTGTGTGCCATAAACCAAAACTGTTCAAAGCTGAGTATGAAAATACATGGCTTGGGCTGTTAAACATTTACATAAATACCTACCTATCAATTTTCAGGTGATGCATGCATCAGTATATCATATGAATAGTTGCATACCTTTCACCATGACAATTTGCAGGTGCACCTCACCCATACCAGCACCTGGAGCGGGAGCTGGTTGTGGACGGTGCCACCTTCAGGTACTTCGACTTGGCTGGCCTCAATGACCCACGATGTGGTAAGTCCCTGCTGGGCAGGGAATGAGGAAAAAAGTTGCTGATCAGAGTAGTGCTGCTGCGTTTAGTTTATATTATTTAGTTAGCACTTATACCATTCCTTTTCTATCATTAACTCAGAATACCTCATCAGCAAATGCTTACCTAAATGAAGCATTACATTGATATTATTTGGATAAGGCACATCCATTATAATTTTGTTAAGCCTACTTCATTGGTGGAGGACATTTATGGAGCTTATCTGTTTACTCAACTACCAATCTAATGGCTTGTTTGGAGGGTTGCGCTGTTTCAGTTGGTCTGGCCCAACCATCATCTGACCTCACACTGGTGACTGGCCCTCTACCCCACTAGCAGATGGTGTGGGTTGGCTGGCTCGGCTGGTTCCACCCCAGTTTGGCCCCTTGGGCGCTCGCTGTCTGCTTCCGACCGGTGCGACGCCACCGAGGCGATCTGAGCGGGTTATCGTATCGGTCGGTCCTCCGGCTCCAGGGGCGCGGTCTACGACACCGCGGCCGCCGCTGAACCTTGGTCATGGCTCGTGCTGGCGGAATGGGTCGGACCAAGAGCATGGGCGAGCGTGGCCGGGCTCTGGTCGAAACGGGATTATGGGTTGTGCCTTATCGCTGTATGGATCTTGACGCTGCTGCAGTCTGCTGTTATAAGTTTTAAAAAATGTTGATTGTGAAATATTTTACTTGTCGTTCTCTTCACAAGAGCTGGTTATTACTTATTGGTTATGCTGGCGTCTCAGGAGTTGATGCTCTGCCAAGTACCAATTTGATACGATTTACGGCGATTTTCAACCCTATCGGTACTTTGTTACTGAAGAAGATCAAGGAGTTTTGACTACCTACTTCTGCAACAACAATAAATAATACGAAGCTAAAATTCGTAGCTTGAGATGCCATACATTTCCTTGACTTGCATAGAGTTGAGGCGGCTGCTTCACTGGCCAACTCAATTTGGCATCAGATATGGTGTGGTTTCATCCGTTGCTGGTAGCCGGTAGGCACATTCTCGTTCGTGACTTTCTGGTGTCTGGTGGTGTGATCGTTTCTCCCTGCACCCCATTGTGGTTGCGCTGCCTGGACCGTCTCTGTGCAGAGCTCTCTGTTGCTACCACCGCTCCAGTTGTGTGCCGCCAGCCGTGTCTCAGACGGAGGCATTGGAGTGACTTCAGTCAGGATCCTGTTGGACGAAGCATTTTTAGCGGCTACCGATACCCCGAGTGGTTTCAGTTACCATAGAACCCCCTTTGTAGCTCCACACAGGAGGTAAACGATCGGCAAATGCACCGTGACATCACTTCATCGGTAGTGAGGTCAGTGACCTTCGCCAGAACTCCGAGAGCGGCCGATGTTTGAGTGCCGTGGTCAGATGGGCGTGGGCACAACCGACAGCACGAGGGTGAAGTCTGCTAGGCGACAGACGATATTTAGTGAAATGAAATCTCGTGGTACCTATTCATTGTATTCTGTGATATAACTAAACAAATGAATAAACTTCACGTTTTTTTCATACCCATGCTTATCGATCACTGAAGCTGGCTGGGTCGATTTTATATTTGTGTGTCCGCTGTTATTACCAGTTGAGAGCTGAGCGCGCCAGCTCTGTGCGTGTGGCCCGGTTCGGGAACTGAGGTGGGGCGCTCAGCCTGGGGAGTAAGGGCGCGTGCGAGGAGCTGAGGCTATCGTCCCGGCTACCTGGGGAGGGGAGAGGTCCTGTCGGGTGGACGGTCCCAGCGACACTATCAGACCCCCTGTCGTTATGTAAGGACCGGTCCGGCGGACCCCCCCCCCCCCCCCCGGTCCCCTGTCGTGGGGACAGATATCAATCCGTAACAACGCTGTTTGAGTGGAAGGGGACAACACGATTAGGAGCTCCGTGAGAGGAGGGTAGGATAGCTCAGCGATTTGGTGGCCATGAAAAGTCACAGGTATGAATTGAAGCTCCTGGATTATTTCCGCCTGGCGCCTCGTTTTCCTGTGGTCCGTTATCTGTCAAAAGAAACACACATTCACAGACGTTTCAACCCCTCTAGGACACAGCCATTTATGGACCATAAAAGATTGTAGTCTCCGACTGCGGTGCTGCCGGGTGACACTGTCGTGTTTGTGGGCGTACGGCTGCTGATTGATGCTGTTGCCACCAACGCCAAAACCGCTCCGAGCCTCTTGCCTCGGCCGTGGGACGCGCTGTTGCGCGCGCTGGACCACACGGTGGTGGGACGGCTCGGGGTCGGGCTGGCTAGGGACGTCGTTCACATGCATTCCTCCTGATCTGGGCGCAAAATGACCTCCCAGTCGGCGCGCCCCTAACCCCCAACAAACAACCATTCCTCCTGATCGGTGCAAACCATGATATTGCGTGGTAGCCACGGTAGCGCTGTTAACCCGCGCCCTGCTGGGGGGAGGGGAGTGTTTGAACACCCCCCTTGTGGTTTTTCGCGAATATCTCAAAAACGGCGGCGCTCCGCGCCGCCGTTTTTGGTACACCTTATCATACATCAATTCTACACATGTTGCGAAAATTTCAGACCAAGGTCATTCAAGGTCAGGTCACCAGGTCACTTGAAGTGACCTCACCTCATAAAAACTTTCAATGTCTGTCATAGCTACACCGAGTGACCGATCGGTTTGAAACTTTCAGCGATTGCTAAGAGCAATAGCATGTACAAAATGTATATCTCAGAATTTTGATATCGATGACCTAAGGTCAGGTCAATTTTGCGACCTCCCCATTATAAGTCAATGGGAGAAAATTGAAATGCGCCTCTTTTGGATGAAAGACATTATAAACACTCCCAAACACCGAATTACAAGTGGTTTAGACACACTGAACTTGAAAATGGTGTCCGTGACCCTTGTTTATGCCCTGAGGTCATCTTAGGTCACGAATGGTATCTAACAGTTTTTCGCAAATAACTTTTGATAGAGGCATGCTAGAGCGATGAAAACGCCTTAGATGCGTTCAGCTCGACGATACGGATCGACTGATATGCAACATGACCCTTCCCGGTCAGGTCATGACCTTGACCTGAGGTCAAATTTTCAAGTTGACCTTTCAAGGTCAAGTTATAGTTCATTCGATGCGTCTTGACGAGATGAACACGATGCCGGTAAAAGTAAGCTCGTACAAGGCTTGGGTCAAAAGTTATTGCAGAAAAACTGTTTTAGAAAAAATCGGCTATTTTTGCAGTTTTTGCCCCCTGCAGGCAAAACCGTTGACGTTAGGTCAAATCTGAGAGAATTACTCAGAAAGGGCGTTAATAGGGCTATCGAATGCGCTTTTCCGCGGCGCTGTAGCTTTATTGGTTCCCGAGTTATGCGTCGGCTTCTTGGAAATTTTCGACATTCGACCTGGAAATCGGCGAAATTTTGCCTTCAATGACCTCTGGTGACCTGACCTTTGACCTGACCAAAAAATTGACTGAAGTGATTTCGTCATTATTTTTTACGCTCTTTCGAACGCCGCCTTCCGCGTATCGCTACGTGGCCCAGGAGCCGAGTTACAAGGGGGGGGGGGTGTTCAAACACCCCCCCCCCCCAGCAGGGCGTGGAAATCCAGGACCCCCAGCAGGGCGCGGGTTAATTTGGTGGATTCCCGGCCCAGTGCGTGCTGTTTAGTTTGGTTAGGAGGAGACTGGAGTAAAGATGGTGCGGCGTCGGGCGTAGTTGTCTGTTTCTGGCCCCATTGCGTCAGGGTCCGACCCTGGCGGCTGGCTGGATGGTGGGAGGGGAGTCGGACGGTGGTCGCCTGCCGCCGGGGGTGGCCCCCGACTTCCGGCCCTCGGCATTACCCACCCTGCCCGTCCCGCGGTCACTGTCACTGTCTGCGGAACATCGACCGCTAGTTGTGGGTGGGCTGGATAATACCGACGCCATAATCAGTTTCCTTATCGATATTTCATGGTTTTAATTCGTCTCTCATCGGCCTCTAAATAGTGTGCCTTTTGACGCCTGGTCGGCATGTCACATCAATTAGTTGGCACCTGAGCGAATGCGCCGTATCTGCTGCCCGCACCTGTGTCGACTTTGTCAGCTGGGCCGCCGGACTACCTGATGGCTCGCGGAAAATGACATTAATGACCCCTGACGAGAAGGGCGCCAGGCATTCATGCCGGACTGTTCTACGCCTTATATAATATCAGGCAGATTTAGTACCGAAAACGTTATATTTGTTAAATTAGTAATGGGACATAGATTGCCGCACATTTCCGTTGTAAACTACCGCTGCCTGAAGTTCTGACATGCAGTGCTTTGCGGCTTAGTCTCATTGGCGGTGTCGCCAGTCCTCTTTAGTATAGCCTGCCTTTATCCATGCGCGAATCATACTGGAGAACCTGAGTGCGTCAGCTTTCAGAAGAATCCAAACAAATCATCATTGCATATTGCGTAATATTTGTAGGTACCTTTGTTGTATCTGTTGGTATCCAGTACGGATGTCCTCGGCGTGTGCGTATTGTGCTCGGTGCTTTGTGTATGGGCCATGGGGCCACCGCCACGTCGATGGTTAATTTTCCGTAACTCGCCTGTCATAGGAACATTGGCGGGCAGTATGAGCTTCCAGTGTCGACGGAAGTGTGCGTGTACAACATTGCCGTACTTTGGCTAGCGCTGTTGTCGTTTTGGACGTCCCGCCCCGGAGTTGTGATAGCAGCTGGCTGCGATCGAACTGTTATTCTTCACTCTGTTTCGCCTGCTGTTACTTTCGGCGTCTCTCGGCCCTCAACTCAAGCCAGGCTCGGCTAAGCAGTGATCATGAATAGGAAGAAACGAGACATTTGCACGTAGTCATCAATTTTCTAGGTCCAAGGAAAGAATGATCTACGGTGAACCAGTCCAGACGCCTGCCCCGCTCCAGCACAGGTCACAACGGAGGCCGTGCGGTAAAGTGTTGACCACACCTGCCACTCGTTTTGTCACTGCTAGCAGGTCGAGAGGAGGGGCGTGCCGCTGCCTGTATTGTATAGCGCCCCATCGTGAGCTGGCCGCTGCATCGGTAGTGCATATTCGCAGCGAGTAGGACAACGCCTGGGCATGATCTGTGTGAGCTCATGGCTCTTGTTGGCTTCGATTTGATGCATTCATCACAACACAGTAACTCTTTTCTTTTTTCAATAATTCAACAGCCTCATTCGTTCTCAGTTCGTGGTGTTCATTACACGCGCCCGCTCGAAGACCAGTGACGCTCCTGACTACGTCTTATCAGGACAGCAGCAAAAACTTATCTGTGCCACGCTTATCTCGAATACCATGCCGGTAAAAAAGTATCCTTGACGTTTTGACCATGTTCTCCGATGCGACAGACTGAGTGCGTCACGCGACTGAACTCTGTCAATGCTATCAGCCATTGTGCGGCCACGGTGCGGCGCTCCTGGCATCTCCCCCTCCCCAGCTCAGGGGTCTGGTCTGGACCGTGTGATCTGCGCCGTCGAGTTGCCGGGACCTCGTCCTTCGGCCTTCTCCCCTCACCGCACCTTGCCGTGCCGCCGGGTCAGTCCATGAGACGGTCGGACCGGGAATGTACCGACGCTATCGAGTCTTCAGCATACTTCTGACAGCGGCCGGCGTCATAGAGCGGACAGACGGCGGCGGTACGCCTCGATTTCTACGACATGGAGAATGTTTATGAATTGGTCAGGTCAGCATTCCGCAGGGCCATGTTTGAGTATGACGGATGAGGCGTTCGTGTGCTCCGGCGAGCGCTCTGGCTCCGTAGTTTGTTGGCTCGATGTGTATGAGAGGGGCCGGCGGTTGCGTCAGCCTCCCGGTGGCGGTCGGACCGCCGGCGGCTGTTTTTATGCCGGTGCGCCGCCGAGTGCCGACTGCCTCGGCTCTGCCCCCGCTCGGGCCGGCCGCCGGCACAGCTGGAGCTCGGTAGGAGGGGGGGGGGGGAGGTCATGGCACGAACAGCTGACCCCGGGACGGGGTACGGGCCCCTGATGTGACATGACCGGGATGTGAATGGGCTATGAGGTGATGGCAATATTCATAACTCGGTTGTACTGAATACACCAAACATACCATGCATAATGATTATTGCAACTTTTAATGTTGTCACGCCGAACAACAAACCACACTACCCTGCCTTCCAAATACTCCCGGCCATTGAGTTAGCTACTTCTACGAGCGGCTAGTTCATGTGCTTTGCATGGGTTGTAAACTTCTGCAAAAATGCGACTTCCCCTAAACGTCCGTGTCGCCTTCGGCGGCGGTATCAGTACCTATGCAAGACTGACAGTTTCCTTGGCGTGAGGGGGTAGTTACTGGTTACTGGTTATACAATGTGCAGCGACGTGCCATTCCGTGCGGAGGATCTGTGCCATGCCACTGACACGTCAATGGCTCCCCAGGATGGATTACCATGGGCCTGTCAGTTGTTGCCATGTGACCGAGTCCTGTTACGGTGCTCCCGACCTGTCGTTTGTGCCTCCGCAGTTACACCACTGTTTTGTAATGCGCATGTTAAAAGACGGCTACGATGGACCAGTCAGCAGCAGCTTGAGTCTGCAGCGGGCGCGGCAACGAGGCCGACCGCTGACCGCAGTGCTGTGTTTCGGTGCGGCTCTGTCCTGTGCTGACCGTTTGAGTCTGCAGCGGGCGCGGCAACGAGTCCGACCGCTGACCGCAGTGCTGTGTTTCAGTGCGGCTGCGGTGATCCGCCCTCCGCTGACCGCCGTTTCTCGATGTGTGAGCGGCTGTCGCTCCCTGACCGCCGTGTCCCGCTGTGTTTCAGAGCGGCTGCCGTTCTCTGTGCGCGTGCTGCTGGAGGCGGCGGTGCGCTGCTGTGACGGCGTCCAGCTGCAGCGAGCCGATGTGGAGGCACTGCTCGACTGGCGCCGGCTCACCGACGCCGGCCAGCCCGTCCACGTGCCCTTCAAACCGGGACGCGTCATACTGCAGGTCAGACGCCGGGAGCAGAGCGTAGACAACAGACATGAACCGGTACTGGTCCAGATCCGACCCGCTTTGACCCGATCCGATTAGCCAGGTTCAATGCTTGTGTTCTGGACTGACCCGGTTCGATATGATTGAACCTCACCTGACCCAGTCGACATGGCCCTATCTGCCGTGGGCAATTTGCACAAAATCCAGTGTCCCGAAAAAGTCAATGCTAAGTTTAACAGTGTTTAAGTTTGGGGCCCATTTTGGGAGCGGTCTGTATGACTGTTTGCCGCCCCCCCCCCCCCCCCACGCTATCTGTTGTTGTGTGCCAGTGGACATTGATACTCGAGTGTGACGGGCCCCAGAGCACTCCACGGTACCACGGCGTCTCGGCGCCCGTAAGGGGCGGCACGGGACCGGCCGCCTGTCTCTGACTGGGGCTGTCTCTGACTGGGGCTGACTCTGACTGGGGCTGTCTCTGACTGGGGCTGTCTCTGACTGGGGCTGTCTCTGACTGGGGCTGTCTCTGACTGGGGCATGTGCCGAGGCAGATCCGCTGCTGCGAGACGGGTGGCGAGTCGGCCCGGGGCAAGACGCACTGTCGAATCGCTTCAGTATGGGCAAAGGCGTGTAGCGAAATATGGAAACCCGTTCCTATTGCCATTTTGCCTGCTAGTACTTTTTTGCATATTAAGTATGTACTATTCTCGAACATCTGTCGAGCTCTCATGTACTATACCAATGCCTACATATTTTCATGGCATTTGGTACCCGTCATGCTGGTGCTCGGCTCCAGTATGACCTCTTTATTTAACACTGTGTCTGCTGAATATCATGCCATCGGCTGTGTCCGCCCAGATTGGCACCCAGTGCACATACGTCACCGGCTGTACCATAAACAAGTCGTGCCCGCCCGGTCCCCCTCCAGGCCGGTGTGTGCTAATGACCTGCCGACGTCACCGCAGGAGACTCTGTCTCGGGTGCCGGGGAGGAGTTGCAGACTGTTTGTGCTATCGGCGCGGGCGCTGACAGGGAACATGTGCAACCAGAGTGTCCACCTCCCTGAGAGCAGTGTTAGCCATTAGCTGGGGCGGCGATGAAGTGATGTGAATTCCGAGAATGGATAATGTAGTCGGCCATGCTTCAGGGTTTTCTAGAGCTGAGGATTTGCCTGGGAGTGTCGTTCGTTACTCATGAAGGGAAGCGTGTGACGTGGGAGGTAAGGGGTTTCCTTGCAAATGAGAGTTGCATTTTCATGACTTTGAATGAGAAGCAGAAGCGTCTGACTGTCAAATGGAGATTTCGTGTCGTTCCTTTACACCCAATATCACAATGTGGGATATTAGCACGTGCGGAAGTGCTGGACATCCACTGCGGAGCTGCATGCCAGCCCTCACAAAACGCTCCCTGCCGTTATTGAATGTACACCATAGTTAACCTCCTCCTCCCTCCCCTCTGTACCGTGACATCGCCCCCACCTCTGTACCGTGACCCCGCCTCTACCCTGCCTCCAGGACTTCACGGGCGTGCCGGCCGTGGTGGACCTGGCCGCCATGCGGGAGGCGGTCCGCGACCTGGGTGGCGACCCGGCCCGGGTCGGACCCATCTGCCCGGCAGACCTGGTCATCGACCACTCGGTCCAGGTCGACTTCTCACGGGCGTAAGTACCGGGGGAGAGGGGGGGGGGGCTAACTTCTTTTCTCACGGGCGTACGTGCGGGGGGAGGGAGTAGGCTATAAAGTAATAACGGGCTATAGTACCGGGAGACAGATGAAGTTCTGAGTTGGACGCAGCGAATTGGTTCGATAATGGGCCTTCCGAAGGATTGCGACGGAACTTCTTTTTACCGCAAAGTGCACTTCCTGGTTAGGTATATCAGCGATGTGGTGTATATTTTCTAACCGTTTGTAGAGTGAGTGTTGTTTGTACGCTGTATCAGACTGTCGTTATAAACCGTGCGGTACCGTTCAATGTCATGTCGTGAGCTGCTGAACTTGTATCGTGTCTATTTAGTACGACTTTAGAGCCTGCCGGCATCTGGTTGGTCCTGTCCTGCACCACCGTCCGCCGGCACACCGGTGCATGTGCACCGATCACGCGACCACGGCCTGACATTGAGACAACTCGGGCGGCCCGGCTACTCAGCCGCGTCACTTTATTGTTTCGCGCACAGTCTGTTTGTTGATTGGGCCTCCCTGTCAGCTGGGTTTTCTGTTTGTTGGTTGGACGTGGCGAGAGGTGTATCAAATGGGAGCCGTCCCCGCCGGGTTCGGGTTTCCAACCTCTCCCCCCCCCCCCCCAGTTGACCGAATATGTGGCGAAATGTCGTGGTATTTATGCGGTAACTCAGTGTGAAGACGGATCATATGACGGTACCTGTGTTCTGTTTCAGCGTGGGTCAGCCGACCCCTGGCCGCGCCACCCCGGCCCCCTCCTCCGGCACCAGCGGCCGGCCCGTGCACGACATCGAGGGTGGTGCCGGCTCGGGTCGGTCGGCGTTCGCGCGCCGCGCGCAGGCCCGTGTCAGGAAGCCGGTGCGCGCCTCCTCTGCCACTGCCTCCTCCCCGTCCGCCGGTGCGCCGGCCGCGCCTCCTCCTGAGGCCGCCCCGGCCGCGGCACCGGAGCCGGCAACGGCAGCAGACCCCGCGCCGGCGGAGCCCCGGCCGGGCGCCTACCGTCCGCCGCACCGCCGGCAGCCGCCCGCGGCCGGCGCCGAGCCGCCGCCTCCCTCACTGCGGCCACCGCCGTACCGGCCGCCCCAGAGGCGGGCGGCGGCGGCCACCGGCGGCGCGGGCGACAAGGAGAAGGAGTGCTCCAGCAGGAGGGACGGCCGGTGCGCCTGTAAAAAGGTGGACCAGCTGCAGCTGCCCGCCTGCGGCGTGCCGGCCGCGCCCATCAAAGACGAGATCTGCCCCTTCCACGAGGAGGAGTCGGCTTTGTGAGTATGAGAGGGACTCCAGGGAACCGAGCATGAGAATGCGAATTGACGAACGCAGGGCTGCAACAGATGGGCAGCAATTCGCAATGGCTGCCTGCTGTATACATATATTCTACTGCCCAGTGTTTAGGTACGGCTCTCGCGAGATTAAGCGGTAGGATTTGCACTTTTACATTTCTGATTATATCTCAGAAACTAATCGATCTACGATGAAGCCATTTTGCACGATGATGGCCGGCTTGTGAACCAACAAGTCGATCGCATCTTCAACACTTAAAAGCTTAAGACGACGAAGATATAGCCTGAAGTACACTAAATTTTCTAGGTGCAAAACCTACCGCTAAAACCCTCGAGACGTCCACCTTCCTAGTGCCACGTTCAACATCGCTGTACGGCGACTGCAGCTGTCGCCATTTCTCCCTCCCCAAAGCGATGCTAAAAGCCATCGATCGGCATCCATTGCATAGGCTGACTTTTGCAGCATTGCGCAATCTGGCATCTGAGATGCTTTCGTGACATGGCGCCTGTCATTGGTATGTTTCTGATACTGCAGTCGAGTAACTGCAATGCATCGACGGTTATTGGGGCGCATGGCAACAGCAGGATGCCTGCTCGCTTCTAGCAACCGTTGTGGAGTTTGGTCCCTTTGCAATCTCAAGGTAACAGTATCAGTCACGTATTTAGGACGATATTGCAAAGCTGGCTGAGTGGACGCCGAGTGCTCTGAGCCATATCTCGAGTATACGAGCGCTTCGTAGCGTCCTCCCTCCGTGGTGTTCTACTTTTTTTGCGGTTCGTTCCGTTTCGATTTCACTGCATTGCCTTTGTCAAACCCATGCCGTGTTAACGATGTAACCCGACATTCTTTTTCAGCTCTGAGGCTTTAAGGAAGAACCAGGAGCTGGAATTCGACCGCAATAGTGAACGATTCCAGTTCTTGAAGGTAAGCCGTTGGGTTGAGCTACTGCGCTTATTGTATCCGCTCGTTATTCTTCATATTACTAAACGAGTACAGATTATCTATGAATCGGATAATAAGTCCGTTATTTGTTGAATATGTACTGGAAATTAGCTGAACATCTTTTATTGAGTGAAATTATAATATATGTGAAGAACTCGAATTACTTGCCAAGCCTGACGCCTTCCCCCCGCTCTCCGGCAGTGGGGCTCCCGGGCGTTCGCCAACATGCGCGTGGTGCCTCCGGGCTCCGGTATCGTGCACCAAGTGAACCTCGAGTACCTGGCGCGCGTCGTGTTCGACACGGACGGCCTGCTGCGGCCCGACTCTCTGGTCGGCACCGACAGCCACACGACCATGATCAACGGCCTGGGCGTGCTGGGCTGGGGCGTGGGCGGCCTGGAGGCCGAGGCTGCCCTGCTCGGCCAGCCAGTCACCCTGCGGCTGGCAGAGGTGGTCGGCTACAGGATCACCGGCCAGGTCAACCCGCTGGCCACCGCCACAGACATCGTGCTCACCATCACCAAGGTGGGCGGCGAGCGAGGAGTTTTATTGGTCGGATGAGAATTGGAGGTTGATTTGTGGGAGTGTGAGACTGTTGGACGATGTGACTTGCAAGCCGTTGCGTTCATGGAATGCTTGTGAGGCATTGGTGACAGCTGTACCTATGTACAGAGTTACCTTTATTTATTGCAGCTGTGTGAACGCTGTCCCTCCCGCTCTTTTCCGTCAGCATCTGCGCCAGGTGGGCGTGGCCGGCAAGTTTGTCGAGTTTTTCGGCCCCGGCGTGAGTCAGCTGTCGATCGCCGACCGGGCCACCATCTCGAACATGTGTCCAGAGTACGGCGCGACCGTCGGCTTCTTCCCGGTGGACGAGCGCAGCCTCGACTACCTGGTGCAGACCGGTGAGTACCGGCGGACGGGTGGACCGGAGTGGCGGGAAACACACGCTCAGGGGGAGGGGAGGGGATATCGTGGCACTGGGTTCGTTGGAACGCCGAAGCGATTGGCTCCGAGTTGATCTTGAGAAGAATGCAGGGCCTATTTTAACATGTTAACTGGGGTGGCAAAACCCACCCCAGTGGTGCGGTTTTCCACCCCAGTCGTCTAATTTTGCCACCCCAGTGAAAAACAGCCCAAAAGTCTGCCCACAGATATTAGCTGCCGACAATCCCGGAGGCCACACATTCTTGGGGCGCAACTCAGCTTGACAGGGGGAAAAGGGCTCACTGAGGCGCCACCACCACCAATGGGGTGCCCTCTCACTACTGGGGGTGCCCTGCCGCAACTGTGGCGCCCTACTTTGATTGGGACACACTACCGGCAACGGGGTACCCTACCACGACTGAAGAGCCCTATCAACATTGGGGCGCCCAGATACGATTGGGGCGCCAACCACCTTTGGACGTCCTATCAGAAATGGGACGCCGTACCACTACTGGGGCGTCGTAACACTACTATGACGTTCCACTGGTGCACCATACCGCCACGAGGCGCCCTACCACCACTGGGGCGCCCACCACTACTTGGGCTCCCTACCACTACTCAGGCGCCCTGCTACAAGGGTGGCGCCCTGTCACTACTGGGGCGCCCCTCAGGGACGCCATACCGCTACTGGATCGTCCTACAGAGTGTTACTTTTAAAGGGGGAAAGGGGAAATTTCCCCCTTCGAAAATTACGCTCCCCCTTTCAAATTGTGTCAGAATGGCTAGGAAGGGAAGGGGGAATTTCCCCCTGTCAAAATTATTTTTGAGACCATTTTCAATTAATTCGCTATTCAGATTCTATAGTCATCGTTATTCAGATTCTAGCAGGGCATATTTTAACAAATTTTTACTGCGTCCCAAAGTTGAGCAGAGGGCACGTCAGGGGCGCGGGAACTACTTTCCGACTGGGGGGCACACCATAGTAGAGATCAACCTAGGGTACCCCCAAATCTAGTTTTCTCACCGGTTTTAGGCCACTTATTTTTCACCCCTCGGCTTTTTCAACAAAAAAAGAAAACATTTGCAAAAAAAGTGTGGTATTCCGTCTCAAAGCTGTGGGGGCACCACCCCCACGGCCCCAGAGTTGGGGGGGCAAGTTGCCCCCACTGCCCCCCGGCTCCCGCGCCTATGGGGCACGTGCTACGACTAAGGGCACAGGGCAAGGAACAGAGTAGGGCACTGAGGAAAGCAGAAAGTAGGGCACGGCAGGTTACAGGGCATGGCACAGGACATTTTAGAGGGAAGGGTACAGGTCAGGGTAGACAGGAGGGCATAGGTCAGGGAACCGGACAGGGCACAGGGCAGGGACGCAGTGGGTCAAATCAGCAGGGGCTACGTCCCAAGGCGAGGGGGCTGCGTCCCAAAATGGGACGCAGTAAGTGCCTTAAAATATGCCCTGGATTCTAGTCATAAATCAACGTTGCTGGCGCTAAGATATTATCAATGAGTGTGGGCAGTGGCACCGCCAGGGCGGAACTTGGAATATCCGGAACTCCAGATTTGACCCGATACCGATCGGATGGTCGGTGAGACCGTCTCTTGTGTTGTCTCTTCGCACTCACTCAGGGGTGGATCCAGGAAAACTCCAAGGGGAGGGTCGTGAATCGAAGTGGTGCCCCTACCTATACCCAAAATTAAAAACTCAACGGTTTTCGGCCACTTAATTTTGGTGGTGCCCTAAGTTCATTTTTTTTTGGGGGGGGGGCTGTGGACTGTGGTGTCCCTGTTAGGCCGCAGGTGCCTCTGACAGGTTCGCTAGGTTCCTCTGACGTGGTGCCGCTAGGGAAGGAACGTGGTGCCCCTGACAAGTCAGACGTGCCAAATACAGGCCTGTGGTGTCCCTGACAGGCCCATGGTGCCCCTGCGAGACCGGTGGTGTCCCTGCTAGGCCGGTGGTGCCCCTGCTAGGCCGGTAATGCCACTGCTAAGCCGCCGGTGCCCCTGGTAGGCCTGTGGTGCCACTGCTAAGCCGCCGGTGCCCCTGGGCCCTGACAGGACTGTGGTGCCACTGACAAGCCTGGAGTGTCCCCGACAGGCACGTGGTGCCCCTGACAGGCCTGTGGTGCCTCTGGAAGGGCTGTGGTGCCCCTGGGCTCTGACAAGTCTGAGGTGCCCCTGACAGGCCCGTGGTGCCCCTGATAGGCCCGTGGTGCTCTTGCTACACAGGCCTGTGGTGCCCCTGGCAGGCCTGTGGTGCCCCTGGTGCGCCTGGTGCCCCTGGGCCCAGACAGGACTGTGGTTCCCCTGACAGAACTGTGGTGTCCCTGACAAGCCTGAAGTGTCCCCCGACAGGCCCGTGGTGCCCCTGCGAGGCCGGTGGTGCCCCAGGCAGGTCTCTGGTGCCCCTGACAGGCCCGTGGTTGGTGCCCCTGCTAGGCCTGTGGTGCCCCTGTCAGGCTTGTGGTGTCTCTGATAGGCCGGTAGTGCCCCTGGCAGACCTTTGGTGCCCCCGGGCCCCAGCGGGTTCAAGACCCATGCGACCCCCCCCCCCCCCCTTGGATCCGTCACTGCACTCACTGACATCAGTACAGGCGTCGGCTAGAAACCGTCGGGGGACGGGGGTCATGACTTCCCCGAATTTTATTCCATCTCTCAACTTTTCCTGTAAAAGTAACCCTGGTGCTACTACTATTAAGGCGCCTTACCACAACTGAGGCGATATGTCGGTACGGCCTACGGGTATCAACGGTGCATCAATGACAAATAGCAATATACAAATTACAACAGTGGCGGCAGAACACCTTCACCTTCTGGCGACGGGGCACCGCCGACTTTTGGTCGCATTCTTTCCATGGAACGCCAAAAGGGCTAATGTTAAAATGCCAAAATCAAAGGGGGGCACGGTGCCCCGGTGCCCCCCCCCCCGTTCCGCCGCCTATTAATTACAACACTGGTCACCAATGCATCTTTCTTGGCATTACAGAACCATAAGCGCTTCAAAATCTGGAGAGCGTCTCGGGGCAGTGACGTGGCGAGATATTTAGATTTATCTACAATCAACAATGGGGTGAAGTTGTTTGGAAGTGAAGTTGGAAGTTGGGGGGGGGGGGGCGCCCACACAAGAGACAGGGGCGCCACCACTGCCTGGCCACCCCAGTCCAATTGTCTTAAAATAGGCCCTGGAAGAATGGTTAAACAAATGACAGATAAAACTAGCTTTACCAGTTAAGCCGCGTTCTGTTTGCGGAATGCTAATGCCTCTTAGCTGTGAAAACAACGCCCGTAAGGAGGAGTTGACATCACGTTTGGTTTCTGCTCCGATAAGCCGGTATCGCTCTCCGATGACCCAGGTGTGTCCGGTATGGCGTGCGGCCGGCGTCGCTCGGTGCCACGCGGCCGATAAGACAGGCTGGTGGGCCGGCGTGGTTTCTGACCGCCGACGGGCGCGGTGTGTACGAACCGCGCTCGTCACTAGACATTAAGTTCAGCTTCTCATCTTCATTGAGAATAACTACATGTTTTTTCAGAAAGGTCGGCCGCTCACGTGTCTTTTCCAGGACTTTGTCTGGCTGTCAATCCCAATATGGCTAGGCACACAGATCTGACGGACCCGTCTGCCTTTTACGGTGTACTTTCTCTGCTCCCCTTTGGAGTCAAACCATGTCTGCATGGAAATTGAGCAAAACTTGCAGCACGATTCCACTGGCTTTGGTGGAACACTTGACATGATGAAGATTGAGGCCTCCAGGCTCTGAGCTGATCTTGAAGGGCGGTGAACAAATAAGAGAAGCAGCTATATCAATGGTGCAGTGCTCTCGTGTCTGCGCTACAGTCCCGTACCTGTAACCACCCGACCCCTCCCGTCCCGGCATCCCTCCTCAGAACTAGTCTCTCTGTCTGACCCGCCTCTGATCTCCATGCTATTCCCCTTTGTGGGCCGAGATGCCGACCTTGTGGCGGTGACGCGCCCCGTCCCCGCCTCTGAACCCCTGTCTGCCCGGCTCCCAGGCCGTGTCGCCGGCCGTATGGCGGTAATTCGCTCCTCCCCCGTCACCGACGCCGGCTCTGACCCCTCCCCCCTCTGTTCACAGGTCGGGACGCGGGCCGCGTGGCGGTGATGCGCGCCTACCTGTCGGCGGCCGGTCTGCTGCGCGACTACTCGGCTGCCGACCAGGACCCTGCGTTCTCGCAGGTGGTCGAGCTCGACCTGGCCACCGTGGTGCCGTCGGTCAGTGGGCCCAAGCGGCCGCACGACCGGGTGGCCGCCAGCCAGCTGAGGAACGACTTCATCCGGTGTCTGTCGGCCGAGGTGAGGCGGGCCGTGAGGGACGACTTTATCAGGTGTCTGTCGGCCGAGGTGAGGCGGGCCGTGAGGGACGACTTTATCAGGTGTCTGTCGGCCGAGGTGAGGCGGGCCGTGAGGGACGACTTTATCAGGTGTCTGTCGGCCGAGGTGAGGCGGGCCGTGAGGGACGACTTTATCAGGTGTCTGTCGGCCGAGGTGAGGCGGGCCGTGAGGGACGACTTTATCAGGTGTCTGTCGGCCGAGGTGAGGCGGGCCGTGAGGGACGACTTTATCAGGTGTCTGTCGGCCGAGGTGAGGCGGGCCGTGAGGGACGACTTTATCAGGTGTCTGTCGGCCGAGGTGAGGCGGGCCGTGAGGGACGACTTTATCAGGTGTCTGTCGGCCGAGGTGAGGCGGGCCGGAGGCTGGAGGAGGGGAGGTCGGAGACGGGGGACGAGACTGACAGATGGATGCGCAATGGGCGATGGGTGGCCGCATTGTGAGATTTGCTGGAGGCTGCTTGGTAGATATGTTATTTTGATAGTTATCTATAAAATCACAGTTGCATCCGAAGTTACATTTAAGTTGAAATTGGATCAGATTCAAAGTGTCCAATACCCGAAGCACGTTCTATCAGACAGATTGACCGAACTACTGCATTGGGCTGCAGTTTGCCGATGGTTCAGCTGCAGTCATGATACTGGGCCGGATGCCTGCCTCTGACAGTATCTGAATATGGTGACCGACTATTTCTGTTAGCGCTCGGCTGCGCTCTGAGGTACCGGACCGTGCCCATGGTCTGTCGAGTCTACCCCGACTGACTCCCACCCCGCCCCGCGTCCGTCAGGTGGGCTACAAGGGTTTCGGCGTGCCCGCGGAGCGGCTGGAGGCGCGATGCGACATTCAGTTCGAGGGCGCCACCTACAGTCTGGGCCACGGTTCGGTGGTGATCGCCGCCATCACTTCCTGCACCAACACCAGCAATCCGAGCGTCATGTTGGGGGCAGGTGAGAGATTAGCGACACCATCACCATCATCAATAATACCACCAACTAATAACATCGCCTGGTAGTAAGAAGTAAGCACCATTCCAGTTGGACAACCCGAGGCATCTTCAAGTGCCTTTCCATTTTTTGATTTCGAATACAGGAAGTTCACTTAGTTTGACGGTAGTTAGGGTTCAGTACCCTACAGGGTCCTCCTAGCGTGTCTTACACCCTACCGGCGCGGCCCGCTCACCCCTCCCTCTCTCGTTACGCCAGGTATCCTGGCCAAGAAGGCGGTGGAGCGCGGCCTCTCGGTGCCGCCCTGGATCAAGACGTCGCTCTCGCCGGGCTCCGGCGTGGTCACCCACTACCTGCAGGACAGCGGCGTGCTGCCGTTCCTGCAGCGGCTCGGCTTTGGTATCGTCGGCTACGGGTGTATGACCTGTATCGGCAACAGCGGGCCGCTGCCCCGACCCGTGGTGGACGCCATTGAGCAGGTACGGCCGGGTGCGCAGCGTGTAGTGCAGGGCGGATTGGTCGGTCATCGGTTGTTTCTGCTGATGCTGTTCGCGTTTGCTTCCCTTTTGAGTAATAACGAGATCGTTCGTGCTTGTATCGATCCGGTACCCAGGTTTGATGCAAATTAGATATACTTTAGCGACGGTGGGGACAGTTTATGGCGACGTTTCGCTAGTTGACGTGTGTTTCGCCATCAACCATGCTCCATATCTCTCGGCAGTCCGTCCCGCTGGCTCTCCGCTCGTCTCACCCCACACACACGCCTCCGTACACCCACAGTGTAACCTGGTCTGCTGCGGCGTGCTCTCCGGTAACCGCAACTTCGAGGGCCGCGTCCACCCGCACGTGCGGGCCAACTACCTGGCCTCGCCGCCGCTGGTCATCGCCTACGCGCTGGCCGGCCGCGTCGACATCGACTTCGAGACGACGCCCATCGGTGGGGATCGGGGTGGGAGCCGGGGAGAAGCCAGGGCGTTAGCTGATGGCATAGTGAAAGCGGCAGGATGGTGACCGTTTGGTGTTATTTTTTTGTGTTGGTGTTTTATTATTTATGATGACAGATGTGAGCGTTTACGAGCTCTCTTAGAACGGCCCTCGGTTCACCACAAGCACAAACGGCCTTTAGGCCAGTTCCTAAGCTTCTACCGCTCAGTGATGACGGCGGTGTCCACTGACGGCGGTGTCCGCTGACGGCTCTGTGTCCGCTGACGGCGGCGTCCACTGACGGCTGTGTCCGCTGACGACTGTGTCCTGAGACGGTCTGCCTACTAACTCGACTTTAGATATGGGAAAGATCTTAGCAGACTTTTCACGCATTTTCGTCCGAAATTGAGCAAATCTACTTTGTGTTTCACCATTCGATTTGAATTCTAAACAACTCAAGTTTCAGCGCTGTTTAGTTTTTATTATTACTGCTCTCGACTTTGCTGTGTGCCCGCGCCCCAGGCACCTCCCCCGACGGAGAGCCGGTATATCTGCGCGACATCTGGCCCACACGGGAGGAGATCCATCAGCTCGAGTCCAAGTCGGTCATACCGGCCATCTTCGCCGACGTCTACTCGAAAATCACCAAAGGTATGATGACAGGCTCATGTTTGTTTTGAAATCACGTCATTGTGGTTGAATATTCCATGGGATGATGGCGTCGATGTGTCTTTTTCACGAGACGTTTGATGTATGAATTATTTTGCGGTTCGAGTACCGCTGCTGTATAACATCACAAGTGGGATGAGTGCTGCATAAATTATGGCTATGGCACGGCTGATTCATCTATCGTGCGGTGGTGTGTTCGTTGAAAGTCAGCTGACCCCTGGCTGTTCCCATCTGGGCAGGTAACGCCAGCTGGAACGCGCTGGAGGTGCCCGACTCGGCCACCTTCCAGTGGAGCGACCGGTCCACCTACATCCAGATGCCCACCTTCCTCCAGGGCATGACGCGGGTGAGAGACGGCGCAGAACTGTCCTGGCGCTGCCAAATGCCGTGTCGTGTGTCGGAATAAAATGTCAAATGTCACCTTGAGTGGCTACTGTGAGAACCGTCGGCGAATGACAAAAGTCAAAACGTGACAGTGACAAAAGCAATTCAATAGCAATACAAAAGTTGATCGTATTACGTTCATCTGCCTTACCCACCTTCCTCTTGTGAAGGCGTTAGCCTGTTGCACCCCGCTAGTTTTGCCTCCGCCGGACATCCTTAGTGACTCCTTACCGTTACCCTCTGTACAGGATCCGCCGGCGGGGCGGGGCATTGAGGCGGCGCGCGCTCTGCTGGTGCTCGGTGACGCCGTCACCACCGACCACATTTCACCAGCGGGCAGCATCGCACGCACCAGCCCGGCCGCCCGCTACCTCATCGAGATGGGGTGAGTGAGAGGGTCCGCCTACTAAATCGGCTTTAGATATGGGAAAGATCTTAGCAGACTTTTCACGCATTTTCGTCCGAAATTTAGCAAATCTACTTTGTGTTTCACCATTCGATTTGAAACCTAAACAACTCAAGTTTCAGCGCTGTTTAGTTTTTATTATTACTGCTCTCGACTTTGCTGTTGTCGTGTCGATCCTCTTTGATTGAAAGCGTTTTGTCATAGGCATCAACTCGTTCCTAACCGCTCCGCCTCTGTCAGTCTGACGCCGCGCCAGTTCAACTCGTACGGCTCTCGGCGCGGTAACGAGGCGGTCATGGTGCGCGGCACGTTCGCCCACATCCGACTGGCCAACGGGCTGCTGGCGGCGCCGGGGCCGCGCACCGTCCACCTGCCGTCCGGCGCCGTCCTGGACGTGTTCGACGCCGCCCAGCGCTACCGGCGCGACGGCACGCCGCTCATAGTGCTGGCCGGAGCCGAGTACGGCTGCGGCAGCTCCCGCGACTGGGCCGCCAAAGGACCCGCACTGCTGGTGAGTCGGGAGGGGACGGCTGTGGGAGACCCGCCGGGACTGGGCCGCCAAGAGACCCACTGCTGTTCAGTCTGGATGGAGGGAGGGAAGGAACGGGTGCCCCAGAGGCTGTTCAGCCTGGCCCGGGGAAGGGAACCGTCCTGACTTGTCATTCCATCCGTTCGCTAACTCTCTCTCTCTCTCTCTCTCTCTCTCTCTCTCTCTCTCTCTCTCTCTCTCTCTCTCTCTCTCTCTCTCTCTCTCTCTCTCTCTCTCTCTCTCTCTCTCTCTCTCTCTCTCTCTCTCTCTCTCTCTCTCTCCTCTCTCTCTCTCCTCTCATCTCTCTCTCTCTCTCTCTCTCTATCTCTCTCTCTCTCTCTCTCTTCTCCTATCTCGCTCTCCTCTCCTCTCTCTCTCCTCTTACTACTCTCTCTCTCTCTCCTCCTGCTATCTCTATCCCCCTCTGCTCTCTCCTCTCCTCTCTCTCCTCTCCTCTCTCCTCTCTCTAGCCCCTCCTCTCTCCTTCTCTCTCTCCTCTCTCTCTCTCCTCTCTCTCTCTCTATCTCTCTCTCTCTCTCTCTCTCTCTCCCTCTCTTCTCTCTCCCTCCTCTCTCTTTCTCCTCTCTCTCTATCTCTCTGCTCTATCTCTCTCCCTCTTCTCTCTCTCTCTCTCTCTCTCTCTCTCTCTCTCTCTCTCTCTTCTCTCTCTCTCTTCTCTCTCTCTCTCTCTCTATCTCTCTCTCTCTCTCTCTCGTCGCTCGCTCTGCTTTCGCTCGCTCGCTCGCTCGCTCGCTCGCTAGGTATCCGCCGTATGACCGTCCTGTCTCTCCGCAAGGGCGTGGCGGGCGGTGTGCGCGGTGTCGTTTGACCGCGTGCAACCGCAGTAAACCTGGCAGCATGGCGTGCTGCCGCTGCAGTTCCTGCCCCGGACAGTCGGCCAAACCGCTGGGACTCGGCGGACGCGAGACCTTCAGTATGGCACTGCCGAGCGACCTGGCGCCGCGGTCCACAGTCACAGTCACGGTGAGATGTGACAATCGAACCACTTTGCCCCCTGTTCAGAAATGGTGACATTTATACTCAACCGTCAAAGTGTCAGTCATACCCTAGAACTGCGCCACCGTTCCCAGTGTCGGATATCGCCCACCCTTTGCCTCCGCCTCTCACCGCCTTCTCAATGTTTCCCGCCACCACACACTCTACAGCTACCTCTAACCCTCGTCCCTCCGCCGGCAGACGGACGACGGCCGCAGTTTCCCGATGACGGCCCGACTGGAGACGCAGACGGAGATCTCCTGGTACCGGCACGGCGGCCTCCTCAGGTACATGGTGCGCCAGCTGCTCTGACGAGCCGCGCGCCGCTAGGTCGCGCTCTACACACGTCACAGGCAGGCCCGTGACAAAGTGTGACGCTCCGTGACACACTGTGACGCCCGTGACGCTGGTGATGACGTGTAACGTTTGGTGACGCGCTGACGTCGTCCGCCGCCATCAGCAGTTGGCGGCGGATTAGTTCCAACAGCTGCAGAGGCGGGCACATCCCGTCCGTCTTCCCTCCGCCAGCGGTTAGGGAGGGTTATGACCACACCAAACTCTCAGAGACAGGGAACAGAGGGCGCTGGCTTGACATGGAGTGAGATCGGGGCGCGATGCGGGGCGGGCCAGGACGTATGAGGGAGTTGTCACTATGCACACGGTCATTGCCGAGTTGAGAGGTTGGGCGGGACCCGGATGGCCAGTGACCAGTGGACGCGTAAGACGAGACACCGGCGGTTACGATAGAGGTGACTCTGGTACGGGGAAAGATTGGCGACAGTACGAGGGGAAAATTAATGGAAAGGAGAGGGAAAAATTGGGTGGAGAGCCAGACAAGATTGACGGTAGGGTGAGTGGGAGATTGACGGCGGGAGGAGGAGAAGATTGGCACCGGGAAGAGTCGTCAGTGGACACGCCAGTGCTTCAGCGGCTAGGGCTGCTGTCCCCTGCTGACGTGCAGGCATACGATACCATCCAGGCAGAGCGAGTATTACTGCGTGAACTGTGAACATGTCCTGGACCTCTCAGCTGCGCTCATAGCAGGCCGCGGATTTCACCAGGGACCAGTACGGGCGCCAGCCGGTCCGACACATCAGTATCAGACTTGTGTGAGTGTATGTGCTTGTGTGTGAACGTGTCGCTAGTGTGTTTTGCGAGGATGTAAACGCGATTTTGTGCCATCGATGAGAGATAATTAGTTTGGCGAGTGTCGTTGGGCCAAGGCGGAAGGTATTTTGTCCGGTCTTGTGCGAAGTGAAGGAGCTGGCCTCGAGTTTTGTCCCTATGTTGCGTCACCCAGTGTATCCGTGTACTTATGTGGTGAAGTCTTCTGCAGTTGTTAAGTTTTTGACCGATGCCTTTGATGCTGCCGCGTTTGATTTGTATCCTATTGCTCGGTGCCTTTCATTGTACCGGGCGCGCTCGAGGAGCGCTGTACCGGCTGCTGCCACTGGACAGGTGCTGTATCCGAAATGTGACCGTGGTGAGCTGCCTGTGGTGTCGGCGTTCTGTCGGATTGGGAGCCGTCGGTTGCGGCCGGTCCTGATTCGCGGGCGACGGGCCGTGCTCTGCGCCGGACCGAGTGTATCAGTTGGCGTCTGAGCGCACGGCGCCGTAGCTGCCCCGCTCTCTACGTGTGCGCCTGTGTGTCTGGTAGAATATATTGGTGACTGCTGCACTGCATTAGTATCCGTGGTGGCTGGTCGGATGATGCTTGAATCATTGTCGAGTCTCCGAGGCACTCAGACTGAAGCATCGCACTGCCAGCTCGAGAGCTGATATCGTTCTCTCTTTCCCACTACCGATAACAGATTTTGTGCTTGTACCGAGTACTGGCTGTTGGCCGTGTGCATCATCGCACTATCTACGGTATACCTGTCTCGCCAACAGTTACCCTTCCCGAATCAAAGGGCTGACTCCCAAACCAAGCCTATGTTGAGTCAACGGGAGCCAGGATATTTAGTCTAGGGTCACCTGGCGCCAGTCAAGTGTTGACCTAAGCCGCCCGATTGGCCGTGTTTGAAAAGGGGCCAGCAGTTCAAACTCAGTGTTTGGTCATGGCGGCTGTGATATGATTTCGAACGCCGACGCCGGCCTGCGACCACACAATCTCGGCTGGGACACACAGACGTGAACGCCGACCGCTGACGGGCCAATGGTTCCTCGACGGGTCGGGGATCCCCAAGGATCCCCCAAAGAGCGTTTTACTTATGAATCATGTATTACAAATAAAGCATCATAGGAAAAGGCTGCAGTTCTCTGTAGAGCCTGGATTACGTACGAACAAGCTTTGTGATCTATTGTGCTGACATACAAGAACTATATTTGTGTAATAATCACATGACTGGCATAGTTATAAAGCTGATTTAAATCAATTGACAGGACCACCTAGAAAACCACTTAGAACATACAGTGCGCTCGAGTACACAGTTCCCTCGCCATCCGCCGCCCCTGCCTTATTCTGTCAGAGCCTACGGTAAAAGAAGCCGCAACATCACTCACAGCTCAGCGAATCACATCACAATCTTATCGTAATCACGTCGTACAGGCAGCAGCACATTCTCTGCACTTGGCTACTGCACTGCACGTCCACCACGAAACAAGTTACCAAACGAAGCTCGCCGCGCTGCGACTAGAGGGACGTCACGGTCGACGTCACCGGTGCCGGCATTCCCGAGGCGTCAGTGAACACGTCGTCGTTCTGGGGGTCGACCTCTGTGCCGACCGATCCGTCCAGGCTCCCGGTCCTGGCCGCCGCCAGCTCCGGGCCGCCCAGCTCCCCGGCGGACTCGCGCTGCGTGAACGACGTCTCGTTGGCCGTCTCGTAGGCGGAGGGACTGGAGTGGCCCGACCTCTGGGACGCGCTGCGCTGGCGCGGGGGCGGCCCGGCCGCACTGGTGGCTCGGGGCTCGGCGTTCCGTGCGTCTGCGACCTCGTCGTCCGTTGTGCAGGGCCAGCTGATCAGGTCGGGCGGGCTGGGCGTCGTGTCGCGAGAACTTCCAGCCGCGTGGGGCTGGTGCCGAGTCCCTGGAGAAGCATGCGGAGGACCGTCACGTCTATTCTCCCTCGCCGGTGGCGCCTCAGTGTTTGGGGCTGATGGAGACTCTTTGCTACTCTTGTTTGTCCCCGGTGCTTGGGCACCGTTTCGAACTTGTGCAGGAGTCTTTTGTTCATGGGACAGCTTCCGCGCCGGAATTTCAGGGATGGCCGGCGATCCCCTGCGCAGGCCGCCGGCGGGAAGGCTCCGTCTCTGGCTGACGCCTCGCTGAAGCGGCGTTGGCGAGGGTGTGCCGCTCGGGGGCTGAGAGGCGCGCTGCGCCACTGGCGGCGGTGAGGGCCGCAGGCGAACGGACAGGGAGGTGACCGCGCCTCCGCCGTCCCCGCTGCCAAGTCTGGTGAACGGCGAGTGGGTCGAACGTCTTCTGAGCGTCACCGGCGAGCCTTCCCCGTCATCCGCCTGCTGCGCGGCCGCTGGCAGCTCTCCCCGCTGTGTCATCTCGAAGCGTCGGACCTTATCGCGCACGCTGCCCGGCCTGTCGGTGCGACTGAATGGCTCCGGGGCCGACTGCTGCTCGGGTGACCGGGGGCTCTCCGCTGCTGAGCGCTCCAGCTCGCGCACCCTCTGCCGGATGCTGCCGGGCCGGCCGGTGCGGCTTAGCACGGACGACGGAGACGAAGGCGGCGTGGTCGGAGAGTCGAGAGCACGTTGCCCCACCGCGGGACGCTCCTCGCGAGCCCTGGCCACCAGGATGTCCGGGTCCAGTGGGAGCGGCCGCAGACGGGCACGGTCGGGCGCTGCTCTGGCGGCGGGGGCGCTGTGTTGGCCCGGCGATAGGTCGATGGTCTGTGCTACCACGGAAGGCTTGGGACTGGTTGTCGGTGTTTGCGAGGACGGTTGAATGGTAGAATCTGTCCGTGCCGATGCCGGGGATTGATGTTTCAAAGCAGACCTCAGATTCGGTTCGCTCTTTGGTATAACAGTGTGACCTTCCTCTGTTGAGGACCGGTTCTTCACTTTCGGAGAGCTCGGCGGAGAGCTTGTGTCCGGCTCCAGTTCCGGATGACGCGCAAGGTGCGCCGCCCTGCAGGCGAAGAACTCATCCTCCATCGACATTCTTCTGGTGCCCCGGGACGGCGGCGCGGCGGCCGGCGGCGGGCCGGAAACTGGTGATGGGGGTGGACTCACCGGCCCCTCCGAGTCGCTCCCCGGCGGCGCCATCTTCACCTCGTTGTTGTGGTGACCTCCGTTATGTAACGCCAGCTGAGCGCGCATCTCGAAAAACTCCTTGTCCATCGACAGACGGCCGCTGCGCCGACGGAACGCGGCCCTGGCCGCCGTCCGGTCAGCGACCGGTGGCTTTGATTGCGATTGGCTGGTACCTCCTTCCTTTCCGATAGCTCCTGACATCGGGACGTGGTTTGCGCTATTACCCGCCGGTACTGGTGGCTGGCCACTTCTTTGAGTTTCCGCCGATTGTTGTGAGGGTTGACCCTCTGTGGCGTGCCCTCCTGCGCGCCCATTGTGCAGCTGCAACTGGCTCTTCATGGCAAAGTACTCGGCGTCCATTGAGAGAGGACGAGACTTACGACGAGTGCTCGCCAGGCTACCCGGGCGCTTGGTAACGTTTTTCTGGCCAGTTTGTTCCGAAGGAGAAGCTTCTGTGGAGCCCCTAATTTGTGCTTCTTGCGTCTGCGTATATTCCGAGGCGTTCCCAGCAGGCGCCTCAGAGGCGGTGTGAAGGTTTTGTGTACTTCGGCCAGGGCTGTCAGCTGCTGGTGTAGCATGCACGGACGATAATCCTGCGTTGGCCTCGGACAGCTTTCGCTTCATGTCGTGGTACTCTTTGTCCATGGACAATTTCCTGGATCGGCGACGCTGGATAAACTTGCCAAACCTCTGGTGCTGTTTGTCTTCGATCGATTGGTGCTGAAGATCGGACTCTGGTTGTGGACACTCCCCCGTCACCAATGGCACATACTCGCTCCCAGGTATACCTGAGGCTAGATCATCCATTGCACTCACGCCTGAGCCTGCGACAGCTTCTTTTTCTTCTGCCACTAAAAGGCTCGAACTTGCCTGGTCATCTTTATTTGTCGCTGGACCTCTCTCTGCTACTCCAACTGTGTCTGCTTTCTCTTCGCTGGTGTCTGTCGTCGTTGCAGCTACCGCATTGCCTTCAAGTACTACAACGGCGCTGTCAGCCGTCACCATCTGAAGCCCTGGTGCTGGTAGGTCGCCAGCCTCTGTAACGACACACTCAGAAGATGCTGAACAGTTTGATACAACCTGTGACTCCTCGTGTGAGTCCTTCACAGGCGTAAATATACCATGCGCCGCTGGTAGGTGATGTGGTTCTGGAGGCGGTGACAGAGGTAGAGGTGGCGGTGTCCTGTAATCATCATGGTTGTCGTCTTCCCGCACAATCCGATGGTGTGTTGGTGGATTCGTCGTTGTTGCACACTGCTGCTGCTGAGCCGCGTTGCTGTCATCACGTTTAAGATGCATGTGTTCAAGTTTTTCTTGAGCGGATTGATGGATTATCTTTCCCTTGTCATCCAAAGTGCGACCTGAGATCTGTTCAGCGGATGCCACTGTTTCAGGATTCCAACTTGGGTTAACTGGGGTGTCGTAGTGTTCTTGTGTTTGCTCGGTATCTTGAGTCACCAGGGGGAACTTGATGAAGATCTCTTGGAGTCGGGGGTTCGTGGCATCTTCCTGGGCTCCATCTATTGGTATGTGCAGGGAGGATCGATATGTGGCTGACGTGTTCTCGCTTTCTAATCCGCTTTCCGATTCGGACTCTCCTTGTTCACATTGTTCCTTCGCAGTCAAGTTAGTGATGTTTTCATCTGCCTCGGATGAGCTCTCCCTTTGGGGCGCTTCGCCTGCGGAATCGAACGTTCCGATATTTTGAAGGTTAGTGGGTGGTTGTGGCTGCTCGGGGGAGGAGTCAGACGGACAGGATTTTTCGGTAGATGACTCCCTAGCGGCGGAGCGAGCCTCTAATCGTTTCCGTCGGCTGCTGAGGTCCTCTTCCAGAACCGGATATGGCTCTTCCACGGGAGAACGGTGGAGGTGGCCTATATGTGCCGACATCGGCCGGATGGCACTGTTCGGAGCGAGAAGACTTAAGGGTTTGAAGGCCTCACGTCGAGAATGTTGGCTGGCTGGCCTGGTTTGCGGGGCCGCTGATGTGGTGCTATTCGTCCTCTCGCTGACTGATGGATGATCTGACGTTGCTTGTTTGCCATTTACAGATGTTGCGACTGGAGCACGGACAGACGGATCGACACCAGCCACAAAACTGTCGGCGACAGGAACGCCATCCGATCCAGGTCTGCTCTTTGTTTTGGTGTCGTGTTTGTCTGGAGGGGCTCCCGCAGGCGAAGCTGACAACTGAAGCTTTTTCACCTCGGTCTCTACCATGGGCTGCTCACGTGGCACGCGAATGGCTGGCGGCTGCGTCGTGTTTGGCTCGGCGACCACATTGATGACGATCCTTCCCGGCACTGTCAGCGTCCTCTCTGAGGAGGGCAGGGTGACGCTGGAAGAGAACAGTGGCGTCTTTGGTAGATTTACCTCACCTTGCGAAGATGGTGTCTCAGCAGTGGCATCAAGGCGAAGTGTCAAAAGCTGTTCGCCTGTTGTCGGGGACTTGAACTGGAACATTTCGGCTAAGAACTCGTTGGGTATTGTTTTGGGTGCTGGCGTATCGACAATGGGACATTGCGGTGAACTGAGCTTCCCGGTCTCTTGGGAATTGATGTCAAAAGGGCTGAGCCTGGTCTGATTTTGTTTCGAAAGTGCGGTATTTGGACTTCTCGGTAGAGGCAGGTGGTCCAACTCACGTTTCTCCTCCGTCCCTTCATTTTCCGACGACCTTTTGGCTTTAATGTCCGTGTCGAGTATGTCTTTGTCGGCTTGCTCTGCGAAACAGCTCTCTCCGCTTTGTTCCCGGCGTGTTTCAGAAACAGGACCATCCAGCACAGCGTTGCGATCGTTTGTGGCTTTCCTCCCCTTTCGTGCCTTTTTCGATGCCACTTTCAGCTCCTCTAATGCCTTTTTGGCTGACAGCATTTCATTCTCTATCTCACGCTCCATCCATTCAATCAGCTGCACCTGCAGGGTCTCTTGTTCTTCAACTAGCACTTCTTGTAGGCATTGGTCCATCACCCAGGCAGCGGCATCGTCCCGCAGACCAAGCTCAGCGATTGTCTGAGGCTCACCTTCACTGTGTGGAAGCTCGTCCGTCGAAAGAACTGCTTCCTGACTCTCAAGCTTTTCATGTTGGCCCCGAGCTGACGATTCCGTAGGTGACTTGGCTTGCTCGTTGCGCGGGACTCTACGACTGGATGAGCTGCCAGTGTGTGATGAGCGCTCCTCAGACGTAGTCGTGTCGGTCGAAGACGGCCGCTTTACCCACCAGGCGGTCTCAGCCTTTTCTAGAGATCTTAGCAGTTTTTCCTCTGTGGTCTCTCGGCTGCGCAAAAAGGCATGACGCTGCTCCGTTGCGGAGGCCGACGGAGCAGATGTCGAATTGGAAGAAGTTGGTGTGATGCGACCAGGTCGTGTCGGCAAAGGTGATGTGGAAGGCAGAGGCTCGAGCTGAGATCGCGTCCAACGGAGGTCTTTAGTCGTTGGCTGAGCGCGACGGTCGAATTCGTCCTGACGCGTACGATCCTGTTGAAGCCAGTCAGCAATACTTTTTCGTTCCTTCCACTGGGTGAGCCGGTCGATTTCTGCGGGAGAGGCTGGGGGCTGATTAGGCTCTGTGTTGTTGTTACCGGTGGGTGAACCATCGGCCGTGTCTTTATCGCTGCTGGTAGAAGATGGCACCAGGGTTTCCTCAGAACCAGCAGCGGACTGCTGCCTGAAGGGTCCCTCTTCGACTCGCCTCGGGTTTGGCTGGGGAACAGCATAGTCATCATACTCGGAGCTGTGCAGCGTCTCAGCTGACTGCTTCTTCCTGGGAGGCGGCACAGGCGCACCATTGTTGGAACGAGGGTACTGACCAGTCGGAAGTTGAGCCACTGGCTCAGAAAGCCGGCTCGGTAGGGTGTGTGCGCGGTCTGGTGGACGAGACCGCCGACGTGAAGCCAGACTCTCTGTTTCCTCTTTGGGCAGGATCAAAGCAGCATAAGGATTCTTTCTCCCCGGCTGGCTCAATTGCTGAGGACCATGACGAGACTCAGACTGTCTGGGAAGAGTCTCTCGCCTTGTGGTGGAGCGCTTGACTGGGAGACTCGGCGGATTACCTGCCGTTTCCCGAGACATGGTCGGGAAAGAGCTGATGCTGGCTGGACGTTCCGAACGTTTGGGCGGGTAGGTGAACATATTAGCCAATCGACGACGGCCCTCGGGAGTCTGCAACGCCGAGTATTCGCTAGCTGATAGCGAACTGTCTTGCTGGGAGCTCAGGCTGTCGTTGCCCGGTGATCTCGCCCTCCCTTGCCCGCCATGCATTGCATACGGTCTACCGTCCGGACCTAGCGAAAACTGAGGGGTCCCAGACCGACCGACTGAGGACTGTTGATGTGGTGGTAAGGACCGAAGTGTGCTCTGGGATGAGGCGTAAATGGGCTCACGTTGTGCAGTGCGCGGGGTGTTCCTCGGTGTTGACTTGTCTTGCTCGCTCGTAGGGACGTCGGGGTACGTGCTTCCATTCGGGCTTTGTGGAGACCGCAAACTAGGGAAGTTACTTTCCAAGGATCTTGGCAATGGTGCAGGCTTTCGATTGGCCTGGGGCTTCCCTGTTCGTAGTGGCACGGGTTCTCCACCAGCCAATGGAGCCCGAGCTCTTCCTGCAGAAGGGTGGTTGCTGCCCAGTCGTAGACTGGCGGAACGTCGGAATGGTTCCAACGACTGAACTGACCGACTGGCGGGATCGACCTCAAGGGTCCTACGCCTGCTAACTCGCCGTTGAGGTCGTGCTTGATTCGACTGAGGATGCTGCAGTGGGGCTTGCTCTATTGACATCACTTTTGTCTCCTGGGGGTCCAGCTCTCTTGCCTCTTTCGTCGTGCGGTCCGCCTCCCTCGCGGCCGCTCTAGCTGCTGCTGGGTTCTCGTATAACTCTGCTTCCCTTGCTAGCCTAATCGCGCGCTCCTCCTCTCTGGCCGCCTCTCTTGCCGCCGCCGGGTTCTCGTAAAGTGGCGAATCGCGTGATGGCTGGAACCCGCGGCTCTCGGATCTGGAGCGCCGGGTCGCCGGCATTGAACCGGTGCGGACGATCTGGGCCGGAGGCGCGCGGCGCGGTCGCCGAGCGCTCTGTGTTCGGCTTGGGTGATGGGTAGGGTGCAGTGTCGACTCCTGGTTTGGGGAAGGGCTGGACTGTACCATGGCAGGTGGACGTCGATCCGAGCCGGCCTGTCGCCGCATGCTTCCATGGGTGACCTTAGCATCTCCCTCATATGCTGGACTCCGCACATGGCGCTCATAGAGCCCGGGACCTCGGTGGGCAGGCGACTGAGCCGCACCGCGAGCAACCGCTCCCGCCCTCGCCAACGCCGCTGTTTCTTCGGCAGCCTGAAGGTTTTCCCAGTCGTGCTGACTAGCGAGCCTCTTACGAACTCCTTCCCGGTCACGGCACCACTCGAGGAAGCGGATCATCTCATCGCCGCTAGAGGCTAGTCTTCGCTCAGGTCGGAATTTGTGCGGTACGGCAGCATTTAGTTGACGCGAGAAGTTTGTCATCAGGAGTGTGCCGAAGGTGGTGACTTCTGGTAAGGTCGGTACTCGAAGCTGAGGATCGAGAACGTCTTTCTGTCTTGCTCGGGCCGCGTACGCAAGTCTCTCGGCTTGTAGGTAGGTTTGAATTCGGAACTTCTCCTTGTCCATCTCTCTATCCCAGTGCATAGAGCCGCTGCCGCGCAGGGCGGACAGCGCCGTTCCAGCTGGCGGCAACAAGGTCGCCCAGCGACTGTGACTAGTTACTATCATCGAGTGCGGTACCGGCGCCAGGAGGACCTCGGCCATTTCGAGGACGGCGAACAGCCCGAGTCGGTCGGTGGCGTCGGCGGTGAACACGCGCTCGAAGCGCAGGTCCGCGAGCAGCTCGTCCAGCTTGGATAGCGAGGAGAACTGCACCAGCCGCACGCTGAGCTGGCCGGCGATAGCGCGCGCCTCGGCGGCCTCGGCGCCGTCCTCGGCCAGCATCCGACATCCCTCGAGCGGGTCGGCGTCGGCGCCCAGCGCACGCTGCACCTCGGCGCGGTCCCAGTCGGCGAGCGGGCCGGCCGGCACCGGCGCCGGAGCCAGCACCGTGTCCGCTCCGGCGGCGTGCTCCAGCCACGCCGGCGGGTTGGAGCCCAGCCGCAGGTCCGAGAAGGCCTCGCGGTGCCGCGACTCCCGCGGGTTCAGCGCCAGCAGGGTGACGTTGGCACAGTCGGCGGCCGCGCGTCGCTGGCGGTCCCCTATCAGCGTGCCGTGACCGAGCAGGAAGTCTCTGGCGGAGCGCTGCTGTCCCTCGGGCAGCGCCCCCAGGTAGCGCTCCAGTTTGGCGGCGGTCTCCGGCTCGGCCATGGCGGCGTCTCGGCAGCGCTCCATGCGCGCCAGACAGCCGGCGTCCTGCATGGCGTGCAGCCAGGCGCGCCACACCTCCTGCCAGTGGGAGAGCGCGGCGCGGCCGATTCGCACCCAGGGTACCAGCTGCAGCAGCTGGGTGTAGGTGGCCGTCACCAGCTGCTCCAGCGCCGCCTGCAGCAAGCGCGCGTGCTCGGCGCTTAGTCGTAGCGAGTACATCACCTGGACGATGGCCTCCGGTCTGGCTTCGCGCGCCAGCAGGTAGAGCAGCAGGTAGGCGCGCGCCAGCTGGTGGCCGCTGTCGGAGGCCAGCGTGGCCAGCAGCGGGCGCCGGCTCTCCGACACCTCCGCCGCCGTGCGCAGCAGGTGCGGCAGCTGCGCCGACAGCTGCAGCACCTGGCACGGCTCCTCGCCACGCTGGTCCGTGTTCCTACCGGCGACAGCGGACAGCGGACGCGGACGATTAGATAGGCGTGTTGGTGAGAACGAAATCAAGTGCTGATAGTTTGACGGACGTGGTCCGTGCTGATATGATCGCTCTGCCTGTCGCGGAAGGCTTTATCGCTGCCACTCGTTACTGCCTTTCGTATTTATCATTTTAGTAACTATTAGTCCCAACAACAAAGGTACTCGTGGGTATAGATTAGAGGTCAAGCAAAGGGGTCATTTTTGCGCTGAAGCCTGAAAAATTGAATGACCGAGTTGCGCAATGACCGACGCAATGCCTAAAAAGACCGAAGATGGAAGGAACATTGTGAAAAAGTCACTCGTGCTACAACAGAACTTTTGAGCTAGATCGCACACCGGTTATCCTGCCAGCGTCAGCGGCCCACCTGAGCAGGTTGAGGGCGTGCACGCCGTCGCCGAAGTAGACTGGCAGTCGGAAGGGCTCGGCGTCGTGGCTGAGCCGGTTGGCCAGGCGCAGCACGGCGTCGCGGCCGGCCAGGCAGGCGGGCAGGTGGCGCCGGCCGTCCAGCTCGCCGCACTCTCGGCTGCAGTAGCCGGCCAGGTGGCAGCGGGCGCAGCGCGACAGCTCGCGCGACATGCGGCCGCAGTAGGCGCACGGCAACTCGGTGCTGGCCGCCTCGTCACACTCGCTCTGTCGGCGCACAGACGGACATACCCGCAGGGTGACACGGCCGCACAGAAAACCTCAGTGAACTGTCCTGACAATCTCCGAAATGATGCGTGTTCTGTAACAGAGCACGCAGGCTACTTCCATGTACCTTCCTACCTTCCTTCCATGTATAAGTGCAGCGACGAGACGTGACTGCTCCTGAGAAGGCTGATGTCACCAATTTCACTTGCGCATTCTACATCAGTCACAGCAAGATTCCATGAGTAGTTTCAACATCAGAGCTATCAGCGGGCCATCTATCAGTTTGAGACGTGAGACACTGACCTGCAACACAGTCCTGTATTAAATGAAATCCTGTTATTATGTGAAACACACCCAGCCTCTGAGTTACTGGAAGGGATGGACGAAGCTGCACTGGTTCTGTGCATCGGCTCACTGCAGGTTAAGGCAACAACAACAAGGACAGCAGCAGCAGCAACTCACCAGGTGCGAGGCTCGGTCGTCTTGGAGACAGGTGTTGGAGCAGTAGAGCGCCAGATGGCACATGGGACACATGCCCTGCGCCGGCTCCCCGCAGCGCCAGCAGCATCCCGGCTCCGAGTCCATGGTGGCGAGCCACGCCCCGTCACCGTCACCGCCTCCTACCCCGGCACACTGCTCTGAGCGCCGTCACGGCACGGCCACTCCGTCCATTTCAATCGGGTCGGCTCCTCCCCTCCAGCCGCTCTTCTCTCGCCTCACCGCTGATGTTGTCCCTTCAATCAGGTATCACTGTCTGCCACAGCCTCAGCCACTGTCTCTGTCGGATCGGTAGCTCCGTCACTCGCTGGGCGCGGCAGCTCCGTCACTCGTGGGGCGCGGCCGCCTGTGTCGCCGTTTCGGCGCTCCGCAGTACGCGGCGTCCACCGATAGCAGGGCGCCACCCTTGATAACAGCGCTATCAAGCAACGTAACGGTTCAAAGGCCCAGATATCGGAGCCTGCCGGCCGGGCGAGCAGCTACGGATTGGTCTCACTCGAAAGAAGAAGTGGTTTAGCATGAATTATTTCGCTCAAAACGAGGCTTTGGATGCAGATACTGAGCTGGCTTCAACGGAAAAGGCTTTCCGATGTTATCGATGAATTTGATTGTTATGAAGAGTGGAGGAGTTAATTCACATGCCCCAAAATTGAGTTTCTAGCATTGCATGTTTTGCCCACTTTGCTGCAATTATGTACATACTTTTTAAGAGCATTTTCTATCTTCAATTAGCTATTTACACTTACGATTTGACTTGTAAAGTTAAAATCTTAATGGATTCGGGGTACTATTGGCCAAAGAAAATATGAAAGTACGTCTACTTTAATGGGACCACTCACACTGGATTAGATACCTACTTGCTTGGTGATGGCGTTCGTGGCATTGTGTGAGTCACATTTGGCAGTAGATGTAACTGGTCACAAACGAAATGTGTGCTCAACGTTCAGCTTGTATGCATGACCAGACGTCATTAGCGACAGGGGAAAGTAGGTAGAAAGTATTCCTGAATAAACAACGATTTTGTTATTGCTGCTATGGAAATAGCTCTTCTGTCAGACACAGACATGTCACTTGAATAGTAAAGACATGTAGGCAACTAACGTGAAGTGCCAACGGTATGAACTGACAAACGATGTCCAACACCGTTATGTAAGGTTGCTGGTAATGTAACCCAACTGATAAAACCAATAATCTCCGCTTACCACCCATATGTCGTGTTTCGTGGTTCCAGGTGGATGGCTTGCGGTAAACGGTAAAAAATAAGAAACGAGAATATAATGAAGCTCTAATGAAAATGCACCTCAAATGATATTCAGCGAAAGTCCGTTATCATCGGCCATCATTCGGAAGCAACCCTTACCATCTTCACGCTCCCTCATCATGCATGTCAATGGTGCTCGCATGGTTGATGGTCCGTGGCTTCCCCAAAAATGTGTATGTCTGTTGATATTCGTAAACAGTTTCCATGGATGTCCTTGCCAGCCAGACGCTGAACTGGACTGGAGGCGGCGGCCGAAGCCGGCACCAGCAGTCAGCACTGCGTTTCTTAGGAATGACCCGAAGATACCGTAGAAATTCGTACAGCTTTCAACGAAACAATTATTTGATGAGATTGACATTTGATTCGCACATTAAGCTTGATGGATCGCAAGGCGGGCTCGGTGGTTAGCCTAAATGGGTGTGCGGTGTGCCCCTCACCTACTTATGTGTCTTATGGTAGTACCGACAGACATGCAAGAGAAATGCGAGTTATGAAATAATTATTAGGAATAAGTTCTTGAACTGCAATAGTGCACCTTACATAATTACATATTTTTTTATTTAAAAACAGCATTATCAATCTTTTAAGCGAAACGGTACCACATTCAATCTGAGACTCGCCCTGCTTATCGGCACAGAGCTGTCCAAAATGCCCTCCTCACGGCGCCGAGCCCTCGCCGCTCGTTCCCAGCGGCTCAGGGGCGCAGCATCACGCCCGATTGTGCCGGGACGGGCGGGGGCGCGCCCTGGACCGCCACAGACCGGCGCCGGCTCCGCTGGCACCGACCGTCGGCCACGGAGATCTGGCGGCACCGCTGCACGAACGGCCCGCTCGCCTCCCCACCCTCGAACTCACGCCGGATTACCGCGCGGTTTGATGTCGGCCGCCGCGCGTGCAGCGGAGCTCTTCGGCCCGTGCAGAACGGAGTGATTGAGTCCCAGACTTTCAGCAAGATCGGCTCAGCAGCTGCTCAGCATCACCGGCTCAGCAGCGGTTCAGCATCAACGGCTCAGCAGCGAGGTCTTTGATGCGGCAGAATCACTCAGCAGCGGCGGCTCAGGAGCGGCTCAGCAGCTCGACGTCGGCTCAGCGGTGGCATCTCTGAGGTAGCCGGTAGCGACTCAACATCAGCTCAGCAGCGGCAGCTCGGGTCGGCTCAGCGGCGGCAGGTCGGAGGCAGGGACTCGGCGGGAGTGGCCCGGAGTCCGGAGACGGGGACTCGGCCCCGTCGGCAGCCGTGTCTGCGGTGGACCCGCCGGGAGCTGATGACAGCTATGAGGACTTGCGGTCTCTGATCCCTGTGAGAATATGCAGGAGGCTGCGTGGCCTCGCCACTGTGTGAGCTGGGAGAGCCGGCATGCTCTGCGGATATTGTCGTTTCTAAGGAAACAAACCGACTCAATCGTGAAATCGCATGTAACTAGGTACTTGCATGACACAGCGGTCAGTTTAAGTGGATTTCGTGGACCATTAGCATTATCCCGCCCCGCACTGATCGTGATTTGTCAGTCCATTTCTGCGTTCTGCAGAAAACTGTTAAATGGGCGTCATCAAAAGCCTTTTTCAGGCGAAGCCATGAACCCTTTGGACTCCCCAACTCCCAGGCTGTACTCTAACTCATTACTGTATGACTACCTGTATGAAGTACTATACCAGTATAACGCCTTATGGGGCGACTAACGGAGCGAGCGAGAGGGTGGGCCTTGCACGTGCGAAATTGCGAGGGGGTACCTCCAACTGACTTGTGTACGGCACCCTACTAACCGGTCTCTAGCGATTTGCCAAATTTGAGCACAATCGGCCCAGCCGTTCTCGAGATCTGGGAGCGGCACCCTGCACGTGCGCACGTGCAAAATGGGTCCCGACTGGCTTTTGCACGGCACCCTACTAACCGGTCCCTAACTGTGTACCAAATTTGAGCGCAATCGGTCCAGCCGTTCTCGAGATCTGGAAACGACCCCTGCACGTGCGCACGTGCAGCAGCACCCCAACTCTGGCACATGGATATGCAGTGCCTAGTGGGTGCCTACCTACATGCCAACTTTCAGCGCAATCGGCCAAGTAGTTACCGAAATATTGCAACAATTGCAAAACTGACACCTCTTCGTTTTGCACGTGGCACGTGCATAAGGGGTCACTCACATGCATCGGGAATAGTCCAATACTTGGTAGAAGGAATGAAGCTACCCTATAAAAATTACCGCGTGTAAATCGGTCAAGTGGTTGCTGAGATATAAGCCTCGCAAAAGCGTCCGCACGGCCGGCCGGCCGGCCGGCCGGCCGCTCATACTAAGAAATTTCCGTTATTCTACGTAAGACTCCGCTCGCTTCGCTCGCTCCGTAATGATACATATTCATATTTATTTCTTATTTAAAAAGCTCAAAGCATTGAGAATCTCTCCACAACAAATTTATTAGAGCTCCAGCACGCGGCTCGAAGCACGGATTGGTTACGGAGCGAGCGAAGCGAGCGTAGTCTTTCCTTAGATTAACGGAAATTTCTGAGTATGAGCGGCCGGCCGGCCGGCCGTACGGACGCTTTTGCGAGGCTTATATCTCAGCAACCACTTGACCGATTTACACGCGGTAATTTTTGTAGGGTAGCTTCATTCCTTCTACCAAGTATTGGACTATTCCCGATGCATGTGGGTGACCCCTTATGCACGTGCCACGTGCAAAACGAAGAGGTGTCAGTTTTGTAATTGTTGCAATATCTCGGTAACTACTTGGCCGATTGCGCTGAAAGTTGGCATTTAGGTACTAGGTAGGCACCCACTAGGCAATGCGTATCCATGTGCCAGAGTTGGGGTGCACCCCAGCAGCATGCTGCTGCACATGCGCACGTGCAGGGGTCGTTTCCAGATCTCGAGAACGGCTGGACCGATGGCGCTCAGATTTGGTACACAGTTAGGGACCAGTTAGTAGGGTGCCGTGCAAAAGTCAGTCGGGACCCATTTTGCACGTGCGCACGTGCGCGTGCCGCTTCCAGATCTCGAGAACGGCTGGGCCGATTGTGCTAAAATTTGGCACATCGCTAGAGACCGGTTAGTAGGGTGCCGTGCACAAGTCAGTAGGAGGTACCCCCTCGCAAGTTCGCACGTGCAAGGCCCACCCTCTCGCTCGCTCCGTTAGTCGCCCCAAAAGGCGTTATACTGGTAAACTATAAACGACACAGTTAATAACATTGATGAATGAATGAACAAGCTAAAACCCTTTTTTATTTCGGAAGCCTGTCAAAATGCCACAGTGCAGTAATAGTACATAACACGCATTTTTTACAACAGACTAATAATAATAGTTCAAAATAAATCATCACTACCTCATGCCCGTTTCAGCGGCTGTGCAGTTATTCAGCTGGACTGGTTTCGTTAATCGTTATTTATGGTACATTCGACTAGACTGAAACACTAATTGACGTCCTTTCTAGAAAACTGTCAGATTTCATAAGTATGTTGATCACTATCATTGCAAAAGAACAACTTTACCGAATGGAACAGTGGGAAATTCGATTTGTAGGCAATTGGTGATAATCGTTATTACCTCTTTATCAGTGACTTCAAATAAATAACTAGACAGCGCTCAACTCACGTTTTGCAAAATTGTATTGGTACATCCAGAACATTCTGTAAATATACCTATAATATACAGGTGTGGCCTGTGGGCATACAAATCAGCCAGGGAAATGACCTTAATGAAAGTCAATGCCAGCAAAATACTAAAACGGGTTGATAACACTACCCTGTTATTTGTTATTGTGTGTATGGTTTTACCCTTAAATTCACCATTTTATCTCTGATTTGAAATCAGTTTTTAAGAGCAAAGGAAAAAGTCGTAAACAAATATATTTATTTATATTTGTATATAGTATATAGTACATTAAGTGAAACACATGTAGCCATAAACGGTTTTTGATCCCAATAATCCAAATAATCGATTAGTTCTCTTCTGGATATCGCTGAAGTTCCCAATGTAGCTGCTAATAATACGTAAGTCTCAGACCCGCTAGCTGTCAATGATAATTCATGGATCATACTGTAGTGTGGCGTGCCACTGTTGCCGACATCAGACGGGTGCCAGTCCGGCTGCTACACAGCTGCAGACTGTGCCAGAGAGGGCGAGCGACCGCTCCCAGACGCTGCAAATGACTCCAATCATGTTTGAGCTTTCAGCATCAATCAACATTATGGCATTCCAAAATAATCTGACGCTTTAGATCATGTCAGGTCCGGGACAGTAGAATCACCTCGCAACAAACACCGCATTTTTGTCCAAACCACAGCTGCATTGTGTAAATATAGAAGCATCCAATTCCACACCATATGGCACGCCAAGGTGTCATATGGCACCCATGGCACCTAAGTACTTAAGTAGGTAGTAGATAGGTACCACTAGTGCCATACAGGAATTTTTTCACAACACATGTAGGCAATTTTGCCGAGTAGGGGAAGCCGGGGGAAGCCCGGGCGCGGGGAAAGCCCGGCCACCCCGTTTCCGGCTAAATTATTCACAATAAAATGCTCAACTGTTTGTCCTTTCAGCGTGGCAACTAAGGTAACGCCAGCAAAAAAGTTAAGGCTAACAAAAATTGCATATTGTTAAAGTTATAGCGCAAAAATGATATTTTAAGGGTTTTTAGCTAAAAAGTGAGATATGTTGCACTGTTAATGTTATACCATACAGTACTAATATTTATACGAATGTTATGTAAGGACCGTTTAAGTGTTTGTAGTGAGGGGTGACGAGGCAGACTGGCTTAAGTATGACATTTTTTTTCGAATATCGCTGTTCTAAAATACAAATTAGCACATTGGGGTAACCCCGGGCGAGTGGCCAAGCATACCCCCAACCGAGAGCAATGCCACTAAACCACTATTTTCCATGATATAATTGGTACTGAGCAGGTTTGGTTTACACCTAGATCAAAGATAAATTTCGAAAATAAACATGTCATCATAGACAAAGCCAGTCATGTCACTTAAGGTCAACTAGGGTCAAACTACGTTTTTGCAGATAACGCGACAGACAATGAAGCTAGAGCTTCAAAAATGGTGTCGTTGTGTTCTTCTTCATCAGCCGAGTCGAATGATATGCAATATGATACATTAAGGTAAAAAGAAAAATAAATTTTAAGGAATTTTGAAATACACATTTTCTGTCAATTTTGTATCACGATTTTCATCGACCTGTACTGTATATGTGGTAGACGCTAGCTAAAATACCAGTAGTAACATAAACTCTAAGATGTCCAGAGCTTATCAGTACCTTAATATTTCACTTTCCGTAAATATTTGGAAGACACATAATGGTTTCATCAACTCGTTGTAAAGCGCTGGGGAGGTGGCCGGCGTTACCCCTATGCCGGGCTTACCCCAGAAAAATCAACACTTTTTTAAAACTCGATTTTCTCAACCTTATACTTATTCCACGAAACCGAATTTTTGGGAAAACACGGCCAATGAACTTAGCTAGCTAACAGGATATCAACATTTTATACAGCACGTATGATATGTAATAAAAATGAAAAAGAGCTTACTATGCCGGGCTTCCCCCGGCTTCCCCTACGGTAGCATGATTCTCGTTGATAGTCTCATGAATGTGCACGCTGAAATACAAATACTCCCACCTTAAAAAAGTTAATGAATTGGCATAAAAGTGATGTATGTAGATAGGTACATCAAGAACAAAAAGAGCAAAAAGAGCGTGGTTCAAAAAGAGCAAAAGTGAATACCTACCTATGTACCAAATTTCAACAAAAAAATATTCACCGGTTTGAGATACCTATTAGACTTTAACTTTTGTCCAGAATTGGAGCCGGAGGATCAAAAGCATGCTAGCATGCTTAAGCTTCCAAATGACGTCATGCTGGCATGACGTCATTTGGAAGCAACACTTTGGTATCTTAAAAGTGCGGCAGATGTTGCGCGCAAGGCAGTATATACCACCACAGCAACAATTGTCATTTACTAAGGTTTTGGTAGTAATATTTAAAAATCGCAAGATCTGCGCCAAGACGCTACAAAGTCTAAGGGGGCATTCAAATACATTAGTCCCTTAAAATCCGAAAACTGCAGACTTTGAAATTAAATATCTCCGAATTAAAGCATTTTTCGATGTGAGTGCCCGAACCGGCAATTGCAAACTAGAGACCCCAATTTGGTTATCTCAACTCAAAACGAAAAAAGGTGAGATGTTTACTTTAATGGTGTTAGAACAATATGGAACAATATAGAACAGTCTGTACCTCGACATCACACTGACATGCATGCGTTTTTTAAATGCAGTCAGTTTATTTCCCAATCGCAGCCCTAGAGCAAACTCCAGTCTTAGTCGTTTAGGTGAAATCAGGAATATGTCAACAATTGCAGTTAATACCGTGAAATCACGCCGTGACGGAAAACTAGGAAAAAAGACTGACTCAGCAGCTTGCTAGAATGACCGCCGTGACATTATGGCTGCCTGAGATCACCAGGCAATGCCTCTTAAACGCAGCAACATAAACAGTTGTGGTACATCAACACACGAGAGCCGTTGGCAGGCGGCTGCACAAAAATGCATTTTGCACCGTTATCTCTGGCAGTGGCCGGCCTGCGCTGACAGCACCTGGACCGGACGACCAGTTGGGAGGTCCAGCTCCAATGGTGGGCAACAATGCGAGTCACCTCGGCTGACGGCGTCCCACCGGCCGGTGATGTCGCAGCCGTGACGGCCATATATCACAGCGCAAAGCTGACGCCGCGGCGGCAAAAATGGCGCAGCCGTCCCAGCCCGTACGTTTCAGCGCCGCCTCCTCATAGCGCAGTAAATGGAGGCGGCGACTTGATGAAGGTATAGCTACCAAAACTGTATGCCACCGGCACCGGCGGATCCAGAAAGGCGGCCTTGGACGCTCCGGGGCATACCTCTAGAAACTTTTTGAGAAATTTCTCGGATTTCGATTCCTTACGCACTGCTGAGTAATTTAAAACAATATTTTCCTAAAGAACTTGTTTTATTTACTTTTATTCTCGAAAAAACAGCAAAATTTTGCCGATTTCAGGCGCTGCGGGGGGGGGGGGCATTGGATCCGCCAGTGCTACATGCATTATCAATATCGCTGCGGATCCTATGAAACTATTCAGTCGGGATCAGCGATGCGAAGCCGGAGCCGCCGGAGCCGGCACATTTTGCCCAGGGCCGGAGCCGTGAAACTATATAGCCCGGAGCCGGAGCCGGAGCCGTCAAAGAAGGGGGCGACTCCGGATTTTTTTTAAGAGGAAAAAAGTTGATTGACCTAGTTCGGTCTGACAGTACAAGGCAGTAAGACATGTGGTACGTTATGGGCCACCACGTGAATGAAAAAAGCTTATCCTAAGTGTCCCACAGTACGCAATCAACATCCTGTCTGCTCCTCCCTCCCCTCGTCTACTGCATCCCCATAACCTAAGGACCCGTCATCAGGTGATGGCCATTGTTTTGAAGCCAGTGCAGTGGACTGCGACTTCCACACGTAGGTATTTAATTGATCGCATATAGGGAATGTATGTACGTACTGAGTCGGAGCCGGAGCCGGAGCCGATTTTTTCTCCGGAGCCGGAGCCGGAGCCGTCTGAAATTTCCACGGCTCCGCATCACTGGTCTGGATAGTAGGGGAGAGTGGGGTAAGATGCCCACTGCCCAGGGTGCAGGAAAGACGCCCCACCCCCTCTAGCGGCGAAACAAAGAATCGAACCTGGAAATTAATGTTCTTAGCGTAAAGCGGAAGCCTGCCTTGTTAACTGCATAAAAATTTGCGAAGCTCAGTTGGGCAACGGCTGGCTGGTGATTGCATGTTTTTTATCTGCTGCTTTCAAAACATATTTTGGTGTCACAACATTGTAAATATCAAAGAAGGTAGATAATTTTTGCGTCCCTTGCTATAGTCGTGATACATTAACATGCGTGTGCTGTGTCCCAAACAGTTTGTTTCAGGGTGTAGTTTTATGGCTAACAAATTGTACTGATTTAATGTTACTTCGGTACCTTGGGGTAAGATGCCCGCTGTCCTGATGGGGAAAGACGCCCCCTAAATCCGTAGGCTGTCCTTCAAGCAGCCCGTCAAATCATTTAGGTATTACATATGTACTTGTGATGAGAGACAAAAGCCGATCTGGGACTATTGAGAGTCCAGTACGGTCGGGTGCTCCCCATGCCGGTCTCTCGGCCCACACAGCGACTTTTTGGGCGGCATCTGACTCTGAGAGCCCTCACGACGGCCTCTGTGGGCCCCATTATTGGCTCCAGGGCCTCTCACGACATCCTTTGAGGGCTCCCACGTCGTTGACTCCACGGGCCGCGCTGGCATCTGAGGTCCCCACGATGGGCTCGAGGACCCTCAAGCATCATAAAGACCTATAAGGGCCCCACAGTGGTCTCCGAACGCCACCACGGAGGCTTGTTTGGCCGCGCTGGATTATGATGGCCCTAACGATGACCACTGAAGCCCCTTACGACTACTTTTGAGGGCCCTTACGATGATGTTTGGTGTCTACTGCAGGCTCGACGGGACTACTGATTCGTTCAGGCGATTCACGTGCCCATTTATGTCACTTATAGTGCAGGGGGGCATCTTCCCCAACGCCAGGGGGCGTCTTTCCCACCCTGTGGGGTCAGATGCCCCCTTTCACTTCTTCAGGAAAATGCTTAATAGCAAAAAAAGGTATCATATTTCAGGCACGAAAGTGTGATATTTTTGGAGAGAAATGATGTCGGCTTCCGTTGAAACTCCAAGTTCTTGCTTTCCTATCGTCATTTTCGAATATTATATGACATAGCAAACCCTGGGCATCTTTCCCCACTCTCCCCTAGCTTTGATAACATTCCAACAAGGGAGACACATACCTACTTTGGTCTATTTCAGTCCTGTCTGACTATTGTGCTGTGCACTGCCACCATCGAGTCAAAAGTCACATCCTACAGGAACCTGTTCCCGGCTCCATGCCCCGTTGCCGCTCATGCCATCGCCAGTGGTCGCGGTTCGCCCAGATTTGGCACTGGAAATGACGCACTGCGTGCTGAAAGGACTGCGTCCCAGGCAGCAGACCATTGGCATTGTAGCGGTATCCCCAGCTGACAGCATGTATTTGAGAGCCGCCGGACTGGGAACGGCGGCTCTCAAATACATGCGGTCGCGTTGGCTGTACCTACGACTTCCTGACATCCGCACAACTGATCGCACTAAGCATTCCATTCGTTAATGCTTAATCGTAAAAAACAGTGATACTCAAGAAATCGTGTGGTAGCATGTAGTGAGCGTATTGGCCTTGGCTGCCGCCACTGGATGGACTTGGCATTCCGCTCGCGGAAGTCAGTCATTGCTGCATATTTTGCACAAATCCCGCTGGCAATGTCCGGCGCCGGTGGGCGGGCTTCACATATTCATTCCACCGCTGCCGCCGCTGCACCTATACGGCGCACCGTACCCTGTACCGCACCGCCAGACAGGGGCGGATCCAGAAAATCTCCAAGGGAGGGGCCATTAGAAACCAGGAGGCCCCCCCCATAATCCCACCTGTTGGAGGCCCCATCTTCCCACTTGTTGGGCCCCCCCCCCAAAAAAAAACTGCGTCTATTGAGCTTATCTAGCTGTTCAGGCAACATCTCAACATCTGTGCAGGCTTGGAGGCCCTCTGTGCAGGTTAGGAGGCCCTGTAAAAGTGGTCATCTCTGTGAGTATAAGAGACCTCCAAGTTATGAAAAGCTTTACCAATCTTCTAACAAAGAAGTCTTCTCAGCTAGTCTTCTAAGAAATAACTAAGTGGGTAGGTTAAAAAAAAACTCATCGGATTTCGGCCACTTTATTTTCAGGAGGCCCTCTTTTCAGCTTTTTAACTTTTTAACTTTTTATTTTATTTTTGAAAAAAATCGGCCAAGGGGGGGGGGCCATGGCCCCCATGCCCCCCCCCCCTTGTATCCGCGCCTGCCGTTGGATATCAAGTGCGCTGCTCATCATATACCGATGACGATGCCGTTTTGTGGTGCCAAGCCAGCTAGAACCTCTTTGTCACACTATCCGATCAGTTTTTTGCTGCTGAGGTCATTTCAGGTCAAGTTAGGTCAAGGTCAATGATATGTGTTTGTATGTCTGTGTGTGTCTGTTTTCGTGCTGATGTGTGCACCGATTGTTTATGTGTCCATATTACATGAGATCATGAAATGAGAAGGTTTTACTTAAAATACAGTCAAAGAAACTTCACGAAAAGTAAATTCAGCTTGCCCAAAACGCAATGATTTTAGATGACCTAGGTTAATGACCATGACCCTGACCTTGACATCTGTACATCGTCGAACAACATGTTCCATGTTAGGTGGGAGGTAAGACTGGCAAAAAAGGCCGAAATCAAGGTGTAAAAGCTCACAAGACCCATAGCCAACGTTAGATATTAGGTATTTGTCATTTGGGTCATTACATGACCTGAAGGACAAGGTCACATCTCCGAAACCAAAATCCACAGAAATTTGAAATTTTCAGTGGACATCATGAAAGGATAGAGGAGCAGCTATACGAAAAATCAGGCTTCTAGCTTAAAAATGTTGAGTGCACAGCAGAAAAACTACCTGGGGGGGGGGTGTGCCCCCCATGTGCGGGCGAGGGTTAACACGCGCCCCGCTGGGGGGGGGGGCAGAATCTGCCCCCTCCCGTTTTTCGCCAATAACTTCTAAACGCGCTATGCCAGCGACGTCAAACTTTTAGTTTTTATCATACATCAAATTGACACGTTCCCTGAAAATTTGAGCGAAATCCGCCGGAATTTTTTTGAGAAAATGACGTTTTAGTGACGTCATGTTCGCAATTTTCGCCTCAAAAACGGCAAAATTTCAAACGCCGCTAACGTCTTCATTTTTAAAAGAATCAAGACTTAACAAAAAAGTTGATACGTGATTCTACTTTGTCTATCAAATGGCTATCTCGGTTTTTGAAAATTTTGGATTTTGGCCTTTTTTTTCTTAAAAAAACTGACTTTGGCAAAATAATTATAAATCCAAAATTTTGAGTGTATCGAAAAAAACCGGAATATATATCAGAGAACTGGTCTATTTGCACCTACATACCAATTTTTAGAAGAATCGGCTCAAAAATGTGGGAGTTATTCAAAATTTTATGACGTCACGACATACAAAATTTTCGAAAAATGAATTTTTGGAAGTTCTAGACCTCGTACGGAAACAAAAATCGCACCATTCGATTCGCCGTGATAAACTGCATCAGTTAGACACCTCGTTAGGCCTTAACAACCAACTTCAAAATTTGACCTCACTTGACCTGACCTTGACCTGACCTCGACCTGAAATTCATCCAGATGTGGTCCATATCACTTAATAAAATGACCCATAAAACATGTGTCGCACATGCCCTTTTCTATATTTCGTTTTTGGTGACCTGACCTGACCTTGACCTTGACCTTTGCATGATATTGTATGCAACGAATATTGTCTTGGTAGCCTAAGTACACGTTTTGGGCAATCAGTCTCAGTCCATTCTTCGGCAACTACGGTGCAAGGCCGATACTGTAGAAACTTGCATTTTGTACCCTTGACCTGACCTTGACCTACTTAAGCAAAAAAATTTGGGCTCTTAAGATCCGTCTTGTTGAAAGCTTTCGATTTCCGTTTTCCCCGTCTTTCTACGACCATCGGTTCGGAAGTTAGACAGGGGGGCAGAATCTGCCCCCCCCCCCCCAGCAGGGCGTGTATGGCCCAGCCCAGCGGGGCGCGGGTTAAGGTAGTAATCGTGATATACCAGAGTAAGCCAGAGTTTGTTTAGCATCAGTACAACTGCAGGTTATTTACATTTACCAAGTCGATGAACATAACGTCAAGAGCAAACATGTGGATACGAGAGCAGATAGTGTTGATAATGGCGGGATAAGGGGCGAAGAAAATAATTCGTAATGTTACATGCTGGGCCTCAGTTAGGAAGCACAGAGCACCTGCACCGTAGCTGGACGACATGGGATCCCATACGGGCGTCACTTTCCGAAATTTATTGGTAGGGCTCTAATGGTTAATTTTAGGGTACCAAAGCCATCTTACCATACAGCGCCAAAGGCCTAATGTTAAAATTACGAAATTATTGGTCGGGCTCGGGCCCTACCAAGCTTATACAAAACGGTACCCATGTGCACCCGTGTGTGGCCGAGTGGGGCAATCCACATTCAACATGTATAGATGGGTCAACATTCAGCATGCTGTCCGCTCTCCCGGCCCAGGTAGTGGGAGATTCACGGACAGAGACCGTGGGAGAGACCCACTGTACGTGACCGTGCCGGCCGGCCTTGAGTAAGTAGTACCTGTACAAACGCATCTCACATGTAATGTGCAGGTGCCGGATATACACATGCAGCGGTGCAGGGAGTGTCGTAGGAACGCCGTGTGCCTAGTTGCCAGACCGTAAAGTGTGCATACATACCTACATACAGTGAGCACCGCGTAAGGCGCCTCACATGCCCGGGGATGAAATGGAAGAACTAAGAGCATTGTCTGGAGCGCCTCATGTTATGGCAGTGCATGGCGTGCACTGTATGCACATTGCAGACACTCGTACATTTGTGCGGAGTGTCGCATGGATGGATGTCTGGCGACCAACGGTGACCCAAAATAGCAACATTTTTTAGTTTGACCTGACCTGGAAGGTCAATGACTGACCTGAGAAGATAAAACTGGGTATCATTGGATTCATCTCTTCCCAAAGAATCTTTTTGGTCTTTAACGCGAAGCTCTATCTCCAACAGGAACGAAATGGCGCGGGGGGTGGCAACCTCTCCCCCTCCATGTGCGTTCTAGGATGGGAAAATGGCATGTGCGGGTGAGGGTTAAGAAACTCTCATTGGAGCTGGAGTTTACAAGGTGACAATCTGAGGCAGTTTTTAAGGTGTATTGTATCCATTCCACAAAGTTGATTAGAAAATCGCAAAACTGCAGAAATGCCTGCTGAAAGTTGAAACTTAGCAATTGTGAAATATTCATTATTAAAGTGCATGACAAACACTAATCGTGCCTGGTATTTTTAGGAACTCTTCGCTAATCCTTCCATCAGCTCGGTATTGTTGTCAGCATAAGTGGTAATCAAAGACATACCGATGGAGGGAGTGCCTAACCACTAATAATAGATAACAATCGTATCTGCCTAATCCTGTCTGGCACAAACTCTGTCAATGAACTGGTGAATTCCAGTCACCTGACCTTCATTTCAGTTCCGCCTGAAATTGCACGATGAAGACCTCACAAGAACTTAAACCTCCATTCTAAAGCCTCCCCGAGAGGTGAACAATGTTATACGTCAAGATTACTTTACTAATGGTTATACGTAACCGCAACATGGAGAAAAGTGGCAAAATAAAGGGGATCTGTCTCACCAGCCAGCGACACACTTTGCGATTTTGGTCGCGGGTCAGTATGTTTTGTGCTAGCGCGTCAAATCAATGTCGGTGGGTGTAACAGTTGTTCAGAGCAGAGTGCGAGTAAAGCAAACAACTTTCTGAATGACTCGGTGACATCGGTGAGTCACTATCAATGATTTGATCGCTTCTTGGGCCCGAGAGGCTTACAATGGCATGGCACATGAAGCCGGGTTGACGACCAGATTTTGTGAACGTCGTTCTGTCAGCTGCCTTAGACAAGTTCATTAGCGTTTCATGCGATCATTTCCTTGCATTTTGATGCCAAAACCTGTTGCAGTCAACCAGTAAGCTACGCTATATAGCGACAGCAATCAAATTGCTATTCTGTTAACGTTCACAATCATAAACGTCGCTGCGTGTTCTGTGAAGAATTTAATTACGTCCTTACATGTTTGTGTTTTTCTTTAATTTCTTATTTTACGTCTACAGATTCATTATTTTCATTAATTAAATGAATCCCACAGTAAAATCGAAATGGATATTTCCAAAACCATTAGAAAAAATGTCGCTAATTGCTTCCATCTATCGATTTAATTGAATGCCTACTATAGCTAGAATTAACTAAACATATATTCAGGCTTCAGCAAACAGTATTTTGTATCATTGTTTGTCAATTCGCTGTGAAAGATGTCCCTATTAAAAATGCGCGTTGTTCGCAATAGCTGTGGCGCGCATCTCGGCGGCTGTTGGAGCCGGGGTGGCGGTGACCCGACCCGGGGCACTGGGGGTCATGAGAACAGTGACCAGTGCTCTTCTCAGCACGGTCAGACGCGGGGCAGACGCGGTCAGACGCGGGGCAGACGCTGTTGGAGGCGGGACGGCGCCGCGGGATGATCTGACCGGCCCGTCACCTCCGGACGGCGCCGCGGGATGATCTGACCGGCCCGTCACCTCCGGACGGGCGGCCACTGATTTACCGCGACACAGAGCACCGGGAAAACACCGCTCCTGTGACACACTCGACGGCCCGGCCTGCGCCTCGCGCCCTCGTCAGGCATGGCGTGCGCCCTAAAACTATTCTTCATTGACATCCCGTCAACTTTCTATGTGATATCGAGTGACGTGTTTATACATTTTCGGTAATGGAAAGTTCAGTGCCCTTTATTTCTTCCATACAACTCACCCGAACACATTTCATGAGGTTGTTAGCACTTCTCTAATCCTACTAATTAATCTACTGGATTCTTTGTCAAAACATGGTAGACATTAACATGATTCTGAGAATACAACATCCCATCGCGGGCACAAGTAATTACCAAAACTGGAGGGGAAACGACCATTGCATGCGAGTCCAAGACGGTCTGAAGAGTGAAGGAGACACTTTCTGCCTGTCCAAGCTCCTCTAGGAGCTCTTAGCCCGGTGCTGGGAGGGGGCGTTTTAAGGCCCTCAGGTTTTTCGCGAATATTTCAAAAACGGCAGCGCGCAGCTCCGCCCTTTTTAGTACACTTGTTGTAAGTCTTTTCTGCACATGTTGTGAAAAGTTCAGACCCGGGTCGTTCAAGGTCAGGTCACCAGGTCACGTCAAGTGACCTTACCCAAGAAAGGGTTCGAAGGCCCGCTGTAGCTACACCGACGGAACGATCCTTTTGAAACTTTCAGCATTTGATAGGAGTAACAGTATGTATAATATCGTCATCTCAGAATTGTGATGTCTATGAACTAAGGTCAGGTCAATTTTGCGACCTCTCGATTACAAGCCAATGGGAGACAATTGAAATGCGTCTCTTTTGGACGAATGTCGTTCTTAACACTCTCAAACATCGGTTTCTAGGTAAAAATGATACACTGAATCGGAAAATGGCACCCGTGACCCTTATGTGTGTCCCTGAGGTCACCTCAGGTCATGAAAGGTCACCAGCAATTTTTGGACTTTATTTTTTGATAGAGACGTGCTAGAGCGGTGAAAACACGTCAGATGTGTTCAGCTTGACGGTACGGATCGACTGATATGTAGCATGGCCCTTTCCGGTCAGTTAATGACCTTGACCTGAGGTCAAATTTTCAAAATGACCTTTTAAGGTCAACTAATAGTTCATTCGACGCGTCTCAACGAGAGGAACACGATGGTGACGAAAATAGAGTCGTGGCTTTCTTGAGTCAAAAGCTATTACCGAATAAATATTTTTCGTAAAAACTGCTATAGTTAGTGTTTGCCCTCTGGACTCTAGAGGCCTGAGGTCAAATCTGAGAACAATATTCAGAAAGGCCCGTGAAAGAGCTATCGAATGCGTTTTTCCGCGGCGCTGTAGCTCTATTGGTTCCCGAGCTATGTGTCTGGTGTTTCGCAAATAAAAAAAAACTTTGATAACCTCTGTTGACTTTACCTTTGACGTGACCTAAAAAATGACCGAAGTATTTCCGTAAATATTTTTTTACTCTCTTTCGAATGCCGCTTACCGCGTGTCGCTACGTGGCCCAGGAGCCGTGTTAGACGGGGGAGGGTGAAAACGCCCACTCCCGTCGGGAAAACTCAGACCACCAGCACGGCGCGAGTCCAGGCTCAGCTCTGCCGTGTGCTCCGTGCAGAGCGAGGGGAGGGGAGGAACTCAGCGTCAACAGGAGCTGGCAGCTCCGACCCGCGCGCTACAGCCACGTCAGCAACCGGTAATGAGGGAGTGGGGCTGGCGGTGGGGACCTCTGTGACTGGGTCACTCGGGTGGAGGATAACTCCGTGACTGGGTCACTCCGGCGGAGGATAACTCCGTCACTGGGTCACTCGGGCGGAGGATAGCTCCGTGACATCACTCGGGCGGAGGATAGCTCCGTGACATCACTCCGGCGGAGGATAACTCCGTGACTGGGTCACTCGGGCGGAGGATAACTCCGTGACTGGATCACTCGGAGGGAGACCTCCATGCCTTTCGCCTAGCCTGCAGTCACTCCGCTTCATGTGGACGGACATGCCTTTATCGGCCAGTGGCCACCCATGGATTTTTTTACAATGCTTTCAGAGACATTAGACATCAGAGGGATCAGTACAACTAGCCTGAAGCTATATCAGTACATTAAAGACATTGAATCCGATATACCTACATATGAAAAATCTGTAGATCAGCCGATGCATTGGAAATGAATCCGACTTGAACCACCACGCATCAACCAAAGTTGGGCACGTTCTCGATTAAACAGATGCGTCCCTGTAGAGTGTAGGTCAAGCCGTTTAAAGAGCGCTGCAGAGGCACACCGGATCTCCCCATGTGACCTTCCCCCCGTCTGTTCGGCTATGCCCGCGCGGCGGCATTTCAATGCTGCTGACGGGGCTAATATTCAACCCTCCAATGTCAAACACAAGGAAGCGGACGGACGATGCTTAGTTGCATCTTTTTCTTGCACATGTTGTAAAGGTGCATTACAGTGTCCGCCCCTTAGCGGTGTTTCTTCCGGCCAAATGTCGACAAACGATGCGTCTACAATGGACATGGCTTAGCCATGTTCATCGCTGCCGCTAGTAATGAACAGTCAAGGCACGTCGCGCTCAATGACAAAGGCATAGCTGCAGCGTCCCCGGCGCAGCGGCTGGGGCTCGGCCGCTCTCCCACCACCGCGCCAGACGATCCTTATCGGATGACGACCAGTCGGTACAGCAGGGGGTGTGCCGCTGCATGGAAATACGCACCACGCACCACTGCACCGGCGCATGAGACGCACCGTGGACGAACTCTAAGGTGCAGGCTGAGGTCCGATCCATGGGCCACTCTGCTACCCGGCACTGTCCGACCGTCTCATGGCACAGTTGGATCCATGGGCGGCGTTCCCGAGCCTCCGCCCGGTTGGATCCATAGACATTGGATCCGTGGACGTTGCCGCGGCCCGTCGCAGGCTGGTCCATGGACGCTGCTGCGGCCAGGCCCTTATCTCCGCGCCGTAAATCACCTGTTGGCGAGGCTGGTGATGGGACGGAAAGTAGCGGCACTGGTCGCTGCAGCCCGGCGGGTTCGGACGCCGGCCGGTCGGCCAGCGCCGTGTGTGAACTGCCCAAACGACTGGGCGCGGCTCAACGACTGTGAGCTCAGCACTGAGAGTGAAATGAGGGATGTATGATAGCTGAACGACGCAGGAAAATGTGGCGCGTAGATTAGCATCCCTGAGCCTCCTGCAGAAAGCGCGCACCTACCAAACATACCGATCGAAGACGGTTGCCACCGAGACCACTGAAATGTCGATTAATAAACAACTTCCGCATTACACCTGAGATAGTTGTTTTCAATATTATTTATTGAGCAAAGTAAAGTGTTTGAAATTATTATCATAAGTGGGTAGGTACACCTATCGCTTGAGTAAGGTGTCATCGAGTGAATGCCGATCTACAAATATGCTTTTTCACGGAAAGACTTCCACACAAGGAAGATTTACCAGCTCAGACTAAAGGTCGGCGGCCTAACGGAGGAAGGCCGTTTGACTCTTAAAGCCTTCTGGATCCTTCCAAAAATGAGGAAAAATTCCAAGGACGGACAGACTAACGATCTAGTTACAATATCAGGATACAAATAAATATCACAATCTTCCATCGCACTCGATATAATCATTTATTGCTCAACATATTCGCCACATCGGATTTAGAGCCGTTTCTTACTTCTGCAGTTGCCTGACGTCTATAAATGTTAACAAACCAATACAGCTCAGGCCTACATCTTTTATCACAAGGGACGCAGTTTCTAGCTCTTTATCAGGAAAAGAGCCAGGAGACTGCAAGCAATCATCATGTCAAATGGAGAAGAAAAGAACACAAAACAACTACATCTTAACACGGCGCATCATGGGTCACAGGAACAAAATGAAGGCCTGCCTATTCAGATGGAAAGCGACAGATTGCTCATGTCTCAGTGGGTGTGACTTGAGTTCGCTGTTGTCACATTGTCATTGAGAGGAAATGCAGCGAATTGTGTGACCGAGCGTTTAATGGTCCGATATAAGCAACCATAACGGAAAGAGGCAGAGACCAACGGTCCGCGTGACCTGGAAATCAGATGTGCATGGTGGCCAGTTACCTGCCTTCTTATCGCTGTCATCCAGCGTGCATTGTAACAACATGCATATCCTTTAAAATTTTAACGTAAAGCATTTCAGACGTGTCAACGTGTATACTATAAGACAAAGACATCGGTGTCATGCAGTGTTCCCCGCATAGGAAAAAACCCTGTCACAGGTTTAGATCCAGGGCAAGCGTAAGGCAAACTAACAGCAACTAGCTGCGATCTGATGTGTACAAGGCAACTTCATAGCTTTCATCAATGGAATTCAATAAGATGGTATTTGATAACACCTCGGTTTTTATCTGAACGTTTATCATAGCTGTCGATTGGCTAACATGGCTATGGGGTCACACTCACAATGACTCAGTCCGTTCCCATGGGTAACAGATTCACATCTAGACTAGCCGATGCACGGCTGATCCGGATTACATCGCACAGTTTATGCTATTATCAAACAGTGCTCCAGCGGCTCAGATTAGATGACAGTAGATGGTAGAGGCTCATGGAGTCGGGACAATGATTTCAGTTCGTGCTTTACCCGGTGAAGGTTGCCGGACATCGCTGTCTCCGAAATGAACTGCAAGTTTTGCCGGGTTCCGGCTATGAAATATCGATGTTTAATTTATCCGTGCATAGTTGAGCGTCTTTGGTGGCACACCGATGCAGTGACGCCCACCGCACACCATACAAGGAGCGGTGCCACGGAGATGACATAACGGTGCAGTGGACGGCTGGCCGCATCGACGGCCGCCCAGACCGACTCCCCAGTCCCCAGCGGCGCGGCCGTTTCAGAACAGAAACCCCCATTCAATGGTTGGATAAACCACACTGTGATTTTCTCTAATATTTTCGGCCAAAGTCTGACTCAATACTTGTCTTGAATCAGGTGTCGTTCATTGATACAAAAATCACCTCACAATTTCGTGGACACTGGACATACAAGCTAATAAGTGACTTGTTTCATAAGGCCTGCAGCGAGTGCTAATCTGAGACAGCGATCATCAGCTATGCAGAGTGCGAGGTGCGGTCATGCGCCCCACCCTGTGTGCAGCGGTAGTGCGTGCTGCGTCACCCGTCCCCGTGCAGACTGGCTGTGCCGGTGTGGCGTTCCACGGACGGTGTGCGGTCGGCCGTCCCCACCGCAAACGGCCCGGCCCGGCCGCGCCGGTCCCCGCCGGCAGGGCGCGCCCGTCCTCCCGGATTCACTGGCGGACCTATCAATGCTCCTGCATACGTGTGTCGTGCTGATGCAGCTGAACGAGCTGTCTGCGGATTCACAGACAGCTCAGAGATTGAGCGCAGCAGATATTGTGCATTTAGAAAACGGGGTGCGGCCACAGAGAATTGCTTCCTGGATTGTCACCACTCAATCATCATCCTTGAAGAGCATCAAAGAAGAAATAGGTACTCTTACAGACAACACTGACAGAGGTCGGACATAAGTGAGACGGCAGCGGGCTCAATGATTCAAAGACGGCCAAACCGTCACCCGGTGGCCGACATACGGTTTCAACTGACCCGACCGCCAGAAGTTGATTAGAATGGAGCTGCAGTTGGAGGCACACCGCACGGCCACTGCGGGCGAGGTGAGACTCGACTCGGGCGGGGAGACATGGTGAAGGGACGATGGTGAAAATGACATCCATGTCTGTCCAGTCAAAGACAAGTACGGTAAGACTCAAATTTAATATTAGGATCAGTAATAAATAGGTATTAATTTTCCTGTGGTGAATTTTAAGCAAATTGGCAGTTTCGTTTCGGAACCTATGTATAATTGATTATACATTGCCATTTAAATGTGCTATTTGCTATTTGAGCCGTATTTGCTAACAAATACGGCTCAGTGCATGAAAAAGTGTCGAACACGAAATATCGCACATATACCTATTCTTTTCCCTTTCTTTTGTCAATTATACAATGAGCGGCGAGCCAAAGGTTATTACTTGCTTATTTTTCAATCGTATTTGCTAACAGTTTTAGCCTTCAGATTGGCTGGCCTTCAATGGCTCAGTGCTCAGGACAATGCAAAAAAGGTGACAAGTTCTGATCCATATGAATAGGACTTCTATCGTCAGGCCTCCTTCAAAATACGAGTAGAGTCAAAGCAGCTTTGTCTCTATTTTGAAGGAGGCTTTGTCCTTTTAATAATGAGGGTTATTCAGCTTTGTCTCCGGAACAAGAGTTAACGAACGGCGTAATTACTTTACACAGTTTGACTACATAAAAAGTTCCCAAAAATGTAATCATCAGCGACGAAAGAAATGGTGAAAAATCACCCTCTCAAGCCTTCATCACCAACTGCGCTTCGTGAGGTAAACCGGTGTGCATGAGACCTGAGTCGCTAGCGCCGCAGTCCATCTCCTTTTCGGGTCATTAGAACCTGGGCGCACTGCCTCTGAGCCGACATGAGATGCAGCTATGCACCAAAAATCTGCCTGCTGCCGCCTAAACCTCACGTGTCGGCCGTTTGGCCGGCCCGGCCGTCTGAGACGGTGGATTAGGGTCCGGGTGCCATGGGGCCGGGGGCGGAGGTCTGTCTGTCTGTCTGTCTGTCTGTCTGTGACCCCTCCCTCCCTGCCCGCCCACCGGCGGTCACCGCAGCCTGACCGGTGCCGGGGAGTGGCTACTGGTTATCGGCTAACCAGTTACTCACGTGCAACCGATGCGCGTGCCTCAGCGACGGTCCCATGGTCCATGCAGGCATAGGTACGCGGTACCGCAGATGTGTCGTACGCCGACCCCACGAGCCGCGGTCACCTCAAAACTTTGGCAACAATTAGTGTGGAATTGAAATCTCGAGCCGCCCAACAGATTGCACTAATGGCAACATTGGGGAAATGCGTTTTCAGCCACACTGGTATTCGGAATTCATGCATTGAGCAATTGGTATGCGAGAGCCGGTTGTTAGGATTTGCGTGACAGCGTGCAATAAGTAAAGGCTGTGGAAAAAAATCCCCAAAATAATGTCACATACAAAGTCCAGAGTTGAAAGTGTAGAAACGTTCCATAGAACCGTTCGTTCGAAGGCGTGCCGTTCCATAACAAATGCATTGATAGCAATCAATGGAAACTAGTTGTTTCATCACGTATATTTCACATATGAATATTGAATATGTGTGAGTGAATAGTAAATTTCATGCATCAATCATAACATGAAGATTGAAGACCATATTTCTAAAGTTGAAAATTTATACGCACTGCTGCAAGGATTTGATCATTCCCAATATTTTCTTGACCATGGAGAAGCTGCTAAAAACAAACTGTTCAGTGTCCAATTGCTTGGAGCCATAATACTTGACGACAATACAAGCATGGGATAAACATTACACGTAGGTGTATAACGTTTCATATCAATAAAACGACGTCGAGAGCTTTTTGTCTGATATAGTGTGCACATAGTTATTTGTCCTTTACACCGTCTACCGGCTTACATGTTGATAATAGGCAGCGGATTTATGATGTCATTTTGAAGCGAGCTCTGCTTAGCGCGTTGCACTCGGGTTTGCAGCCGGTAAAAAGAATAGAAATGCGCGACATAGGCTCGAATACTGTGAGTTTAAGCATGAACGACATACTTAGTGTTCCTGTTTGTATCTATACGTTGATACTTCTACTTATATGTCCTTGTCCATATATGCAAAAGTAATATAGGTATATTAGCCGTTTTCACGACGGGCTATCTGGCGAATGCACCTAAATTGACAAAATCTGCATCAAATCTCTTTTACAATAAATATTTTCATATCGCAAAAAAAAATTCAGTGTTTTAATAAACAAAAATAATGTCTTATAATTTGACAAATGAGGTCTACAAGGGGACATCAAAAAGTTCTGATCATCGCACAGACGTTATAGAAAGATTTTAATCATTTTTTGCCGATATTATATTTTATCCTTAAGAACAATGGTCATGCAAAAGAAAATCCTGAAAAGTTTTCTCATGTATGGAAAGACTTTGAAATGAAAAGATGAGCAATGGGCCCAATGAGGACCGAACCGTCAACGAACTATTGCATTAAAAAGGGTATCACACTGAGGGTACCCTTTTAGAAAGTGATAATAGTTTATGACGAAGAAAGTCCACACTTACCGTTAGTAGAAAAATAACTTTCAAATTGGTTGCATGGCTCTTGCAGGGAAGTCAAGAACTGTGTGACTTCCAATGGCTGACAAGGTGGTGACTGTGAAGAAAGTGGGGGACCTCATCCTTGCATATCGTCGTGTGACCTTTCAAATGATAATACATTAGAATGGTCTTAATGCTGGCAGTGCTTGAAAATATTACCAGCGAAGAACCTCAACTACAAACGATAAGGGGTCAGCCCGCTTAGAAGCTCGTGTGTTTATTTTGTTCAAGAGCAAAGTGCGGCTTGGCCTTTAAAAGCGAAAACTAGGCCTTTTTGGGAAATTGAAGAGATCTTCGATTGTTTGGTGAGTTTTCACGAATGCTGGGCGTACGTGCATGATGCAGAGGCAAAAGAGATAAGCAAGAAGTTGAAATACAGCACATTCGCCCTTCTTAAAGGTGAAGATACAGAAGCCGATATAGACGGTCAATGTTGGCAGTGTTCTGGGTCCGGCGTAAGATAGTTATTGCCGACTGTATTGATGAGGGTCGGAATGTAGCAAGTGTTCTGGGTCCGGCGTAAGATAGTCATTGCCGACTGTATTGATGAGGGTCGGAATGTAGTCAGTGTTCTGGGTCTGGCGTAATATAGTCATTGCCGACTGTATTGTTGAGGGTCGGATAATAACAAGCACGCACTACTGCACACTTTTGAAGAGCCTGCGAGATGCTTTCGAGTAAAATCGCTGCAAAAAGGCGAATACAGATGTTCTTCTCCTCGCCGACACGATCTGAGCTGCGATTGAAGGAACAGCATGTTGTGGGCATTAAATCTTATTGCATCTAACAAAGTCATCTGACCTGGTATTAAAGGGACCCTCCCACCTTAACATTAGATTTGAGTTGAGATAGCCAAAATGGGGTCCCTGGCTCACAATTACCGGTTTCGGCACTCACAACATCGAGAAATGTCTTAAATCGGAAATATTGAATTTCAAAATTGCAGCATTTTGATTCAGAGGGGCTAATGCATAGGAATACCCCTCTGAATGTGTGACGTCAGCGCAGATATCTAACGATTTTTAAATGTTTGACTAAAAGGTTTTGTAGCACGCGGTGGTATATTGATATGTTGCTTTGCGCGCAACGAGTGCCGCACTTTCAGCTGCCAAACTATTGCTTCCAAATAAAGTCGCTAGGAACAGCGGAGATCCCAAAAAGTAAACAAAAGTAAAAGTCTAATATCTTGAAAACCGGTGAATATTTTTCGGTGAAATTTGGTAGATATTCGTTTTCGCTCTTTCTGAACCGAGCGACATCACTTTCATGCCAATTCATAAACTTTTTTGAAGGTGGGAGGGTCCCTTTAAGTGACGCTGAATTGTTCCGGGAGATGAAGAATCCACAGCATGGCAGGTGAATGAGTGACAGAAATGACGTCACTGATGAGGTGGAACAATGATTTACCGGGCAGTGGGAAGGGTTCTATATACTATGGCGGCCTGTGGCAGCTCAAGAAACGATGGAATAAATTTGTTATCGTGTTTGGTGACTTGTGGAGGAGTAATACTAATGAACGTAATGTAAAAATCAAATTTCTGTCATATCTATGTAGTTCACGGTGATGATCATAACTTTTCGATGCCCCCTCCAGCCTCCTATAAGCATCTGTCCAACCCAAACTCACAACTTTCAGGAAACAAAATGAACCTAATTTGACCAAATCTGCACCAAATCTGCACCTAATTTGCATCAAATGTGTACCAGATGACCGTCGTGAAAAAGGCTATTGTCTGTAAGATGACACATGCAAAGCGATTGAATGCCTATTGTTCAGTGAAGAACAAGCTTCGTAGGTACGAAAACCCGATGTGCAGTGTGCACTGGTCACTGGGCGTGTTACCACACACGAATCAGCCATGAAAACCTTCCTTCCATATATGGCCAGGTATGTAAGTACTTACCGCCGTTTAAGATTACTTTTCTGGTAGCCGCCGCTCCATTTTCCCGGGATCTTCGTATCAGCCGGCTGATGTCCAGGACTGAGATTACATGTGGACGGCTCTGTGAGAGGGATACACTCACAATAACGCTGGCGGCTTTCGCCGAATGAGAGCTCGCGCTGTCACGGCTGTTAGTAATTAGTCTGACGTAAATAAGCTGAAAGTGAACTTATAAGTAACCGAGGGTTTTAGCTGAATATTAGTTTACACATTAGTCGTTAGAATTGTGTTTTCTATTGAAAATCAAATCCTGAGTTTCCCGACAATTTAATCACGTTAATTTGTGTACCTACCTTGACCTTGCTGAATATAGGTACCTAATTAGGTAACAACAGCAAGGTGCATGCCAAAGGTCACCGTTTCGGTTTCTTATTCCAGACCATACAGGAATAAAATTCCTCTTATGCTAAACTTCACACACAATGCTTTTGACTGCTCAATAACTGATGCAATTTACATGTCCTAAAAAGTACCAACTTTTTGCACTGCATATGAACTGCATGAGAATATTAACTCTGCTCCATTTCACGTTCCGTTCCTTTGAAGAAGAGAATCATGAATAAATATATCAATGAGAGTAAGCTCGGGAACATGGTCATGAGAGCACGCACGCGCCGTACTCCCAGTGAGTTGGTAGCACCGAGAGAAGCTGCAGATGACGTCACGGTGCAGCAGCCGGCCATTGGACGGCGGCACACACCAGGGCCGGTACTTATACCGCATCAGGTGGGCGCGCTCCGGAGTCGCCCGCAGCCGCCGCCGGACCAGCACACCCTGCCGGCCGCGGACACTTTCACCCGAGTGTGCCGCAGATTTTCACCGAAATGGCGCACACTCTACTCTCAACCCTGGCGCTGCTCAGCTGTGCTGCGGCCCTCCAGGCGTCCTCTGCGGACGAGCTGGCCACGGCCGCCTCACACACAGCTCCGCGGCACACGCTGCATCTCCACCTCTCCGTGGACGAGCTGCGCCACGTGTTCGCCGTCGAACGCCACGAGGACGTGCCAGAGTACGACCTCTTCCACGTGAGCTCCAGACGAAAGCGCAGCCTCAACGGCCGGCACCGGCGCAGCGTTCACGTGCAAGCGTTCGGTGACCAGATCGACCTGGACCTGGAGATGAACCGCGAGATCGACAACCGTATCCGGCTCTTCTACGCCGACGGCGCCGGCCACGACATCAACATCGAGCGCGTCGAGGGCGACACGGACATGTACGTGGGCGAGCCGTACCAGGACGTGAGTCGCGAGGCGGCGCTGCTGGTCAACCACGCCGACGACGACACGCTGCAGCTGAACGGCGTGGTGTCCGATCTGGTGATCGCGCCGGCACCGAGGCGCGTGTACCACCACTACCCGTCGTCCCATGACGACGACGCGCTGCTGGCTGACGACCAGGAACCGCTGGACGGGTCCGAGAGCCACGACAGCACGGCCCGGCTGCGCCAGCGCCGCTCGACACCGCCGGTCACACGAGGGCTGCACGTCATCTACAAGCGCGCCGCCTCGCCGTCGTCGGCCACCGGCTCGGCTCCCATCGACCACGAAGACTCGCTGCTGGTAGAGAAGGAGCCGGCAGCCAGTGACACCTCTCCTGGCTCCAGAAAGTCTCACCGGTTAAAGCGTGACACAAATGACCTGTACCCCGAAATCCTGATCATTGTTGATTACGAGACCTACACAGCCCACAACTTTGAAGCAAAAGCCGTCAAACGGTATTTAATGAGCTTCATGAACGCAGTTGACCTTCGCTATAAATCAGTAAACCAGCCTTCTATCACTGTTAAGGTGGCTGGCATTGTTATCAGCAAAAGTAAGGAGGCAACTCCTTACCTGGAGAAAAACATGATAGGCGGGAAGGCTCTGAACGCCATCGATGCCCTGGCATCCATTGGTCGCTATCTCTACAAAGAGAAGCGGCTGCCCAGTTACGACGTTGCCATGGTGATAACGAAGCGCGACATGTGCACCCGTAACGGCGCATGGGGTTCCTGTAACAAAATAACCGCTGGGTACGCGTACGTTGGAGGAGGATGCAGCGTCAGCAGGTACTTCCGCAAGATCAACTCTGTGGCTCTGGTCGAGGACTCTAGTGGCTTCTCCGGCATCATCGTCGCCGCACATGAGCTTGGACATCTTCTTGGAGCCGTGCACGATGGCTCGCCGCCGGCAGCGTACCTGGGCGGGCCAGGGGCCAGCTCCTGTCCCTGGAAGGACGGCTACATCATGTCGGACCTGCGGCGGGACCAAAGGGGTCTCCAGTGGTCCGTCTGCAGTCTTAACCAGTTTACCCACTTCGCCAGTGATGAGCGATCACGCTGCATGCACAACTATCCGTCAGAGCGAGCGGATTTACCGGCAGACAGGCCTCTGCCCGGCAAGCTGATGACCGTGGACGCGCAGTGCAAGCGGGACCGCGGCTCGAGCGCCTGCTTCAAGGACCAGCGCGTGTGCGCCGAGCTGTACTGCTTCGAGCCGTCCAGCGGCTACTGCGTGTCGTACCGGCCGGCGGCAGAGGGCTCCGCCTGCGGCCGCGGCCTGCACTGTATCAACGGCCAGTGCGTGGCCGACAGCTTCTACTACTAGCTGTCGCTGCTGCTGCTGCTGCTGCTGCGGTTGTTACGTGCAGGCTGGCCCGCGGGCGGGTGCAGCAACCTCTCAGGTACCTGGTACATTGCTTGTTGGTGCGGTGCGGTCGCCGCTGGCGGTACACACTGGTTCCATGTCGCCCCACCGGTCGGTCGGTCGGACGTCGGTACTCGCTGGTCGGCACCGATGGCGCTCACAGTCACACCTCGCTCATCCTGCGATCACTTGTTAGTTGTTGCATCTCATCGACGACGCTTCATCCATGCTTATTACGTTCTGGGCACAGCTGGTCTGTATTCACTTGATGATACTCTTTCTTTTATCTTGTGTGTTGATAACATGACATTTATATTGATATGTAATGTAATATATGCAAGGATTGGATGAATAAAGGTACAAATGGTGTAAATTCTAAGCGAGTCTTTAGCTATGAGTGCGACGCCTCCAACAAGCATTTTGCTGGTGTCACTGAATGATAGCTATTTAATATTTTGGCACCTGTATCTGCCTACGGTTCTTACGCGAACAATGTCTATGGACTACGCACTATGGCTTATAGTAGAGGAGAGTGGGGAAAGATGCCCAGGGTTTTGCAATGTCATTACGAGCGAGCGAGCGCAGCGAGCGAGCGAGTTCATACTGAATTAAAGGTAGTGTGCCACCTTTGAAAGATTTCCCATTTTATTTTTCCTAGGATAAGAAGCTTTTGTTTTTACCTAATATCGCAAAAAAATCAAAAATGGGCCTGGAATAGTGCCTTTTTCGCCTAAAAGTTTATCGGTTTTTCGATATGTATAACAACTGTAGTGGGCTGACCTGCAAACAGGCGTCGGCAACAATCGCGAATGCAGCGCACATGTGACAATAAGCAAAGGTCATTATAGAGTTACGACGTACGGGAATGAGTTATCAGCTGTCTAATCGTAGACAACACAATGTCGAGCCTTAACCCTCGCATGTGTGCGGCGTTTGCCAGCTTCTAATGTGTAGGGGGGGGGGGGGTCGGTTGGACCCCCCCCTTGCCGTTTGGCCCCTGATCAAGCTAGAGCTTCGCGGAAAAAACGAGCGTGTTGCCCGTGACGAGAGGAAGCCGATGATACCCAATTTTAAGGTCCTAGGTCATTGGTTGACCTTCCAGGTCAGGTCAATGACCCAAAGTCGGGAAAATCGGGACCTGTTAGAAAGTCGTAAAGTGTGGCTGCTAAGGGTTTTTTCGGGGTGCTGATCACGAATATCGTGTTAGTTTTGATCACAGATGATGTCTTGAAGCATTTAGACCAGGTCGGGTCAGGTCAGGTCAGGTCAACCAGTAGGCGTCGTGACGGGTATTCGTAGTACGTGTCAACCGCCTCTGACAGCTTCGTAACATGTTACGAAGTCACCAAAACTACTTCGTAAATGTTCAAATGGTTGCTAAATTCGAATTCAGCTCCAAAAACTAGCCTAGAAACATGTAAAACTCGAAAAAGTGACCCGAGGTCACCCGAGGTCACCAAAGGTCAATGACCTGACCTGACCTTCAGGTGACCTTGACACACACGGGAGTAACATCAAATCACATGTTTGAACGTTTGAAACCACGAAAAGCTTGCAAACACGCGGCTAGTGCGAGCCGACATACGCGAAATCGCAATTCCGGCCAAACATGGTCTCGGAAAAGAGGTCACAGGTCAAAGGTCATTTGGGTCAGGGTCATGAAATTTTCAGGGTAGGTGTACAATTGATCAATGCGAGGGTACTAAAAGTTTCGTCGCGATCGGCCGCTTTTTACGCGAGTTATTCGCGAAAAACCATGGGGGGGTCCATCCGACCCCCCCCCTACACATGCGAGGGTTAAACTGTAAGCCTGTATCGGTATTGTTTCTTTTATTTGGCTGTCGAACATTATTTATGGTTTGAAATATGATTTTATGTAAAATAATTGATATGAAAAAGCCGTCTCTTAACCCTCGCCCCGTTGGGGGGGGGGGCATTTTGGCCCCCCCCCCTGTGATTTTTCCTGAATAGCAAGAAAACGGCGGCGCGCAGCGCCGCCAAATTTTCAGTACCTTTCCGGGCATCAATTTGACACCTTCACACCAAATTTCAAGTCTTAGGTCACCTTAGGTCAGGAGTTATTGAGGTCAAACTGAGGTCATGTTCGAGCAAAAATGAGTAAAAAACATGCAATCTTGAAACGCTCACCAAATCTACAGTTATCAAGCAATTTCAAAGTTCTTTATATGGTCTAATAGACAAAAAGCGGCGCTACAAAACTGCTATCTCGGATTTTCAAAATTTTGGGTTTTTGACCCAAAAAATTTCAAAAAATTGATTTTTTTAGAAAAACTAAAAAAAAATCCAAAATTTTTCCGAATTTCGAAAAAACCGGAATATATGTGATAGTCCCTGCGCTCTTCTATATACATACCAAATTTCAGATCGATATCTCGTTTTTTGGCCAAGTTATAGCGAAAAAACTGTTCAAAAATGATGACGTCAAATTTTTGAACTCAATTTTTAGCGATTCTAGACCTCGTACGGCAAAACAAAGACCACCATTGAACTCCCCGTGACGAGCTGCATCGATTCGATACCCATTTTATGCAAAAATATCAACTTTGAAATTTGACCTTATTTGACCTGACCTTGACCTGACCTTGACCTGACCTTGACCGAAACGTGACCTAAGCTGGCCCCAAAGGCTGCCTGACCCACATAATCGCATTTGTCATGTAAAATGGACCATAAAACATGTATCACACGACACTTTCATATTGTGACCCCCCAGTGACCTGACCTCAGTGACCTGACCTGGTATCAGTGACCTCAACTAGCAAAATATGTGTTTGAAGAACATTTCCCCATCGATGATTTTCAATGAAATGCATTTTACTCGATTTTACAACGCATTTCTTGAAATGCCTGTCAACGGTGAAAATTGGACCTTTGACCTGACCTGTGACGTCATCGGTTTGACCTAGGTCAATAAAATTGGGTCACAAGGTAGTTCCCTGATAGGGCTATCCAACACCGTTTGCCGCTTGTCGCTACGTTGCGTGGTTCTCGAGATCTTAGGGGGGGGGCCAAAATGGCCCCCCCCAACGGGGCGCGTTGCTCGGCAGAGCCCAACGGGGCGCGGGTTAAGTTATGACCCCATTTCACCACACGCAAGTGGCAGAAATGACAATGATCAGCTGACGCATTTTTCTTGGCCGAAGTCAGAGCGCGCGGCCCGACGCACCACCACCGCACCACAAAGTATGAGCAGAAGCCGCGCCCAAAGCCAGGGCCCCGGTAACGTGAGGTAGCCGAGTCGGGGCAGCGTGCGCTGACCCAAGCCGGGGCCGCAGCTTTGGGCGCGGTCTACCGCATCCCCGCGGGCAGCCCCGGGCTATCACATGACACCGGGAGGACGCGCGGCCCCGGCTTGGGTCAGCGCACGCTGCCCCGACTCGGCTACCTCACGTTGCCGGGGCCCTGGCTTTGGGCGCGGTCTACCGCACCACCTAACAGGCGTGTTCGAAACCGCAGGAGATGATGATGAACGGGTTTATCGAAACTTGATTGGATGAGCATATCGGTAATAGCGATTTCAGTGTGTGCATTTATTGTTCATAGTGGTGTGAAATGTGGTTGGGGTACGACCGACAACCCGTCGGGGCGAATTTCGCACTGGGGTACTCAAAATTTGAAGAATTTAAGACGTTTCCATAGTTTTGAAGGTATGGATAAGTTCTAAAAATCCGGTTCTCCTTATCTGGGCCATTAACTCCATACGGTCCAGGAAAGCTGGCACACTACATTTAAGGGAAAATCCTGAGTATGAGCGGCCGGCCGTGGGGACGCTTTTCAAAAGCTATTATCTTAGGAACGGGACATCCGATTGACAAGCGGTCTTCTTTACTGAATGTCACTGTGGTGTGATGGCCACCATGCGTTCTTGCCCACCAACGCACGTGGCGCGTGATAAAGTTGGACATTTTTTAAGAACCCCCAAAATTGCAACTTCAATAACGGCACAACGGTTGGGCCGCAGTGGCGGCGGAAGGTATTCTAGGATAGGGGTGCAAACGATATTGAAGCGCCCCTTCCCGCTGGGCGCCCCTTACCATATATGTACACGGTTGCAGTAACACAAACAGTGAAGAGACGTTTGACAATGTGTTGTACCTGTTAACACGTTCAGAATTACAGTTTTTATGTAACGAGAAATAGTTAGGTACATTCCATAGCGTAAATGTAACCTTCATAATGTTCGTTTAGAAACAATCTCATCACCATATCATAAGATTCTCCGAATAAGGCATATCGAATAGAGTTCCACGGTTCCAATACCTTCGTGTGGACTAGTGAATAAGGCGCCGAATCCATAACATTAACTCGGTGACAGAGAATTGCAGGCCGATAAGCAGCATGCCGCCTGGGCTGCACTGCATTATTGCATTCAGTGGTGTCATCAATAATGTACTGTTATTACAGTAGCGAAATTATTCCTAATGAAACATCATTCGGCGCTTAAAAAAAACACACTCATTTAAATTGCGTTTAAGTTGCATCCGTCCTCCCGGCAAGTTGGTTAGAGATGCGAAATTTCGATCGTTAGAACCCGATTTCTAATCGCTCCGACGCGACGCAATGATACCCGAGACTCTATGCCGAGACTAAGAGACTTCTAGTTACTGCTAACGTGAAGTGAATAGGCTGAGGTTTATGGTGGGAGTAGCAGGTTTGTGACGCCCCAGTGAAATAAATGCCGCCTTTCAACACCGATAGGAGCCCGAAATGAATGAATACAGGCAATCAACGCTGGTAGGTGTCCCAGCGAAATGAATGCATCTTTTACCACCCAGAGGTGCCCCCATTTCAAACTAATACGACGGCGACGCCTCCACACCGATAGGGGCCCATCCCAGGGGAATGGAATAAATGCCGCCCCCTCATTGCCGGGCGCCCCAGGAGAATGAATGTTACACATCAACACCAATATGCCTCCCAGTGAAATGAATAATGAATGTCGCCTTTCAACGCCGGTAGGCGCCCCAGACACCAGTGGATTTACTGCCGCCTTAAAACACCGATAGACACCTCAGTGAAGCGAATCCCGGCCTATACCACCGATAAGCGCCCCGGATGAATAAATACCACCCGTCAACGCCGATAGGCGCCTCAGTGAAATTAATGCCGCCCCATTCTCCGATAGGCGCCCCAGGTGATACATGTCGCCCATCAACACCAACGGGCGCCCCATTGAAATGAATACCGCCCTTCAACACTGGCAGACGCCCCAGTGGAATGAATGCCGCCCCACAATGCCGATGGCCGTCCCTGCACTGAAAAATCAGTTTCGCCCCTATACAGGCGCCCATAGAAGTTTGCAGAGTGCTATTCCTGGTCATAATCATCTCCCCAGTAAAAAAGGCAAAATACGCCCTAGCACTAGGGGTGTAACCGCCCATACGGACAGTGCAATTTTACAGGCCCCAATCTCGGACCTCCCTTAACATTCATACAGGGTGATTCATAGCCGTGTGACCGAAAATAAATGAAAACTACAGGAAATGCATTCGTGTTATATGCCATTGCCAAGTACCATATTAACCCGCGCGGGGCTGGGGGGTAAATTTTACCCCCCCTCGCGAATTTTTGCGATATCTCAAAAACGGCGGAGCGCAGCGCCGCCAAACTTTCAGTACCTTTTCTTACATCAATTTGACACATTCCCTGAAAATTTGAGCGAAATCCGTCGGAAAATTTTTGAGAAATTGACGTTTTAGTGACGTCATGTTCGTCATTTTCGCCTCAAAAACGGCAAAAGTTCAAACGCCGCTAACATCTTCATTTTTAAAGGAATCAAGACGTAACAAAAAAGGTTATACGTAATTTTACTTTGTCTATCAAATGGCTATCTCGGTTTTTTGAAAATTTTGGATTTTGGCCTAATCTTTTTCAAAAAACTGACTTTTTTGGGAAAATCATTATAAAATCCAAAACTTTGAGTCTATCAAAAAAACCGGAATATATGTCAGAGAAGTGGTCTATGTGCACCTACATACCAAATTTTAGAAGAATCGGTTCAAAAATGTGGGAGTTATTTAAAATTTTATGACGTCACGACACACAAATTTTTTGAAAAATGACGTTTTTGGAAGTTCTAGACCTCGTACGGAAACAAAAATAGCACCATTCGATTCGCCGTGAAAAACTGCATCAGATAGACACCTTTTTAGGCCTTAACAACCAACTTCAAAATTTGACCTCACTTGACCTGACCTTGACCTGACCTCGACCTGAAATTCATCCAGAGGTGGTCCATATCACTTATTGAGTGTGCCTATTGAATTCTATGAGTAAAATGACCCATAAAACATGTGTCGCACATGCCCTTTTCTATATTTTGTTTTTTGGTGACCTGACCTGACCTGACCTGACCTTGACCTTGACCTCTGAATGATATTGTATGCAACGAATATTGTCTTGATAGCCTAAGAACACGTTTTGGGCGATCAGTCTCAGTCCATGACTCCATTCTTCGGCAACTACGGTGCAAGGCCGATACTGTAGAAACTTGCAATTTGTACCCTTGACCTGACCTTGACCTTGACCTCAAACTTTAAATTAAGTACATGTTTTTAGTAGTTCGTGATGAGAGCTTTCGATTGGCGTTTGAATTTTCCAAATCGGACCGTTAGTTCGGGAGATAACAGGGGGGGGGGGGGTAAAATTTACCCCCCCCCCCAGCCCCGCGCGTTCGGCTGGAGACCCCAGCCCCGCGCGGGTTAAACAGCCAAATCTAAAGTTTTGATCCATGTATAGCATCAGTGACAAATACTTTTCCTTCGACTCTCACACTTCTTTTAGACAAGATGTTCAAAATGGCCACCTCGGCGACGGATGCACTCCAGCGCCAGAGCCTACATAAAGTTGGCGATGGCGCGGACGCACAACATTTCTAAGGAAATAGAACCAAAGCAGCTTCCAATGGCATCCTTCAGCCCCAAAATATCCTGGGGACTCTCCTCATAGACCTCGGACTTTGCATAGCCCCAGAGGAAGAATTCCACGACGCTGAGCTCTGGCGAGTGTGGCGCCCACCTGACCTCAGCGCTCTTTGAAATCAACTTTCCGGGGTTCGCTTACAAATTTTTTTGTGTGCCGTGTTTATCATTGAACCGTGCCCTCTGCTTTGAATTGATTAACAATTCTATCGGAATTGGTATCTTCTTTGGAGTTTCCCTTGGGTGAAAGCCCTTAGACGTGCAGAAACATCTTTGTGTTTGCTTGACGGACTGCGTTAACCTATAGGTACAAATAACACATTTTTTCTTTTTGCTGCGGTGTGTACAATGTACATCTTGAGCGATACACGCAGACCCAAGCGCAGACCAGACCAACATAGAACAAAACTTCATAAAATTTCTTGCTAGCACGTGAAGTTTCACGAGGAAATATGCAATCCTCTTCTCAAGAGAGATCAACTAAATAGGTGACATGGCTATGAATCACTCTGTATGTTGTAAACGGCAAACCGCCCCCGATAAATGTTTCACAAACTAATTTCCTCTCGCATATCGGCCATCAGGCGCCCCTTTTTGTCGCATGGAGCCTACAACGCTATAAGCCCTCATATGTTCGTGTTGGCGTTCGGAGGCTATCGCCTTCAAAGACGTCTCCATAGATGTTTCTTTCGTCCCACACACAGGCGCCCCTCTTTCGCATGCATGGGAGCCCCTCTTCCGCATGGCGCGCTTCTCGAGTGGCTGCGCCCTCCTATAGCCTTTATCGCCTGGCAAGATTATATTCGACAGGGTCGGCAGCATCTGCCTTTGTTTCAGATAAGGATGCCCTCCACTCTTCAGCATATCAAAAGATACTTTTCCCACGTCATTGCCACCCTCTTCGTGTCACAAGTGCCTTTATCAGTTGCGGTGTCGCACTGCTCAGCTTTATGGCTGCCGTACCTCTTAACTTCCTGCCTCCTCTACAGATTTTCGAGGCGCCCCTTTCCATAGCTTTAGGGTGCAGCTGCCCCCCTTGCCCCCCTGCTTCCGCCGCCACTGTAATGGGCCGATTGAATTGAAACTCGGTACACAGTTAGGTCTCCATCAGATAATTCATCTGCATGTGTTACGGTTGGGGTGCTACTGCACGTGCACACGTGCAGGGGGCGTTTCCAGATCTCGAGAACGGCTGGGCCGATTGCGCTCAAATTTGGTACAGGGTTGGGGACCGGTTAGTAGGGTGCCGTGCAAAAACATTTTGGACCCCGTTTGCACGTGCGCACGTGCAGAATGCCGCTTCCAGATCTCAGGAACGGCTGGGCCGATTGCGTTCAAATTTGGCACACCGCTAGCGACCGGTTAGAAGGGTGTTTTGCGCAAGCCCGTTGGAAGTACCCTCACGCCCTTCCGCACGTGCAGGGCTCACTATCTCGCTCGCTCGTTCTTCGCCCAAAAGGCGTTATTCTATGGTTTTACTGGTATATTATTCGAAAATGACAATCGGAAAGCAAAAACTTGGAGTTTCAACGAAGCCGACATCATTTTCTCCAAAAAATATCGCACTTTCGTGCCTGAAATATGATAACTTTTTTTGCTATTAAGCATTTTCCTGAAGAAGTGAAAGGGAGCATCTTACCCCAGAGGGTGGGAAAGACGCCCCCTGGCGTTGGGGAAGATGCCCCCTGCTCTATAAGTGACATAAATGGGCACGTGGATTGCCTGAAGGAATCAGTAGTCCCTTCGAGCCTGCGGTAGACACTAAACGCTATCATAAGGGCTCTAAAAAGTCGTCGTGAGGGGCTTCAGAGGTCATCGTGAGGGCCATCATGTCCAGCGCGGCCAAACGAGCCTCCGTGGTGGCGTTCGGAGACCGTCGTGGGGCCCTTATAGGTCTTTATGATGCTTGAGGGCCCTCAAGCCGCCCATCGTGGGGACCTTTCCTTTCCTACATCAACTTGGCGTGTTCCCTGAAAATTTGAGCGAAATCCGTCGGATGAAAATGACGTTTTAGTGACGTCATGTCACGCCATTTTTGCTTCAAAACTAAAAAAAAACTTGAAACGCGTCGAACATCTTCAGTTTTCATTGAAGACCCAAGCATAATTTATTGCCCTCGCGGCTACGCCTCGGGCGATTATAGGTACTCGTCGAGGTTTTCACCGAGGGCTACAGTAGCGTCACAAAAAGCAATTTTTTTTCTTTCTTGTAGCCCCTACCCCATACAGTGTTTATTTTAATACATGGCCCGATACAACTTGCTAATAAATGCTGCTAAACATCTCGCCACTGCACTGAGAAGAAAATTGAAAAAAAGATTAAAACGCGCTAAATCACCCGTTGTCATGGTGGCATTGATAATATCAGCTAATCCCTCTGGAGGAAATCAAAGGTGAAAATTGCTGTCAACAGTCAATATTATTATTACTATCACAATTCACACACCCAGTTTGCATACGAGCCATGTAATCATAACCATTATTCCCTGATTTGGTTCCCGAGTCCCATATTGCCCCATTGCATCGATCAATTTAAGTACCACTACAGTACCACTACAGGCTACAGCCGATATGGTGATATACATACAAATATGCACCTACAGACCCTGTATGTAGGTATCTTCACACCCAGCAGTATCGGCCCCAGCCATGTATGCAGGACGTGGCGGCTGATTTTATCGATAGGCTTCCTGGTCCTGGCATGACTTTCTGCTGCCGGGCTTGAGCCGTTTCCGCATGATCGTGATTCGTATTTCGTGACATTGGAAGGACTAGAGATTGTAAAATATTTTACACTTGCCAATGACTGATGACATTCATAGATAAGAAATTACGAGTATGTAGGGGAGAGCGGGGTCAAATGTAACACGGGGTAATTGTAACAGTGTTAATAATTTATAAACTTACCAATAAAACCAGTAAAACGCCTTTTGGGCGAAGAACGAGCGAGCGAGATAGTGAGCCCTGCACGTGCGCAAGGGCGAGAGGGTACTTCCAACGGGCTTGTGCAAAGCACCCTTCTAGCCGGTCGCTAGCGGTGTGCCAAATTTGAACGCAATCGGCCCAGCCGTTCCTGAGATCTGGAAGCGGCATTCTGCACGTGCGCACGTGCAAACAGGGTCCAAACTGACTTTTGCACGGCACCCTACTAACCGGTCCCCAACCGTGTACCAAATTTGAGCGCAATCGGCCCAGTCGTTCTCGAGATCTGGAAACGCCCCCTGCACGTGCGCACGTGCAGTAGCACCCTAACCGCAACACATGGGAATGCATTGCCTGGTGGTTGCCTACCTGTATGCCAAGTTTCAGCGAAATCGCCCAAGTAATTACCGAGTTACTGAAATGGGAACAAATTTGGCAACTCTTATTGTTGTATTTTGCACGTGCACTGGGGGTCACTCACATAGATCAAGAGTATCCGAGCTTTGGAAGAAGGGATGCAGCTACCCTATAAAATTTACCGCAAGTCAATCGTTCAAGCCGCGGCTGAGATATGGGCCTCTCAAAATCACTACTATTGCAAAACTGCTTGAACACCCTTGACTTTTCACGTGGCACGTGCCACGACGGTCACTGAGATGTATCAAAAGTAGTCAATTACGGGGTAGAAGGGATGGGGCTACCCAGCAAAAAAGACCGCAGGCCAATCGGTCCAGCGGTTGCTGAGATATAAGCCTCTCAAAAGCGTTACAGGCCGGGCCGGGCCGGGCCGGGCCGGGCCGGGCCGGGCCGCTCATACTGAGATTTTTCCGTTATATTGAAATGACTTCGCTTCGCTCGCTGCGCTCGCTCGCTCGTAATGACCTGATGTTAAGACCGAAAATGCATAATTCTATACTGCCTTTCCCAACGGAGTTTGAAGCGAAAGTGCCGGGTATGTCGATGGCTGTGCACACTGCACAGTAATGTGTTTTTGAGAGCATTTTGCAAATGTTTATACCGTTATATTTGATTAGCTCATTCTCGCCATTAAAAAGATATCGACTTCAGACTTTGTGTAAGCGTTGGTAGACTTGTTGTCCATAAATTGAAAGTATTAAATGCTGTACCTACATGCAACATCTTTTTGCGCCAGTTTCGTCTAAAATATGTCAAGGCGCGACGGGGACAATTGTAACATAACATAACATGTTATGTTATGCTACATAACATAACATAACATTTTTGCAGGGGTCAAACGTAACAGGTTATAGGTCAGTGTCCATTATGTCAAAGTCGTCAAATTTTCAAGGGAGATGAGACATTGCTAGAATAGAATTAATGTAAGTTTTGTCGCAATCGGCAGCTTTTTACGTGATTTATTTGCGAAAAACCAAGGGAGAGGAGGTTCATCCAACCCCCAGGTATAAGTGCGAGGTTTTAAGCCTTTTTCCTGAGAAGAACCGTGGGGCATTCCACGATAGATCGTACCAGGCCCGTCACCCTCATCTCTCAGATTTTAATGAAAATCGGTCCCAGGGGTAATCATAGGCCCCAAAGACGCCTGGCAAAATATCAGACTTCTCAGATCAAAACTTTTTGAGTTATATTGCATTGCATTTTTTTAACTTCGGTATGTAACGGTGAGTTTGATGGCCTATAACTCAAGAACGGGTTAAGCAACCAACAAAAAGTAAACAACACTAAGCTTGCGATGAATCAAAAATTAATATTATTATTTAAAAATTCCAAAGAAAAAAATTCATTGTTGAGCAAAAACCTTAATCTTTTTTCATTTGCCTTTAGGGACCAAAATTTTTCACATTTTTATTTTTTTCAAAATAAACTTCATGTCATTGCAAATCGACATGCAAAAAATTAGAAAGGTGTTCTTTCTATAAGTTCCTCATTTTCCCGCAAACAAAATGGGTTTCGGAGGGGTTGATACGACCCCAGCACGCCGTTTCGCTTCTAATAGAGCTAGAGCCTCGCGGAAAAGACGAGCGTGTGTGCCGTTACAAGTCGCAGCGATTGGTACCCGATTTTAAGGTCTCAGGTCAACCGGTAGCGTCTGAGGTCAGGTCACGTGACTGAAGTTACGGGTTCGGTTTTTAGTAAATAACTTCGCAAAAAATGGCCACAGAGCCGCGATTTTGGCATCATTGTGTTCGCCTAGCTCAGGTGCATCGAATGGTATACTTTTTGCTAGGGTGAGGTCAACTTAAGTAATTGACGTCGGGTCAAGGTCAGGTCAGAGCCCCTCAGGTCACGAAGCTGGGCAAAGGGTATCATATGGCATATCATTCGATTCGGAAGGTCTTCCCGAGTCCATTGGTGGCTTTCACGACTCTCTAGCTCCATTTGATCGGGAGTTATTGACGAAAACCTCGTACGACCCTAGTAACGTCATAAATGACGTCACGCAAGGTTAACAATGCAAAAGTAAAGCATTGGACTTTGTAAGGAGTGCATGAAATCACGATACCATGTACGTGGGATAGTTTTAGATCATTCTCGGCGCCAAAATAACAGTTTTTATATTTTCCCATTGATTTATAACAGTGATGTCACGTGACCGACCTGACCTCATGTAACCTTGAAAAATTCCCAGATATACAAGTTGTAAGACCTCTGGAGGACACCATGTATGCGTCCTGTAACTTTCATCTCGGACAGCTATGGTCATTGGCGTCCAAATCCAAGTCAGAACCAAACAGCCATTTTCACTCTCGCGCTTATAGGAAAGAGGGTTGGATGAACCCTCTTTTCACTTTTTTCAGATGACTCAGAGTTAAATTGAAATTTCAGTAACCCGTGATGTCACTAGGCAGCTTTACCACGCCATTTATAAGCTCCCCTCCCGAAATCACTATTCGAAACCGTTATCGTGACGTAAAATAAATACATTTATAGAAAGAACACCTTCCTAATTTTTTGCATAGTTCTTAACAATGAGCCACATATTTTTTTTAAAGAAATAAAAATTCAAAAAAATTTGGTCCCAAAGTCCAAAAAATACAAATGAAAGAAAACTCGATATGTCATATATCAAAAATAGCATATTTTTCGAAATTTCAAAAATACACATTAATCTCTGTTTCATTGCAAGTTCAATGTTATATAACATTTGGCATTTGAATAATCCGTCTTAGAGTTACAGGCCGCCAAACTTAGCGCTACAAAGCAAGATCCAAAAAATGTTATACACCATAACTCAAAAAATACTTATCTGATAAGCCTGAAATTGTTACAGGTGGATTCAGAGCCCCTGATTACCCCTGAGACCAATTCTCGTCAAATTCCGAGAGATGAGGGTGTCAAATTGGAAAAAAGTGGTACGATCTATCGTGGAATGCCCCCCTACCAAGTCTGGGAAGATGAGCAAGTGTTCAATACTTTTGTTAAATCAAAGTTTTGGAAAAATTGTGTTGCTGTAGCCTGTAAGTTAACATGTTACAATTGTCCCCGGGTGGTGTTACTTTTGACCCCGTATCTGGGGTGAATTGTAACAGCTGAATTGACTTTTTCAGACAACAATTTTGACCCGAAAAAGAAGTTTTTTTTCGGAAGTGTTTTAACTGCATTTTAAAGGCAAAACATCGTAGTTTCTGAAAATAAAAGAAAGAGCTTAAACGTTTTTGCACCAGATGATAAAAATTAAAATACAAAAATTGTTACAAATGACCCCGTTCTCCCCTACATGCCTGTTAACTTTGATATCACGTGGGTTTGCATAGGAACATAATTCTTCTTTACAGCAGCGTTCGTGAGTAATAATGCTGCATCCCTTTGGCCTCCTAAGGTAAGGGTAGGTAATATGCACATGTCTTGCCGTGCCATTTAAGGCAAATCTCTCAGCAACTTCCTTCTCAGCGGGCGTGGAGCGCGCGTCAATCCCAGTTCCACTTAAAAAGAGTCGGATTCCACCAGCTTTCCGGTCACGGGTGTTTTGATTGGATTGGATGTGGACGGTGCTTAGCGCGCCGCAGGGCCTCGGCTAAGGAATTTTGACTACTGGGGCAAATCGTCATAGTGTGTTGGCGGCTGACGCCCTGCTGGGGGGGGGGGGAGGTGTTTGAACACTTGCGGTTTTTCCTGCGGATTTTCGCGGATATCTCAAAAACGGCGGCGCTCCATCATCCATCAATTCTACACGTGTTGTGAAAATTTCAGACCAAGGTCATTCAATATCAGGTCACCAGGTCACTTAAAGTGTCCTCATCTCATAAAATGTTTCAATGTATGCCGTAGCTACACCGAGTGACCGATCGCTTTAAAACTTTCAGCGATTGATAAGGGCAACAGCATGTACAAAATTTATATCTCGGAATTTTCATTTCGGTGACCTAAGGCCAGCTCAATTTTGCGACCTCTATTATAAGTCAATGGGAGAAAATTCAAAACCACATCTTTTGGACGAAAGTTATTCTAAACACAATAAAACATTGTATGTACGTGACTTTGACACACTGAACATGAAAATAGCACCCGTGACCCTTGTTTATGCCCCTGAGGTCATCTCAGTTCACGAATGGTATCTAACAGTTCTTCGCGATTCGCGAATAACTTTTGAAAGAGGCGTGCTAGAGCGATGAAAATGCCTGTGCTTGGCTCGACGATGCAGATCGACTAATATGCAACATGACAATTTCCGGTCAGACCATGACCTTGACCTGAGGTCGAATTTTCAAGTTGACCTCCAAGGTCAAATTGCAGTTAATTTGATGTGTCTTGACGAGAGGAACACGATGTCGGTAAAAGAAAGCTCGTGCAAGGCATGAGTCAAAAGTTATTGCAGAAAAACTTCCCGAAAAAAATCGTCTATTTTGGTAGTTTTTGCCCCTTGCAGGCAAAATCGTTGACGTTAGGTCAAATCTAAGAGGAATAACCAGAAAGCATGCTAATATGGCTATCAAATGCGCTTTTCCGCGGTGCTGTAGCTCTAATTGGTTCCCGAGTTATGCGTCGGCATCTTGTAAACTGTCGATATTTGACCTGAAAATCGGCGAAATTTGGCCTGCACCATGACCTGACCTTTGACCTGACCAAAAAAGAGACCGAAGTTATTTCGTCATTATTTTTGACGCTCTTTCGAACGAAGATGGATTATGGGGTGCAAAAAGATATGTTTGCGCCAATGCACGCCTATGTTTTTGGATGGAAATTGAGGGTGCAGCTGCACACCGTGCACTCCCTCTTCCGCCACCCCTGATTTCTTGCCACAAACGTCTTCAACCGCTCCCGAATGAAAGAATGTACGTTAATATTAATATATTCTCAATTTGTGGAGGTTGGGCAAAGCCTGACCACTACTGGGGCAATCCTGGACTCTACTGGGGCATTTGCCCCAGTAGTTAACATGTTAGCCGAGGCCCTGGCGCGCCGGATTACAGTTGCGTTTTGAGCCGGGCCGACTCTCAGCGCGGCGGGCCAGCCCCTTTCCCCGACGCGTGGTGCCATCCTCAGAGGGTCGGCCGGCAGCCGGAGACTGTTCGCCACCTAGTGGCAGGCTCACGTTACTATGCTGCAAGTTATGACCACCAGGGTTCGCAGCTGGGTTTCCATGACTGGTGTTGTGTTTATGTATGGAACTGCAGTCCCCACTAGCTCCTGGTATTGGCAGCGCCCGTGGCCCGCAGGTCCGACACAGCAGCACCCAGCTCGTCTCCGATCACCGCAGATCGGCTATCGTTCCGAGGAGCCTCCTTCCAGACCAGCACCCGGCCGGGGGTGAATACGGGGACACTGCGGGGTGGGTTTCGCGCAGGTCCTGACATAGGTATTCACTATTCCGTGAAGTGCCCGGACGGGCTCGACCCGGCGAACATTTGCCGAGCCGGCGCCGCGATGTCCATCAGTCGAACGCTCCTTTCCGCCAGTTCCGACACGATGGTAGATGATATCGGAGGGACCCGGCTAGGCGAGATGATGCTATCACGCTTGGTATCTAGTATGTTATGCAGAGAAGTCCCAGTCATGACGGTTGCAGAATATTAATCGCATACTTTTCAGGCGAAAATTTGGGAAACGGAGCGCCCTTTGTTAAACTATAACGTCCTAATTTGTTCGTCGAACTAGAAGAAACGAATCGCTGGAACGATACATTAAATTATAAGAGCGATAACCCAACGAATCATTGTGTTGCGTGCTAAAAAAGAATCCAGTGTAAACGGAGAGTGTCAAAGTTAACGAGATGCGTTGAATCATCTTAGACGAACAAATTCACTTTTTTAGATAATCTCTCTGTTTGCTTCGAGTACGTTCAATGCTAAACCGTTTATACCTATGCCTACTCTTGGATGGTTGTCGTTTGAACCAATGCTGAAAACATGCAAGCTCTTCATTCTAGCCACATTTATTCATAGCACATTAGTCGTCCTGGCATTGATGTGATGAGTGCGAAACATTCTATTTGAAAGACTCTATAGACAGTGACGTTGAATTGAAACGAATACACAAAACCAGTTGCATCTGGCACCAAGTATTGCATAAGCAGCTCCACAACACTTCGCAATTTAGTAGCATGCAACTCGATAATGACGAAATTCGTGCTCACGCTACTAAGCTGAAATGTACCATGTTTGAAGGAATTCCTACAAACCGATGCAAAATGCATGGGAGATCATGTACATGTATACACAAAAACAAATCATTTCTCAGCAAACCTAGCCCTATCAGATGGCACATCAGAATGTCTATCTCGATGATGGCAGTGTTGGAATGAGCATGTAAGAGCAACTACATGACACGAATCACAGAAAACAACCGTGGTACTAATCTCATGGTTAATGGAAAGGTGTGTCAGGTACCTGAGAGTTGGCTGCACCCGCCCGCGGGCCAGCCTGCACGTAACAACCGCAGCGGCAGCGGCGACAGCTAATAGTAGAAGCTGTCGGCCACGCACTGACCGTTGATACAGTGCAGGCCGCGGCCGCAGGCGGAGCCCTCTGCCGCCGGCCGGTACGACACGCAGTAGCCGCTGGACGGCTCGAAGCAGTACAGTTCGGCGCACACGCGCTGGTCCTTGAAACAGGCGCTCGAGCCGCGGTCCCGCTTGCACTGCGCGTCCACGCTTAGGAGCTTCCCAGGCAGTGCAGTGCCTGACTTCAAATGTCCTGACTTTGACGGATAGTTGTGCATGCATCGAGACCGTTCATCACTGGCGAAGTGAGCGAACTGATTGAGGCTACAGACGGACCACTGGAGACCCCTGTGATCGCGGCGCAGGTCCGACATGATATAGCCGTCCCTCCAGGGACAGGAGCTGGCCCCTGGCCCGCCCAGGTACGCTGCCGGCGGCGAGCCATCGTGCACGGCTCCCAGCAGATGTCCGATCTCGTGCGCGGCCACGATGATGCCGGAGAAACCAGTCGAGTCCTCCACCAGAGCCACCGAGTTGATCTTGTGGAAGTACCTGCTGATGCTGCACCCGCCTCCCACGTAGGCGTACCCGGCGGTGATCTTGTTGCAGAGTCCCCACGGGCCGCTGGGCGTGCACATGTCGCGCTTGGTCAACACCATGGCCAGGTCGTAGCTCGGCAGCCGCTTCTCCGTGTACAGGTACTGGCCGATCGACTCGAGGGCAGCGATCGCACTCAGCGCCTTCCCGCCGATCATGTGCTTCTCCAAGTAGGGCGTAGCGCTCTTGGTCTTGCTGATGACAATGCCAGCCACCTTGAGAGTGATGGAAGGATACCTTACCGATTTATAACGCAGGTCCACGGCGTTCATGAAGCTCATCAAATAGCGCTTGACAGCCTTCGCTTGAAAGTTGTGCGCAGCATAAGTTTCGTAGTCAACGATCAGTAACACCTCTGGGTAAAGATCAGAGGTGTCGCGTTTTTGGCGACTAGAAGACTTAGTAATAGGATCAGAATCGCTGGCCGCCGGCTCTTTCTCCACCAGCAGCGAGTCTTCGTGGTCGATAGGAGCCGAGCCGGTGGCCGACGACGGCGAGGCGGCGCGCTTGTAGATGACGTGCAGTCCTCGTGTGACCGGCGGTGTCGAGCGGCGCTGGCGCAGCCGGGCCGTGCTGTCGTGGCTCTTGGACCCGTCCAGCGGCTCCTGGTCGTCAGCCAGCAGCGCGTCGTCGTCATGGGACGACGGGTAGTGGTGGTGCACGCGCCTCGGTGCCGGCGCGATCACCAGGTCGGACACCACGCCGTTCAGCTGCAGCGTGTCGTCGTCGGCGTGGTTGACCAGCAGCGCCGCCTCGCGACTCACGTCCTGGTACGGCTCGCCCACGTACATGTCCGTGTCGCCCTCGACGCGCTCGATGTTGATGTCGTTGTCGGCGCCGTCGGCGTAGAAGAGCCGGATGTGGTTGTCGATCTCGCGGTTCATCTCCAGGTCCAGGTCGATCTGGTCACCGAACGCTTGCACGTGAACGCTGCGCCGGTGCCGGCCGTTGAGGCTGCGCTTTCGTCTGGAGCTCACGTGGAAGAGGTCGTACTCTGGCACGTCCTCGTGGCGCTCGACGGCGAACACGTGGCGCAGCTCGTCCACGGAGAGGTGGAGATGCAACGTGTGCCGCGGAGCTGTGTGTGAGGCGGCCGTGGCCAGCTCGTCCGCAGAGGACGCCTGGAGGGCTGCACTCACCCATAAGCACACTAAAACTTGCAATAGAATGCACGCCATTTTGCACGGAAAATCTGCGAGGCACTCTGGCGGCGGAGACGGCCGGCTCGTCTCGCCTGTCAGCTGGGACCCGAGCCCCGTGGTGTCGGAGGACGATTTACCGGCGCGCTCGGCCGGCCCGCTATATGTAGGAACTGCGGCCACCCGTGAGAGCGGCACTGCCCAATGGCGGCCGCTGCGCCGGCCTGACGTCACCGCTCACGGTCGCACACCAGGAGCGCAGTCGGGACCCACATCGGCCCGTTCGAGAACCGACACGCTACGCCAAGTATTCCCCTAAGGCGGTGGGTGTTCAAAAGACGATTTCTCTTGGCAACGCAGCCGCGTATGATCGTCTAAAGGCCGCCCCACACTGGAACTCGCATGCCGCATGCGGGTTGCGAGTTTTCGGGTTTTCGGGTTTCTTCAAGATCAAATAATACAATTTAAGCTGAGTGACCTACAATACCATCTAACAAGCGAGTCTGCATGTTTTTAGCTTGCGAGCGACCTTGCATCGCATTCCAAAAGTTGATTTTGAGTCAACTTTCGATTTTCCTCGCTGCGAGGTCTGCGAATTCTGCGAGGTTTGCGGGTTTTTCGTTGGAGTCGAATTTTATTTCGTTGCGCTGGTATTGCGACCATATGTAATTTTCTGAAGGTGTACCGGCTTCACTGCATTCATGAAGTTACCATAAGGGAACGGTCTAATCACTCTATGAATTAGTGTTATGCCCGCAAACTCAAAACCCGCAAAGTGGGGCGGCCTTAAGTCTGCTGTGTATTTTACTCGTAGGTATACCCAAACATGTGAGTAGGCATTTATTATTTGAAACAATACTTTCAACCAGTATAACGCCTTTTGGGGCCCCAACTCCGGCACATGGATATGCATTGCCTAGTGGGTGCCTACCTGCATGCCAACTTTCAGCGCAATCGGCCTAGTAGTTACCGATATATTGCAACAATTACAAAAGTGACACCTCTTCTTTTTGCACGTGGCACGTGCATAAGGGGTCACCCACATGCATCGGGAATAGTCCAATACTTGGTAGAAGGAATGAAGCTACCCTACAAAAAGTACCGCATGTAAATCGGTCAGGTGGTTGCTGAGATATAAGCGTCGCAGAATCGTGACCACGGCCGGCCGGCCGGCCGGCCGCTCATACTCAGAAATTTCCGTTATTCTACGTAAGACTCCGCTCGCTTCGCTCGCTCCGTAATAACAGTGCACTTACCATTGGACCAGTTCATTCAAAAAGAGTCCTCTTACATTAAGTTTCTTATTTTCAAAAGCAGAATTTTTGCAAAGTCATAATCGTGGAGCAATATCTTTTAACATAGGCCAACCTAGCAGTATATTGATATTCGCGAATCTGCTGCTGGTAGACCGACGTTCGCCTTTTCTGAATATGCTGGTATAGGCATGAAATAAAAGTTAACCGACAATCAGCCCAGACCAAGTTTATCTCTTTTCAGCTTAAATACGGTCCAAATTTTGATAGAATATGCCAAAAACACTTCATTTTACCGGTCACCCCAAGGCGAGAACCAAACCACGATTAAAGCCTTCATCTTGTTTTTTTTTTTAGCTCAATGTGGGCTGAAAATGGCTAAAATGAGTCTGGGCTTCATGTGGGTCAACTTTACTTTAATGCAAGTGGTAAAATATTCGGGGAACGGCAATTTTCTATCTACCAGCAGCAGCTAAGCGGATGGCAATATGCTTCTACTAGTAGATTGACCGACGTGAATATCTGAAGCTGGAGCGTCAGTGTTCGTTTGGTTTCTTGGAAAAAATGAGCAATACATGTAGGCAAACAAACATAAATTAATAGAATCGAATGGCCAGGAGCAACGCAATTTAAACACAAAACAAAAGCAACCGACCTATAGTGTTCCAATTTCGAACAAAAAAAAGGGGACTGATGCCACTCTCTGACTTTTGTCTGCAATCGCTCGGAAGCGTTGGCGATAGAGTTGAAACTGGGCACATCTGACCTTTGAGTAAATCAAGCCAGAACTTGTGACGCTTAACTGGAACTTAGGTCAAGTCAGGCCACTAACGTAACTCGCGCACCGACGGGTTGGCGCAACCGACTTGCTCCAAAAGACGGTATATAACTTTTGAAAATACCCATCTCCAATTTTAGTGTTTTTTGGACTAGAATTTTGCTAGGAATCCAATGGTGTGGTCCCCGAGATCTGAAACATTTCCATTTTGGATATAGCACCTATTTTTTGAAAAATAAATATTCGTCAGGCATAATAGTCAAATAAATTGAAAATATAATGAGTTAATTTTTGTCTAACAACACTAGAATGTGTCGAACATGAATTAGAGATATATTTTAGCTGAGATGATACTATATCTGCACAAACATGTACATGAACTAGTACATACACTAACCCTCATCGGCCGAGAAGGGGTGGGGTGGGTGCCGCCTCATAGGGGTTTTCGCGATAGCTCAAAACACGCCTAGGGTAGACAGCTGAAACTTGGCATACCTAATCTTTTTTTTCAAGCTGGATCGTTTGACACCAACCGCGTTTTCAGGGCAGGTCAGGTCACTGACCTATGACGTCATAAATGAGCCTCTGCGAGGTCCTCAGATGTTGCAAATTTGCAACGCCCTCAGTGCCAGTCGCCAGAGGAAGTTTCATGCAGGAAGATGAAAGTTACAGGGCGTATAGTATCCTTCAGAAGTCTCACAACTTGTATATCTCGGATTTAACCTTAACACACAAATAATATCACTATATATGATAATATGTAATATAATAATACCACAAATACCACCACATCAAAATGTTTGTACGCTTACAAATATCACACAATATATCGTATTAAATATCAAACTGAATGAGTAAACAAAAGGCAACAGAGGCATAGTGGTATGCATATGCCTGTGTCTTTGTGCACGCATGCATGTGTGCTGCCTGATATGTGTACATTTGATGTATGTCACAAGTTTAAGCAATATTGGGTACATATAATCGGAGTATATTGATGCTTATGTAGAAATCACTACGTATATTTGCTCTTATTGTATTTGGATACACCGATGCTACTGGTGTACCCATATCTGTAATGAAAATAACCCTACTCTTTATAATTTACAAAACCTTACTGATACAAATGACACTTATTGTTCATCAATTCGTGTGAAAGTGATTAGTGATTACTCATTCCAAACACCAAATGCTAGTGATTTCAACTTCAAAGTTTTTTTTTCAAATACTACTTGTAGTAGTTAATGCCATTAAATATTGTTAGTGAAGCTGATTCGCATAGGCTGTATCAGAAAAGAATCAATCCCTTTCATGGCATTGGAAATAACTTTGACCCAGAAACTCAAAGAAAGTTTGAGAACATTATCACTGAATGTAAATACTATACCATTAGTGTTGATGATTCAAGACCTGATAATTCTGACACTGTATTTTCTGACAAACTCTCAGTTATACATTTAAACGTGAGATCCATTCTCAATAATGAGAAGTTTGAGTCCTTCCAAACATTTCTACACTCAGCTGGTGTAAAATGGGATATAATATGTGTGTCCGAAACCTGGCTCAATAGTGATATTGAAAACATGCGAACCATACCTGGTTATTCTGCTTTCTTTGAAAGCAGGATAGGAAAAACTGGTGGAGGAGTGGCCATTTATGTTTGTAACAGTCGCATAAGTTCATGTACTAGAATCCAAATGAACGTTTTGGAAGGCACGGAATCATTATTTGTAAAATGCGAACTACCTGGTACAAAGATAATCATAGCTCAAATTTACAGACCACCTGATGTGAATCAGGCTATATTCATTGATTTCCTGGATACAGTGTTAGAATCACTCTCAAGAACTCAAACTCGCTGTACATGCCTTGTCACTGGTGACTTCAACTTTGACCTTTTTGAAATTGACAATGATGAATCTACTCGTGAATTCTTTAATATCTTTACATCGTATGGATTTCTACCTTCAATATGCATGACAACGAGAGAGGGAGATAAAAAATGTTCCCTGCTCGACAACATATATTGTAACAATATAGATAATGCCAACAGCGCTGGCATCATTTATGATGACCTTTCAGATCATTTTCTCATTTACCTGACACTCAACATTCATGCATCAGAAAAACAGAAACAAAGGAAAGAAATACGATCTTTTGACTATAGGAAGATCATTGATTTTAAATCATACCTCCAGACTACATTACGAGACTTCACCAATATAACAGATCCAGACACAGCTTGTGAAACCCTTTTAGAAGCATATACAACAGGGATAGATAGGTATAGTGTTACCTATAGACCCACAAGAAAAAATACCCCCATCAAGCCATGGATTAGTCCAGGTATTCTAGCTTCCATTAATAGAAAAAACATACTATTTCTACAAAAGAACAAACATCCAAGTCGAGAAAATATAGCAATATACAACAAGTATAGAAATACCCTTAACAACATTTTAAGGGAAGCAAAAAAGATGTACATAAAAAGCCAGCTTCAAAATGCAGACCTTAAAAAAACTTGGGATATTCTAAGGGACCTGACCAAAGGACCATCTGCCAGGTCAGACCTGCCAAACACCTTCCATACTTCTGATGGAAATGTTGAAGGACCACAGCAAATTGCTGATGGGTTCAATACCTTCTTTACAAATGTTGGAAAAGAATTAAGAAATAAAATACATCATAATGATGTAGATCCCTTGCAATATATACCCCAATTTACGGGTAACAACTTGAACTCATTACCCCTTACCAATGATGAAGAAATAACAGGTATAGTCAATAACATGAATATGGTAGGTGGAGGGCATGATAAACTAAATACAAAAATATTTAGAGCCACCTATTCCTCCATCATGTTAGAAATTGTTCATTTTATGAATCTTTGTCTGCAGGAAAGCACTTTTCCTAAGCTTTTGAAACTTGCCATTGTGAAGCCAATTCTTAAGACTGGTAATAAACAGCAGTTTAATAACTATCGGCCAATATCACTTCTACCTGTTATTTCCAAATTATTGGAAAAGCTTTTACACAAACGACTGGATGATCACTTAACAACAAACAGCATACTTAATATAAATCAATTTGGATTTAGGAAAGGTATGGGCACACACATGCCCATATCACTCATCCAGGAAAGGATTACAAATGCATTTGAAGCAAATAATATTGTGTGCGGACTCTATTTGGATATTCGGAAAGCATTTGACACAGTTAATATTAATGTTTTATTAAACAAAATCAAATGTTATGGAATCAAAAGTAAAGCATATGATATGATAGTATCATACTTGAGTGATCGATCCCAATGTGTACAGATTAACGGTGTCAGATCAAACACATTGCCAATTGATATGGGAGTCCCTCAGGGATCTATTCTGGGGCCTCTTCTGTTTATCCTTTATATAAATGATTTTCCAAACATAAGCAAGGAGTTCAATGCATATTTGTATGCAGATGATACCGCAGCCTTTATGGAATGTAAAGATATAGCAAAATTACAAGATACTGTGGACACAATTATGCCCAAAATATCAGAATGGTTTTCTGCTAACCAACTCTCGATAAATACTGATAAAACTTCTTATCAGATATATTCAAACAAAAGAGATAGACAAGAAATAAGGTTGAAACTAAATGGAGTAGAGATAAAAGCTCTAAAAGTGTAAAATACCTTGGAATGTTTATTGATGGCGATTTTAAGTGGAATACTCATATCAATAAGCTATACACTACATTGTGTAGAAATGTTGGTATCATTACCAAAGTGAGGTACTTTTTAAACACTGAACACTTATTATTACTCTACAATTCTCTATTTTTGTCATATGTCAATTATTGTTGCTATATATATAGCAATACTTTTACTTCAACTCTATCCAAAATTGAAAAAATTCAAAAGAGAGTTGTCAGAATTATAGATGGGCAGCCAATGATGGCTCATACGGATCCAATTTTCAAAAAACTAAAACTCCTTAAAATTAAGGATGTGGCACATCAGCAAATGATACTTATCCTGCATAGAAAAATATGCAACAATCTACCACATGGATTCGACCAAGTGTTTAGATTTCATCCTTCACTCAGAAACATTCGTAATGTAAAACACTTCGAAGAAATATTCACTTTCAAAAAATATAAAACTCATACTTTGTCATGGACAGGTCCTAGAGTGTGGAACAATGTCATGACCTCGATCTTTCCTCACGTTCAGTCTGTGCCATTTGCCAAAAGCACAATAAAAAAGCTAGTTAAAAATCATTATATCAATCAATACTGATTAATTTAGCTTGATACATCTTATAATTCAAAGATAGGTACTTCAACCATAGGTACACTACCAAACGCTGATATGCCTGTATGTGACAGTTGTATGTGTAATGTGTATGTATGCTTGTGTAGGCATACATAGGTGTATGTATCCGTCCGGTATATGTGTAATATGCAGTATGTGTATTTTACTCATTTTTAGTGTTTTGCTAAATGTCACCCTGCCTGCCCGGGCACTTGGAGCGCCCGACAACAAGCCTTGCTTCGTGGGGTGCTCCGAGTGTCTGGGCTAACGGACCCTCATGCATGCCTAGACCAGAGTATTATGATGATGATCTTGCCTTTGATGAGAGAACCCCCTAACCAACCTTCCCCAGCGATTATGCCTTTTTCTCGTATTGGATGCTGTGTATGAATGTTACGAATGTGAGCGAGTGAATGAGGATGGGCTTTCAGTAGAGGGCAGTCACCACTGTTTACAGTGTCGACTACTTTGCTTCTTATTCATTCATATTAACCATGGACTCTCTCTTTACTGCTTTTTTATGTTTCTTTCATTTCCTAGCTGGGAGTGCCGCGACCTGAAATTTTAAGTTATTCTGGTGTTAACGTAAGGTTCTGTGTGTCGCTGGGATAGAGGGAGGGGGCACTCCTGGTCACCTGATCATGGGTGGCGGCTTAGAAAAAAAACACGCGCACTGCAGGGGGGTTGTTTTCACCCCCCTGTGGCTTTTCGCAAATCGCGAGAAAACGGCGGCGCGTAGCGCCGCCAAATTTTGCATACCTATTCTCCCAACTTTTGCACACCTTGAGTAAAAATTTTGACCCCAGGTGACCTATGGTCAGGTCACCAGGTCAGGTCAAGTGACCCTACCTCGAAACGTAAATTTCGAAGTTTCCAATCCCACCAAGCCCACAGTTGTTGAGGTATGATCTTGAAACCCACAGGAAATAGTAAAGTCATCACGAGCTACAACTTGTATAATTCGGAATTTTTATATCGATGACCTAAGGTCAGGTCATTTTTGCGACCGGCCCATTATAAGTCAATGGGAGAAATTTCAACTTACTCTGAATGCCATCCTATGACTTCAATACGCTCAGGATCATAGTATTACAGGTCTCTGTTGGTGATTTCACCGAAACATATCACTTATGACCTTTGGAAGGTGATCTCCAGGTCATCTTAGGTCACCTGAGGTCACCAGCGGGTTTTCTTCAATAACTTGAGATTGAATAGAGATAGAGACTCCGTTCGACGTTTATCGTGTTTTTCTGGTCAATGCGGATCGAATGATATGCAACATGACCTATTTCGGTCAGGTCATGACCTTGACCTGAGGTCAAATTTTCAACTTGACCTTTCGAGGTCATATTATATATCATTCGATGCGCCTTGACGAGCTAAGAACGATGGCGTTCGAATCGATCCTCTGTCTTGTGTGCAAGACAAGTTATTCAAGAAAAACTACCGCGAAATTCCTGTTGTGAAAATCGTAACATTTTGTCTTCGATGACCTCTGGTGACCTCGTTTTTGACCTGAGACAAAAATGACCTAGTATTTCCTCTAAATAACATCTCCACCTATCTAACGCCGTTTACCGTTTGTCGCTACGTTGCGCCGTTTTCGAGATCTCAGGGGGGTTGTTTTCAACCCCCCCCTGCAGTTCGTGTTCGGCTCAGACCCGCTGCAGTGCGCGTGTTAATGTCACATGAGGTCAGGTCGGTCACGTGACCTCACCATTATAAGTCAATGGGGGAAATATGAAAACTGTTATTTTGGCGCCGGAAATGATCTAAATTCTAAATTTTAGAATCTAAAACTATCCCAAGCACATGGAATCGTGGTTTCATGATCGGACTTTACAAGGAAAGCATGAAACCACGATTTCATGTGCTTGGGACAGTTTTAGATCATTTCCAGCGCCAAAATTACAGTCTTCATATTTCCCCCATTGACTTTTAATGGTGAGCTCACGTAACCGAACTGACCTCATGTGACCTTTGGGAAAAATCAGAGATATACAAGTTGTGAGACCTCTGGAGGATACTACGTCCTGTAAGTTTCATCTTCCTGTGAAAGTTCCTCTGGCAGACTGGCACTGAGGGCGTTGCAAAGTTGCAACATCTGAGGACCTCACAGAGGCTCATTTATGACGTCATAGGTCAGTGACCTGACTTGACCTGAAAGGGTGATTGGTGTCAAAAGATTCAGCTTGAATAAAAGTTTAGGTATACCAAGTTTCAGCTGTCTATCCTCAGCGTGTTTTGAGCTATCGCGAAAAACCCTATGAGGTGGCACCAGCCCCACCCCTTCTCGGCCGGCGAGGGTTCAAACCCGCGCCCCGCTGGAGGGGGGGGGGGGGCAGAATCTGCCCTCCCTCCCGTTTTTCGCCAATAACTTCTAAACGCGTTACGCCAGCGACGTCAAACTTTCAGTACCTTATCATACATCAATTTGACACGTTCCCTGAAAATTTGAGCGAAATCCGTCGGAAATTTTTGAGAAATTGACGTTTTAGTGACGTCATGTTCGCCATTTTCGCCTCAAAAACGGCAAAATTTCAAACGACGCTAACATCTTCATTTTTAAAGGAATCAAGACGTAAAAAAAAAGGTTATACGTGATTCTACTTTGTCTATCAAATAGCTATCTCGGTTTTTTGAAAATTTTGGATTTTGGCCCAATTTCTTTTTCTTCAAAAAACTGACTTTTTTGGGGAAATAATTATAAAATCCAAAATTTTGAGTGTATCGAAAAAACCGGAATATATGTCATGGAACTGGTCTATTTGCACCTTCATACCAATTTTTAGAAGAATCTGTTCAAAAATGTGGGAGTTATTAACGTTAGGCGGCACGGGCGGACATCGATAGCAGCGCCTCTATCGGTCACTAGGGAAAGCTGGGCTGTAGGCGACGAAATACCGGCTGAGTTGTCACAAGTTAAATTGGTTTATAGACATCCGTCTTGTGAAAAAGTTGAACTTTTGCCTTCAAAATTTCTACAGGCAATTTTAGAAGTGCCTTCACATAGATTACAAAACCGTTTAAATTATTTTATTCACTTCAAGCCTTCCCTATTGTTCTTGATGATGCGGGAACTATTTGTAATTAGTGTTTCTAGCTTAGTAAAAGAACATATTGTGCAAACGATGAAAAAAGCATAAATGGAAGATTTTAAATGCAATTTTCTGTAACAAATAATGGTAAATTCTCTACACATCAAGGAAAAGGTGCATGCTAACTGATAATTTAAAGTTCTTGGGGCCAGTTGGTTTCTTCTTTTCTTACGTCGCCCCAATGGCCGCGAATACACTTGTGATAACGCCTATCGAAATTTTAAGATGTCACGGCACACAAAATTTTCGAAAAATGATTTTTTTGGAAGTTGTAGACCTCGTACGGAAACAAAAATAGCACCATTGGATTCGCCGTGACAAACTGCATCAGATAGACACCTTTTTAGGCCTTAACAACCAACTTCAAAAGTTGACCTCACTTGACCTGACCTTGACCTGACCTCGACCTGAAATTCATCCAAAGGTAGTCCATATCACTTATTGAGCGTGCCTATTGAATTCTATGAGCAAAATGACCCATAAAACATGTGTCGCACATGCCCTTTTCTATATTTTGTTTTTGGTGACCTGACCTGACCTGACCTGACCTTGACCTTGACCTTTGAATGACATTGTATGCAACGAATATTGTCTTGGTAGTCTAAGAACACGTTTTGGGCAATCAGTCTCAGTCCACTCTTTGGCAACTACGGTGCAAGGCCGATACTGTAGAAACTTGCATTTTGTACCCTTGACCTGACCTTGACCTGACCTCTGACCTACTTAAGCAAAAAAAGTGGCTCTTAAGATCCGCCTTGTTAAGAGCTTTCGATTGCCGTTTTCCCCGTCTTTCTACGACCATCGGTTCGGAAGTTAGACAGGGGGGGGGGGTGGGCAGAATCTGCCCCCCCCAGCAGGGCGCGTATGGCTGAATAGCCCAGCGGGACGCGGGTTAATGTACTAGTTTATGTACATGTATGAGCAGATATAGTATCATCGCAGATAAAATATATCACTACTTTCTGTTCGACACATTCTTATGTTGTTACAAATATTCACTCATTATATTTTCAATTTATTTGACTTTTATGCATGACAAATATTTACTTTCCAAAAAATAGGTGCTATCTCCAAAATGGAAATTTTTCAGATTTCGGGGACCACACCATCGGATTCCTCGCAAAATGTTGGTTCAGAAAATACTTATATTGGAGATGGGTATATTCAAAAGTTATTTGCCGTCTGTTGGGGCAATGTGGACGGGGGGAGGGCGGTTGACCGCCCCCCCCCCCCACATCTTAGATCTCGAAAACGAAGCAAGATAGCGAGAAGCGGTAAACGGCATGGGGTACGCACGGAAGGTCTTCAATTTTTACTAGGGTCATTTTCAGGTCAGGTCAAAGATGACGTCACAGGGGCCAACAAAGTCAAAATGGCGGCGCTAGAAATGAAGATAGTTTTTCTCGAAAAACTTTCGAAGTAGCCAAGCTAGGAGCAAACTAATGACCGTGATCCTCATTGTCAATCCGCATCGAATCGACCACCCTTGTGGCGCAGTTGGCAAGTGCGTTCACGTTTGGTGTGGGAGGTCCTTAGATCAAAGCTGACCTCTGGCAGCGTTTTCCTCGGCCGGCTCCTACCCAGGAGATGGCAGTAACTGGGGAGTGTTCGCTCGTTCGTGGGGATTACCGCTGTGCCAGCCAGCGCCCCCGACCGCAGGTACACGGGCCTGATCCGCCATTAAACAGATCCTTCGGTCCGGTGACATGTCGCGAGGGCACGGCCTCGCTTCATGTCCCGGAGCAGCCCTCTGACCTGCCGGGCCCGAGAAATCGGGATAGCCCCAGCGTGCGCACCAGTGCGGTGCCACCTGGGGTGCGTGACAGGAAGCGTGCGGTCAAGGCTGTCCCGCGTAGCGGGTGCCGAAAAAAGTTCGTACCACTGCCGTGTATATAGTGTACATACTAACCCAGTATGAATGTGTGCTACTAACGACAAAAGCCCGGGTCGGGCACAAAAAAAAATCCGCATCGAATCATATATGAACTGACCTCGAAAGGTCAAGGTCAAAGACTGAAGTCAGGTCACGTGACCTTAACCCGCGCCCCATAGGGGGGAGCCGAACCCCCCCCCGTCCTTTTCCGTCGATAGCTCCCAAACGGCTGGAGATATCACCACCAAAATTTCAGGACCCCCCCGGGCATCAATTTAACACATTGTGACCCAATTTTCTTTCCAGAGGCTATGATAGGTTGGGCAAAAATGACGTCAGATTGACGTCATGTTCTGCCATTTTCGACCGAAAAAAGACCCTCGCGAGAAGAGCTGTCAGGCCTACAGCTTTGAAGATAAAGAAAAATGATCAGACATGAAAGGTGTAGAATTGACAGGGCTACAAAACTGCTATCTCGGATTTTTGATTCTTTTTAGTTTTGACCCCCCAAAATGAAAAAAAACATTTTTTGGATATATAAGCAAAAAAAAAATGAGTTTCGAAAAAACGAAATGTATATGATAGTACCAACCGTCTTCTATCTACATACCAAATTTCAGATCGATATCTCGTTTTTGGCGAAGTTATAGCGAAAAAAAAAACTGTTTAAAAAAATGATATCAAATTTTTAAGCTCAATTTTTGGCAATTCTAGAGCACGTAGGGCAAAACAAAGACCACCATTAGACTCCTCGTGACGAGCTGCATCGAATCGATACCCATTTTAAGCAAAATATCAACTTTGAAATTTGACCTAATTTGACCTGACCTTCACCAAAACGTGACCTAAGCTGACCCCAAAGGCTGCCTGACCCACATAATCGCATTTGTCATGTAGAATGGACCATAAAACATGTATCACACGACACTTTCATATTGTGACCCCCAGTGACCTGACCTCTGTGACCTGACCTGGTATCAGTGACCTCGGATAGCAAAGTATGTGTTTGACGAACAGTGTACCATCGATGGTTTTCAATAACCTACCAATTTACTCGATTTTACAACACATTTCTTGAAATGCCTGTGAACGGTGAAAATCCGACCTTTGACCTGACCTGTGACGTCATCGGTTTGACCTAGGTCAATGAAAATTGGTCACAAGGTAGTTCCCCGGTAAGGCTATCGAACGCCGTTTGAATGTTGAAAATCGGCCGGTAAATTTCCGAGATGTTAGGGGGGGGCGAAACGGCCCACCCCCTACGGGTGGTAGGGTCCGCCGATAGTCCTACGGGGCGCGGGTTAAGGTCGTCATCATGTATATCATTCCATGCGCCTTGACAAGCTGAGCACAATGAGACCATCGGCGCCACTGTATCGTATTCCTGTAAGGAGTTATTAGCAAAAAACCTTTGGTGACGCTTGATGACGTCACATGACCTTACAGCCGCCCAAGGGCAAAACAGGCCTCAAGGTAGTCGAAATTGATGATCGTATCTGAGTTTATTTATGGTACTAGGTCGTTCAATAAGTAAGGTAAAATCACATTTATTTCAGCTCACTTTGGATGTAACGACATGAAACTTACAACATATGTTCATTGCAATTTCGTCTACAAAATGGCTATAAGCATTTGCTAGCAGGTTTCATCGGCCAGCCACCCCAGCTTTCGGAACTCACACCTACTTCCAATCACCGTTCAGGCGCACGTGCTTATCTCAACACTCCACCAAGCATTGAAAACGCGCTGGAAAAACTCCTTATTGATGTTTTTACCATGTCTTTTTATTTTCTTGATTGCCACATCCAAGTTATTCCCAGAAACAGAACGTCTTCGGCGATCGGAACATATTGAAGTGGGACGGCGCCAGATCAGGGCTGTACTCAAGCATTCCTGAGGCCTCTTGCACCAAAATCCTCTTGCACAAATGCTTGGATTATTTTGCATCATATACCCAATCTAAGACTCAAATGTGACAATTCGCATGTAAAATTTACCAAGCACCTGTAGGATTATGTATTGGGCTATTGCAAACAAATTTTCCACCGTTTGATTAGCTTATTCTGAAACCGGTTTTTCGATTTTACCTAGCTAGGTAGTTTGGTGCAAGAGGCCTCTGAACTGACGAAGCAAAGCCGCTCCCACGCTGATGCCTAGTCGGGCGTCCTTCTGTTGTTGAGTGAGCTCTTTCGGTTTCCATCTCAAGCGAACCTTGTAAATATCTAACGTAGGTATCTAATGATGTCTGGAACTGATTCGACATAACACTTCATTCCTTAAATGAAGTCAGTCACGCGGATGCTTTGGGTCTCCATCATGTATTGTGATGGGTCTCCATCATGTATATCTCCATCATCATGTATGTATTGTGCCAGATCCATGTAGTGGCCTGTAAGCACAGGTCTGTCTGTCTTAGAAGTTTGTTTCTTACACTGCCGTAATGTTGTTTAAATCGTGCCCACTGCCCACCACTAAGCATTGCTAATGGCCATAGCGTCATCAGGGTACAATTTGCTGCCGACGCCGCACGGTAGGCGATCGGGCCGGTCTAGCCTCGCGAAACCTCAAAGACACTTTTTTCCGAAAATTGGAAAACAACGCATACTAGTCGACAGAAAATTCATCAAAGATTACGATTAGTGCATTTGCATCGCTCAGGAGACATTTTTTCGTAGACAAAAGTATCGTTAAAGACAGCGTTCCGTAACACTTCATAAGCGGGATAATCACAGCCGATTTTTACGCTCTTTGAATATTTTGCGGAACGATGAAATTGCTAGGTGTTGAGCATCCATTTTGCATGGAAAGTGAAATTTAGATGTTTAGACGATTCCGCCATAGAAAGTAAGTAGACAAAATCAGTTCAAAATGTCTTATAATTAGGTTAACTTTTTATATTTTTCTACCACTGAACATTACGTTCACTGAATTAACCAAGCCCAGTAAAAAAAGTTTTAAGAGGATGAACTGAAAATAATGCTGTATCGCATGCACTAAGACACTATCTATTAGGGGAGCCAGTGAAAATTTGCAGCCACTTGCAGCCCTGGCATCCAGACACTTTTTTCTTCTAAGGGTTGGCCGTGGCTTGGTGCACTTGAGCACAAGTGGTAAATGCCCCAACGGGTGTTTTCGCGATAGCTCAAAACACCCAGACAATAGAGAGCTGCAACTTGGCATACCTGACCTTTGATGCACGCTGGATCTTGTGACACCAACCGCACTTTCAAGTCAGGTCAGGTCACTGACCTATGACGTCATAAATGAACCTCTGCACAATCCTCAGATGTCGCAACCTTGCAACGCTCTCAGTGCCAGAGTAACTTTCACAGGGAGGTGAGAATTGCAGGACTTATTGTCCTTTAGAGGTCTTACAACTTTTATATCTCAGATTTTTCCTAAATGTCACATAGAGTCAGGTTGGTCACGTGACCTCACCTATAAGTCAATGGGGAAATATGAAAACTGTTATTTTGGCGCCAGGAATGATATTCAATTGTCTCAAGTACATGGAATCGTTACTTCATACACTCCTTGCAAGATCTGATGCTGCATTTTTGCATTGTTGACCTTGCATGACGTCATTTATGACGTCACTAGGGTCATACGAGTTTTTCGTCAATAACTCCCGATCAAATTAGGCTAGAGAGTCGACAAGGTCACCAATGGACTCCGAAAGACTTGCCGAATCGAATGATATGCGATATGACCTCCTTCAACCAGCTTCGTGATTTGAAGACCTCTGACCTGACCTTGACTCGACACCTTACGGTCAACGCCTTACGGTGGCCTCACCTGAACAAAAAGTATACCATTCGACGCGCCTGAGCAAGGCGAACACGACGATGTCAAAATCGTGGTTCTGCGGCCATTTTTTGCGAAGTTATTCACCAAAAACCAAACCCGCTGCTTGGGTCACGTTATGAAATGGGGCCTTGCCGGGCGAGATTTACGCTGTTTCATGATATGTATAAATTGGTAGGGCATAATCGTTTGAATAAAAAGCTGGTTTGGAAGCAATTTTCTACGGAGGTACACACCATTTAAATGTCCTACCCAGCTCATATCGTCATAAATTTCGACCTACCCTCAAAAGTATTCATGCGTTATTCGAGCGGCAATTAGGCAAATTGCAAGCTCGCCACAGAGCACAAATCCTAAAAGAAATAGTCCTTATTTAAAACATATGCTCACTGCATATTCAAGAAGGTTGCCCCTAAATATTGTGGTTTTAGCTTCAAAGACATGGATGTTATGAATGCCGATAGGTTTCGCGAGGCAACACCGGCCGGATCGCCCACTGTGCGCCGGTTTAAAATGAATTCGAGGCTCACCTGACAAAACGGCATTTATCAAACGGAACGGTGCTGCATCAATGTTTCCATACCGACAGTGTTCGGACAATATTCTAAACTCTTAAAAACGGTTGGGTACGTTTTGTAGCAAATTTTTCGTAGATTCAGATGACATATTTTATTTTGCTTAACTTGTTAAGGTTAATGAGCTATAGCACATTTTACCTTACTTATTGAACGACCTAGTATATTGGGCCGTTCTGACGCGTTTTAGTGAAAAAAAAAACAGGGAGTTGATTTCTTCCCCCATTGACCTATAATGGGGAGGTCAAGAAATTGACCTGACCTTTGGTCATCGATACCAAAATTCCGAGATATACAAATTGTAGCTACTGATGACTTCGTTACATCCTACGACTTTCAAAGGCCTCCGACATCTACTGTAGCCCTGACACGGTGAAACAGTTGCAAAGAAGTGATTTGAGGTCGGGTCATTCGAAGTGACCTGGTGACCTAACTTTGAAAGGTAGGAGGTTCAAACTTGCACACCATGTGTAACATTGACGAAGGAAAAGTCATCCTAAATTTCGCGGCGCAAAAACCTCAGGGGGGGGGCGGTTAACACCCCCCCCCCCTCCGTCGCGTCGGTGCGCGGGGTAAGACCACGGAATATAGGTATAGTCTACGACAGTCTGCGAAATATTTAGTCTGTCGTAGACTATATTTATTCCGTGGTAAGACGTCATGCGTAAACAGCTGTATGGTTTTGAAAAGTCGCAACATTACAACGCCCTTTGTGCTGGGGAGATCTTTCGCAGGGAGATCATTAGTGATAAATGAAACTAGCTTACAGCAAGTATTGTCCTCCCTAGCGCACACAATTTACCTTTCAGATAGATAATAGGTATAGGAATTTTGGATTTTTCATTAAGTCCATCTTAGGTCCGCTTAGTCACGTGACCTCTCCATTATAATCCATTACGGGAAATATATAGGAAGTGCTGTGTTAGCTTAACGCCTGGAATGATTTATTGTTCTTTCTTAAGCATATATAATCGGGAATTCAAGCGCTCCTCGCAACGCCCGTTGCATGGACTGCAGATGGAATTGTTATTGCGACAGCATTCATGTCATAGGAGTTGATTTATATGGTTCGTAAATAAAACTTTTATGCTGTAGGTACCCCGAAAAGAACGACTTTTCGCAAAAGTTGACCTTGACCTTTGCCCTCGATCGGCAATTTCTCGGCTGCAACGCGTTCCTTGTGTCACGTCACGTGTTTTGGTGCCATCTTGAGCCCGGTCAGTTGGTAAATAGCCTGGCACTCTATAAGTTCTTGTATCCACAGGGGGTTCTTGACCCGTAGAGCCCAAAGTATTTGACCTAGGGTAAAACGAAGGGTATTTTCGGAACCAGCATGTCTCGATCTTTCAGTTTACATAGTATCGTGCAGCTTCGAAATCGACGCTGTAGTTATACAAATACGAACACGACGCTGACTTATTGGACATTAATTGTCATTCCTATACCTAATGCTCCTATTATTTCGAATGCAAGTGTACAGGGTGTCCGGAAAGTCATGGCGCTTTTCAATTTTTCGCAAACAAATACGGCTGGTTCATATATATTTAACAACTGGATGAAACAATGATCGGGGACAACAAGAGACATCCTTCCGCCAACTGTTCACTCGATATAGCCGCCGTCGGCGGCGACGACGGCCTCGACGCGGGGGCGGAAGCCCTTGCATGTCTTGACGATGTATGCCGCCTCCAGACCCTCCCACGCTGCCACGATGCGAGCCTTCAGCGACTCCAGGTTGGGATGAGAGGTAGCCTGGACCTCATCCTGCAAGACGCTCCACACGCTGTAATCGAGAGGTTTGAGGTCGGGGGACTGAGGCGGCCACATCTTCTTTTGCCAGAAGTGGTCTGGCCCGCCCAGCTCCTCTGTCAGCTTGGCTTGGACGGCGGCAGCGTTGTGGGCGGGCGCTCCGTCCTGTTGAAACACGAAGTTGCCCTCCGGGTAAGTCGCCTTGATCCACGGGATGACGTGCCTGTCCAGGAGCTCCTCGTAGACCAGCCTGTTGATCTTTTCGTTGGCATCAACGAAGATGATGGGACATTTCTGCCCGTCCGATCCGATGACCCCCAGGACCATCACCTTCTGCGGGTGCTTGTTGACTGGGTTGAACCGAATCCGGGGATCCACTTCGTCAACAGGCTTGTCGGACAAGTAGCGAGAGTTCCTTCGGTTGATCTGAGCGTCGACGTGGAACAGCTTCTCATCGGAAAAGATCCGAACGAAGCTGGAGGTCACTGGACTCTTTAAGAAGTTCAAGAGCAACTTGCTTTTCTCCAGACGGCGAAGACGCGTGACCTCGGTTAGACGCGGCCTGTTCTGGATCACCCTGGACTTCATCCCCAAATCTTGGTGAATCAGTTCGTGCATGGATGACTTCGGAAAGCCGAACTTCTTTGCCAGTTTTCTGATCGGCTGCCGCGGATTCTCTTCGATTGCCGCTGACACGGCAGCCACGTTCTTGGCAGTTCTGACCGACCGGGGCCTTCCCGATCTGGGGGCATCTTCTAAAGAATCCCCACGTCGGATCTTGGCTTTCACCCGCTGAACCGTTCGCCGAGAAATGCCACATCGTGCTGCGACTTGCGCCTCGGTCATGCCGGACCCGGCCGCCGCGCGCAGACAGCCAGCGACAAGTTGCCTCTTCGTCTGTTTTTCCATGACTGAACGCAATTTCAAGGTCAAATTTACACGGCCCACGGCTGACCGGTCAGTGAGGGGTCACGCCTGCGGTGATTGGCTGATCGTCCACCAATCACAGCGCTCATTAGACGGCATATAAGAGAAGCGCCAGGACTTTCCGGACACCCTGTATTTAGAACTGAACGATATAAAATAATTGAAATCAACGTATCAAGTTTAAATAGTACCTCTTTTCCCACACATACAACAATAAGTCAGAACACCTAAAAGGCTCTTTCGAAAAGCTGTTCAACCGTGGTGACTGCGTATGCACATGCCTATCAATTGTACATAGAACTCTAACATCCGATCACAATAGGTATAAGTGGTAGGCTTGAAACAGCCACCTTAAGGCTGTAGAGCCAAGCATGTAACACACGCATTACCATTGTCTGGTAATGAAAAAATAAGACACATCAGGTACCTGAGAGATGGCTGCACCCGCCCGCTGGCCAGCCTGCACGTAAAAACCGCAGCGGCAGCAGCGGCAGCTAGTAGTAGAAGCTGTCGGCCACGCACTGACCGTTGATACAGTGCAGGCCGCGGCCGCAGGCGGAGCCCTCTGCCGCCGGCCGGTACGACACGCAGTAGCCGCTGGACGGCTCGAAGCAGTACAGCTCGGCGCACACGCGGTGATCCTTGAAGCAGGCGCTCGAGCCGCGGTCCCGCTTGCACTGCGCGTCCACGGTCATCAGCTTGCCGGGCAGCTTCTTGGCCGACGGCAGGCTGGCCGGTTTCTTGGCGTGGTTGTGCATGCACTTTGAACGCTTGTCGTTGGCGAAGTGGGCGAACTGATTAAGACTGCACACCGACCACTTGAGGCCCTTGTGGTCGCGCCGCATGTCGGACATGATGTAGCCGTCCTTCCAGGGACAGGAGCGGGCTCCCGGCCCGCCCAGGTACGCTGCCGGCGGCGAGCCATCGTGCACGGCTCCCAGCAGATGTCCGATCTCGTGCGCAGCCACAATGATGCCGGAGAAACCAGTCGAGTCCTCCACAAGAGCCACCGAGTTCACCTTCTTATGGTAGCTGCTGATGCTGCAACCACCGCCGACATATGCGTAGCCAGCCGTCACTTTGTTGCAGGTGCCTCTGCCGTTTCTGCGCGTGCACATGTCACGCTTCGTGATGACAACGGCAGCATCGTAAGTGGGAAGACGCTTCTCCTTAAACAAGTACTTTCCGATGGAATCAAGAGCACCAACGGCTTCAAGAGCTTTGCCATTGACCATGTGCTTCTCCAGATACGGGGTGGCTTCCTTGGATTTGCTGATAACGATGCCGGCCACCTTGATGGTGATGGACGGCTGCTCGGCAGACTTGTAGCGCAGGTCAACAGCGTTCATGAAGGTCATCATGTAACGTTTCACGGCCTTGGCATCAAAGTTGTGCGCCTCGTATGTCTGATAGTCGACTATCAGTAGCACCTCTGGGTAAAGCGACGGCGTGCTGCGCTTGTTGCGGCTGGGCGACTCGTCCGTCAAAGAGTCTTCACTGGCTGCCGGCTCCTTCTCCACCAGCAGCGAAGAATCTTCGTGGTCGATGGGAGCCGAGCCGGTGGATGAAGACGGCGAGGCGGCGCGCTTGTAGATGACGTGCAGTCCTCGTGTGACCGGCGGTGTCGAGCGGCGCTGGCGCAGCCGGGTCGTGCTGTCGTGGCTCTCGGACCCGTCCAGCGGTTCCTGGTCGTCAGCCAGCAGCGCGTCGTCGTCATGGGACGACGGGTAGTGGTGGTGCACGCGCCTCGGTGCCGGCGCGATCACCAGGTCGGACACCACGCCGTTCAGCTGCAGCGTGTCGTCGTCGGCGTGGTTGACCAGCAGCGCCGCCTCGCGACTCACGTCCTGGTACGGCTCGCCCACGTACATGTCCGTGTCGCCCTCGACACGCTCGATGTTGATGTCGCTGTCGGCGCCGTCGGCGTAGAAGAGCCGGATGTGGTTGTCGATCTCGCGGTTCATCTCCAGGTCCAGGTCAATCTGGTCACCGAACGCTTGCACGTGAACGCTGCGCCGGTGCCGGCCGTTGAGGCTGCGCTTTCGTCTGGAGCTCACGTGGAAGAGGTCGTATTCTGGCACGTCCTCGTGGCGTTCGACGGCGAACACGTGGCGCAGCTCGTCCACGGAGAGGTGGAGATGCAGCGTGTGCCGCGGAGCTGTGTGTGAGGCGGCCGTGGCCAGCTCGTCCGCAGAGGACGCCTGGAGGGCCGCAGCACAGCTCAGCAGCGCCAGGGTTGAGGACAGAGTGTGCGCCATTTCGGTGAAAATCTGCGACACACTCGTTCCCAGTCGGAGAAGGACCTGGGCCCTGTGGAGTCGGTGTGCGACTTGCCAATCTTGCCGCAGTTCGATCCACTATATGTATGTTGGCGAGCGAGACCCGTCGTCCAATGGCGAGCTCCGAATGGTGTGACGTCATTCAACTCGCTCCCGCGCGCAGATTTACAGCGTCATCATGCAGCGCGCACGGCGCAACACGTGTGCGTCTCCCGACAGGTGGGCCGGCTACTGCTCCAAACCGGTCACGATGAGCGATGTGGCAACTTGATGGGATTTACAATCGTATCGCGAGCTGTAATTTGCGTTAACTTAAATTCCAAATATTTATCCATCGTAAGATATGCCTGTCAGGGACTTTGGGATAACACATGGTGCATCTTCCATTATAGGGATCATCTATAGTATTTCATTTCCATGGAATCCACGCTGATTATTTCAGTTACTTTTTCATATTTTTCAAGTCACTTTTTACAAATAATACCTAATCTGGGTTACAGCAAGCCAATTTATAACGGGGATTTCTTTGGCAAAATACTGTAGCGGGCTACATCTTATTAGGGCTGCGGAGTCGGAGTCGGAGTCGGAGTCGGAGTCGGTCGGAGTCGACAGTTGTGACCGGAGTCGGAGTCGGAGTCGATTTTAGAAACCCGAGCCGGAGTCGGAGTCGGAGTCACCGAAAATCTGTCGACTCCGCAGCCCTGCTAGGTCTGCGGAGTCGGAGTCGGGAGTTGGAGTCGGTCGGAGTCGACAATTCTGCCCGGAGTCGGAGTCGGAGTCGGAGCTGGTTTTGAAAGCTGGAGTCGGAGTCGGAGTCGGAGTCGCCGAAAATCCATCGACTCCGCAGCCCTGCCCGGAGTCGGAGTCGGAGTCGGAGTTGGTTTTTGAAAGCCGGAGTCGGAGTCGGAGTCGGAGTCGCCGTAAATCCATCGACTCCGCAGCCCTGGGATCTTATATCTTATATACATATGACTATATCTTATATACACCTATGCCATGTCTTCATAAAGACTTGAATATTCACAATTTAACATGCCTTTCCTTACGATTCACGAAAGCGTTTTCTGATTGGTCGAGGTTGACCTCTGTTGTGACGTCATAGGCCATCATCCACTCAGGTGACTATCCACATGCCAGATCTATCATATACATCATATCATCCAGACTCATTTTGGAAACTTAGATTTCATTTTTATGACCGACTTCTCGTCATTGTAAATTGGACTGATTTGGACTGATTTGACCTTTTTTGACCTCCCTGCATGGACGCGGAAACCGTGGGGGCAATGGGGGCACGCTGCCCCCACAACTTGAAGGCTGTGGAGGCGACGCCCCCACAGCCGGGCCGTGCTGTCGTGGCTCTCAGACCCGTCCAGCGGCTCCTGATTGTCAGCCAGCAGCGCGTCGTCGTCGTTGGACGACGGGTAGTGGTGGTGCACGCGCCTCGGTGCCGGTGCGATCACCAGGTCGGACACCACGCTGATGCAACCGGTCGCTACTCCCTCAGAAATCTTTTGCGCGTGGCACGTGCGTTTCAATTTTCGTCTATTGGACACTTTTTACGCCATCACGAATGGCGGAAAAACGAGCCAAGAGGTGGTTTTCTTCTAGGCATTTTATTGCAAACACGTTTAGGTACACGCCAGTGTGCGCCGTACACCCGTCAGAACCTCGGAACGTTTCTTTGCACGAGGTCAAAGTTGGAATTTTGCTGTGTCCCATGTTAAGTGAATGGACACTTTTGCAGAGATATTTTCATTCGCGCATTGTACAAAATTATGTGTCACGATTTCGTCCAAACTTTCATATGTTGCTGAGAAGAGAACATAGTATATACTGTTGTGCTTCGTTAAGCTGTGCAAAATCGTTTTTCTTTTAAAGCTTGCTTAAAAATAACAATTTTTAACATGGAAAGTCAATGGGAGCGTCTTTGTTGCGTAATAACTTTTTACGATGCAGTTATATAAAAGTGAAAAGTTAATATAATATACAAATTTCAATGCTCTTTCCAACGATGTATAGAACGTCACTGCACGATGTGCCGTTTTCAGAGAAGTTGTAAAAAAGCAGGGCTCGACTGTGACTTGAACTCAACCACATTAGAGCATACGAACAGGTGACGGGGATACCTCCCGTGCGCGGATGCGACACTGATTATTGCTGAATATTAGCAGTCGGTCGCCGTGGAGGCGCCTTTGCAAAGCTTATATCTCCACAACTGCTTGACCGATTCACTCGCTGTCTTTTGTGTGGGATAGCTTCTTCCTTTCTTACACGTAGTGTGCTATTCTCGATGCGTATGGGTGACCCCTAATGTACCCGACCCCCACCAGACACGATTTGGTAGCACTGTAAAGTGTAATGACGTCAGCTGGGCGTGAAGTTTTCCCTTCACCATTGAGTTTACACAAAAAACTGGTCAAAGTTTGAGCCAGGATATACTAGTCTAAAAATGCCAAAAACGATGAAATTTTGGCATCAATAGATTCAGCGTTTCATCGTGTGTCTCAAACCGTCCATCATTTGGCCTCAAAGGAGGTAAAAAGTGTTCAAAATCGAAGTTGAAAAGATGCTATCTGAGCACAGAATCTGGTAGCAGTCACGTGACTTGCTATAAGCAGTTTATCGATAATTTACTAATATAATTTTCAATATGCTGCTTCAAACAACATAAATGATACGTTTTGAGATTTTACTACTTTAATTAAGGTCAAAACATCGCAAAACACAAAAGTTATTACAATAGTCACGTGGGTGTCGGGAAATGTCACAGGTGCGTCAGATTTGTGACTGGGGCTTTACTTTCAAACATCGGGTCTACCCGTTTCTTATAGGTATCTTGAATGTACCTACGTGCCACGTGCAATTTGCAAAACGAAGAGGTGTCAATTCGGTAACAAGTCTAATGACTCTTTAGTTAGTTTGCCGATTGCGCTGATACTTGGCATGGATATCAGCGCAATCGGCAATCGGATAACATCTCCACCCCGACGGCGTGGAGAGAATTGAGGAAGTATGTAGTTAGGGGATGGTTGTACCTACCCATACAAACCTCAGGTGGTTCCCCTCTCTGACAAGCATCGATTTGACCGGGTCTCCTTCTGTTATAGTGGCTCCTGAAGAAACCAGACAGCCTTAAAGAAAATTCATGTACTGGCCAGACGAAAAGTGGTTTCATCTTGAGCAAGCCCAAACAAGCAGAACGAGCGGTACTGGTCACCAGTGAATCCCTGGACCCTACGTCAGCGTCGAGTGCCGCGAACAGGGAGGCCAGAAAGTGTTGGACGGCCATAGTAAAGGGTCGGGTGATCGTGCACTGGTTTCCCAACAACTAGTCCTTATTTCTTTAAGAAAAATTATTGAAGTATTGTGCTATTTTTACTGTAGCTTCTTTAAAATATGATTTTTACACATTTCTGTAAGTAAAAACGCCTTTTTTAGCAAGAGAGAAGCAGTACTGGCAGCACCTATGGAAAGTAGTAAGCACTTTGTACTTCTCTTTTAAAAAAAGTTGCATTGTGTGCCGCTTTTGTTACAAATAATGACGCTTGTTTTTGTTTATCGGCAAATGGATTTGCCATGGGTTCGGCATCTGGAAAATAGGGATAATTTTCCGGAATCAATGGGATCATTCGGGGTTTTAGGCTGACACCGTGAAAAACGGACATCCAACGAGTAAAAGAGCCATCACTGAAGCAAAAACAATATAAAAAATGACTTATTGCATCCAAGATTACTTTTACAGGAAAAGTCGAGAGGGGGAATAAAGTTCGGGGCAAGGGCGGATCCAGAGGCATCTGAAGGGGGGCCCAATGCTATTAGGTTTCGGTTAGGATGGCGGCTGCAGAACCTTACCTACCCCCAAATCCTACTCACTCCCCGGATTCTGGCCACTTTATATTGTAAGGTGGCAAAAAAATTAATTAGCTAAAAATATACGTAGATACCTACCTTGGCGGTAAGGGGCGGGGGAGGTCCCAACTTGACTGCGCCCTTGCGAATGTCAATCAGTAGTACCTATCAACCTATTACCCTGGCGAAACATCAAGTAGCGCCTTTCTAAAAAGAGAGAGGTAACACGTGACTATTCTTGCTAGGCCAAGACCGATTGAAGGACCCTGGTTCGAAGGAAGACCCTTGGTTCAGAGAGGTCATGACCCCCGTCCCCCGCCGGTTTCTACGCCGACGCCTGTAGCGATATGTCAGTGATTGCGAAGAGACGGAAAAGGCAAGACAAGAGACGGTCCCACCGACCATCCGATCGGTATCGGGTCAAATCTGGAGTTCCCGCTGCACTGAACGTAAAATGGTTGGATGGAACCTCAAATTGAAAATTATCTAAGCGCCAGCAACGTTGATTGATGACTAGAGTCTGATCAAACGATGATTATAGAATCTGAGTAGTGAATTGATTGAAAATGGGCTCAAAAATAAATTTGAAAGGGGGAATTCCCCCTTCCCTCCCTAGCCCTTCACGCACAATTTGAAAGGGGGAGCGGAATTTTCGAAAGGGGGAAATTCCCCTTTCCCCCTTTAAAAGTTACCCTGATTGCATCGATAGTCCCTGCAATACCAAATTATTGCCGGTGATCTCGGATAATTATCCCTCATTTTCCAGATGTCGAACGCACGCTTGATCACCCCTTGCAATGCTAAAGGGCTTATCATTAAATAAATAACAGCAAGCGACAAGAGTATTCATATATAACAGCAATATAGCCTATATAACAGCAATGGCATGCGCCAGAAACGAGGTGAAATTTTCTATCGTGACTACGAAATTCATTATGCCAGACCCACAGCTTCAATAAAAAATGCAAGTATCTCTATTTCCAAAACAGCTCAGGTTTGCAGAACTATGTCATTAAAAGTTTAATGATAGTATTGACTATTGCATTTGTTTTCAGTAGGAATGCTGCGGAAGTGCTGTATCCATCTTCAATTATTGTGCAGTCGGCGGAACCGATTCAAAATCGAGTCGCTCATCGCTGCTACTAAAATAGCCGCGTATGGCAGGACATTCTTAACCTTGCGGTGGGGGGGGGCATTTTTTGCCCCCCTTTAGTTTTTTCAATATATCTCGAGAACCGCTGCGCTGATAGTCACCAAACTTTCAGTACCCTCCCGGGAGCAACTAGCGCACATGGTGACCAATAATTTTTTTTTCCAAAGGCTATGATAGGTTGGCCGCTAATGACGTCAGAGTGACGTCATTTTTGCCATTTTCGACCCAAAAAAAGCTTTCGCGGGAAGAGCTGTCAGGCCTACAGCTTTAGAGATACAGAAAAATGTTTCAGACATAAAAGGTGTGGAATTAAAAGGGCTACAAAACTGCTATTTCGGTTTTCGAATTTTTTGGATTTTGATCCCCAAAAATAAAAAATAGATTTTTTGAATATAATAGCCAAAAAATCCAAAAAGTTTTTTGAATTTAAAAAAAAACGGAATATATGTGATATTCCCTACCGCCTTCTATCGACATACCAAATTTGAGATCGATACCTCTTTTTTTGGCCAAGTTATAGCGAAAAAAACTGTTCAAAATTGATGACGTCAAATTTTCAAACTCAATTTTCAGCAATTCTAGACCTCGTACCGCAAAACAAAGACCACCATTAGACTCCCCGTGACGAGCTGCATCGAATCGATACCCATTTTATGCAAAAATATCAACTTTGAAATTTGACCTTTTTTGACCTAACCTTGACCTGACCTCCACCAGAAAGTGACCTAAACCGTACCTGATGGTCTTATAACCAACACCATTGAGTTGGAAATGAAAAACTGGCCATAAAACATGCATCGCATAACCTTAGTAAAGTTGGGCTCATGTGGTGACCCAGACCCTTGGTGACCTTTGGTGACCTGACCTCTGACCTGACCTGGTATGACCAGTGACCTCTATTAGCAACATATGTACTAGACAACTGACGCCTTATCGCTGATTTTCGACAACATGCGTTTTACTCGGTGTTATAGCGCTTTCCCTAGAAGCCCCGTGAACGGTGAAACATTTTATCTTTGACCTGACCTGTGACGTTATCGGTGACCCCGAGGTCAATGAAACTTGGTTTCCCTCAACAAATTTGACAGGGCTATCGAACGCCGTTTGAATTTTCCGGATCCGTCCAGTAGTTTCGGAGATACGGGGGGGGGGGGCAAAAATAAAAATGCCCCCCCCCCCCCACCGCGCGGAAGGTGGCTGGTAGGCCCACCGCCTGCCGGGTTAAAATCTTAAAAAGGAAAATAATTGCGTAAACTTAGGCATAAAAGACTTCCTAACAATGAACATCTTTTGTAAGCACTTTAGACGACTGGTAAGTAACTAGACGTGATGAAGATCAAAGGTCAGGAATACGCTCCCTTCAGAGAATTTCATTTAGGCAAAAAGTGATGTAAGTACTTGTTCAACGGTCATTTTCAGCGTTCCCCGCTTAGGTGACTTCAAGATGAGTTATTGGCGATAAGTTACTGATTGAAGTAGAAGGGATTTAATTTACATTATATTTTGTTGCGTTTTATCAGAAAATGGTCCTAACTCAGATTTTGTAGAAAAGGGTCACATACTATCTTTAAGGTAAAAATAAATACACTTGTTACTATATTCGACTTTTTATTAAGACAATTCGAATAGAACATCAACAACATGACACTAAGAAGCATTCACACACATACCTACAAATAAGTACGCAGCACCGACGTAGGACGGAAATAGCGCGCTTCACAGAGATCAGAGACCTTCACTCGGCAGTGGCAGCCACCGCCTACTGGCATCGTCCTAGCCGACGTGGTACAAGCCAGCCGCCCCGTCCATCTAAACAGTGCAAAATAACAACAGCGCCAGGTACCTGAGAGGTGGCTGGACCCGCCCGCGGGCCAGCCTGCACGTAATAAGCAGCAGCAGCAGCAGCAGCAGCGGCAGCTAGTAGTAGAAGCTGTCGGCCACGCACTGGCCGTTGATACAGTGCAGGCCGCGGCCGCAGGCGGAGCCCTCTGCCGCCGGCCGGTACGACACGCAGTAGCCGCTGGACGGCTCGAAGCAGTACAGCTCGGCGCACACGCGCTGGTCCTTGAAGCAGGCGCTCGAGCCGCGGTCCCGCTTGCACTGCGCGTCCACGGTCATCAGCTTACCGGGCAGCTTCTTGGCCGACGGCAGGCTGGCCGGTTTCTTGGCGTGGTTGTGCATGCACTTTGAACGCTTGTCGTTGGCGAAGTGGGCGAACTGATTGAGACTGCACACGGACCACTTGAGGCCCTTGTGGTCGCGCCGCATGTCGGACATGATGTAGCCGTCCTTCCAGGGACAGGAGCGGGCTCCCGGCCCGCCCAGGTACGCTGCCGGCGGTGAGCCATCGTGCACGGCTCCCAGCAGATGTCCGATCTCGTGCGCGGCCACGATGATGCCGGAGAAACCAGTCGAGTCCTCCACCAGAGCTACCGAGTTCACCTTCTTATGGTAGCTGCTGATGCTGCAACCACCGCCGACATATGCGTAGCCAGCCGTCACTTTGTTGCAGGTGCCTCTGCCGTTTCTGCGCGTGCACATGTCACGCTTCGTGATGACAACGGCAGCATCGTAAGTGGGCAGACGCTTCTCCTTAAACAAGTACTTTCCGATGGAATCAAGAGCACCAACGGCTTCAAGAGCTTTGCCATTGACCATGTGCTTCTCCAGATACGGGGTGGCTTCCTTGGATTTGCTGATGACGATGCCGGCCACCTTGATGGTGATGGACGGTTGCTCGGCAGACTTGTAACGCAGATCAACAGCATTCATGAAGGTCATCATGTAACGTTTCACGGCCTTGGCATCAAAGTTGTGCGCCTCGTAGGTCTGGTAGTCGACAATCAGTAGCACCTCTGGGTAAAGTGACGGCGTGCTGCGCTTGTTGCGGCTGGGCGACTCGTCCGTCAAAGAGTCTTCACTGGCTGCCGGCTCCTTCTCCACCAGCAGCGAAGAATCTTCGTGGTCGATGGGAGCTGAGCCAGTGGATGACGACGGCGAGGCGGCGCGCTTGTAGATGACGTGCAGTCCTCGTGTGACCGGCGGTGTCGAGCGGCGCTGGCGCAGCCGGGCCGTGCTGTCGTGGCTCTCGGACCCGTCCAGCGGCTCCTGGTCATCAGCCAGCAGCTCGTCGTCGTCATGGGACGACGGGTAGTGGTGGTGCACGCGCCTCGGTGCCGGCGCGATCACCAGGTCGGACACCACGCCGTTCAGCTGCAGCGTGTCGTCGTCGGCGTGGTTGACCAGCAGCGCCGCCTCGCGACTCACGTCCTGGTACGGCTCGCCCACGTACATGTCCGTGTCGCCCTCGACGCGCTCGATGTTGATGTCGCTGTCGGCGCCGTCGGCGTAGAAGAGCCGGATGTGGTTGTCGATCTCGCGGTTCATCTCCAGGTCCAGGTCAATCTGGTCGCCGAACGCTTGCACGTGAACGCTGCGCCGGTGCCGGCCGTTGAGGCTGCGCTTTCGTCTGGAGCTCACGTGGAAGAGGTCGTACTCTGGCACGTCCTCGTGGCGCTCGACGGCGAACACGTGGCGCAGCTCGTCCACGGAGAGGTGAAGATGCAGCGTGTGCCGCGGAGCTGTGTGTGAGGCGGCCGTGGCCAGCTCGTCCGCAGAGGACGCCTGGAGGGCCGCAGCACAGCTCAGCAGTGCCACAATATATAGCAGAGAGAACTCCATTTTAAGCTTTATTTTGTGCACCTTGAGTGTGCAAAATTTAGCTAGTTGTTTTTGACTAGGGTGACGAGCCAAAGCGTCTCCCTAGTTTGCAGAGGACCGGAGCCCAGTGGAGTCGGTGTGCGACTTGCTCACTCTGCCGGCAGATGCGCTATATGTACGCTGGCGGGTGCGGATCGCCGTCCAATAACGGGCGTGGAAAGGGGTGACGTCACACAGCGCAGCGCGCTCCGTACAACCGATTTACGACATCATCAGCGAGCGCGGCGCGGCACGTGTGCGTTCCCAGCAGAGTGACCGCGGGCAGGGCTGGGAACCAAATGGCTCAAAGATCGGACATTTCCAGAGGACAGTTCCAGAGCATTCGCAACGCTTGCCCTTTTCGTTGCACATGGCATGACATTAATTAATTATCACTTAATTACATTTAGATATGCATTTGATTTGTGAGAGGCAACTTACTCGGTAAGTTCTGAAATAATATCTAAGAGCAGTCACCAATATCATGAAAATGCATAAAACGTGGTTTTCTCCTACTCTATATGTTCATAATGAGACAATTTTCGATAGCCTGTTCAATTAAAACTCCAGGGATTATCAGTACGGAGCAATAGGTAGTTAGTTTGCCATGACACACGGCCTAGCATGCGAAAAGATTGAGCGTGAGACGGAAAGGTCATAAGACATCCATTTATTTTTTGTATTCCTTTGAATGCAGTTCAGAAAACGTCCATACACAAAGTAAGAGTGCAACACTGCAGAAATGTGTAGCATAATTCACTGTTGTGGGAAGACATTGTCATTTAATGGTTATACATAGCTATGATAGTAGCCTGCCTTTAAGCCAACTGTTGGAGATATGGATTATAAACCATCAGTATCAATGCGGCAGTTTCGCACAACGACCACTTCCCGTTTTTTTTTTTTTTTGGTCGATCACCGCCGGTCACTGGCATCTGAATTTCGCCCCGGTCAACGGCAGGTCAGGCTGGGCATCGGGAAATTTATTGTCGTCGTTACAAGGATGTGAAACCTGTTGGTGACACGGTCCTCAATCAGCGTCACGTCTCTGTGCGCGCGCTTCAGTGCCCGACTGGCCCGGCGTTAATGACGGTTGCCGGTGGGAGCGCGGCAGATACCCATGGGTATCGGGAAGCAGTAGCTACATGCATGTAGCTACTGCTTCCCGATACCCCGCGAGGACACGGTGCTAGTGACGGAAGCCGGTGGGAGGGGCGCGGAAGGTACTCACTCACGACCCTGCTCGTACGTACCCCGAGAGAACAACCTACGGAAACGGGAGAGGCCAGAATCCTTTATGGAAACGGTCACACAGCTCGTGATAACCGGATGTCGTATCATCTTACCCATATATCCGGCTTTGAACATCTGTAGCTTGGATCTTTTTTAGCTTCAAGCTTTGTTTTAACACGGCAATCGTTATCTTTAGCTTACCGATTGCCTATTTGAGACAGTCGCAATTTGCGTGCATTTTTACCGGTCTGACAGAAGGCCGATAATGTTCCGAACTGAAGGACACAAAGCGGGGCGTACGTTACTTGAGCCATGGGGGGGGGGTACTAAATTTAATCTCAACTGGAGGTGTGGTTAAAGGGAATTACCTGGAACTTACCTGGAATTACCTGGAACTACCTGGTTCACTTACCTGGAATTAGTTTTTTAGTTTAATGGATTGATGATTTTTTTAAAGCTAAAAGCGATCAAAAAATAGCATAAAACCTTTTCATAAAAAGGATTATTTTCTATATTTTAATAGATATAGAAAGAACTATATTCTATATAAAATAATGTTTGACGCGGAAGCTTATTACGACAATCATATAGCGTAGTTCAAACCTACGCATGCTGCATTGGCTGTAAGCAGCATGCTTATTAGCTGACGAAGACGTGGCTGCATTCCTCAGTAAGACACCACATTCCTGAGTAAGACACTTTTCGGAACGAGAAATGGAATATCTTTGCCTAGGGTGGTCGTTGGGCCGTAAAAGTTTCTGATTTGTGGTAGTCTCAGCTCAAGCTAACTGCTATTCCAGTTCAAAACCCCATATTTAAAGTTGACTATTTCCTTTAAGCTAACCAAGAAGCCTATGGGGCAGATAAATATCTATCCAATACGACCACTGAATACCAATCTAAGTTTCATGAAAATGGTAGCCGTTTTCACGACGGCAATCTGGTACACAGTTGGTGCACATCTCGTACAGATTAGGTGCAGATTTGGTCAAATCAGGTTCAATGTGTCTCTTAGCAGCTATCAGGTAGGGTTGCACTTATTGCTTATATGCCTGCTTGGTCATAATCATATTATCAGAGAGCATCATCGATTAAAACACTGAAATAAATTCATAAAATAAAGATATTTGCTGTTAAAGAAATTAGGTGCAGATTTGGTCAAATCAGGTGCATTCGCCGGATAGCCCGTCGTGAAAACGGCTAACACTACGTCGGTAGGAGAGGCTCCGCCGCTCCTGTTCCCTCGAGAAGCGCCTATTGCAGAGGAGTCACTTTCACAACAATTCTCGTTGTCAGTTCACATAACGCAGCGCACTCTAAAAACCCGTGACTCAGCAAATGGATCGGCTCAGTCGAAGATCGTCGTTGTGGCTCTACAAAGAAGTCATCGAGCACAAATACCCTGTGGGATGGCTCGGCGGCGCCGATACTGCCGTCATCTCTTCCGGGCGGGGGCGGCGGGGGTAGGTGTGGCACAAAAACGGCGCAGCAGCCGGCGTCGGCTGCGTAGTGGCCGGGCCACCGCCGGCCGCAGGGCCGCGCTGACGTGACCCGGCCGTCAGTAACGAGCTCGTCTTGACGCCGGCGATGACGGCGGCGGCGCCGTCATCCGAGAGTTCGCAGACGCACCGCCGCCCCACACGCAACTTCACATGGTTTACTGCGCGCTCCTTGGGATGTGTCAGAGTGGCCTAGAGGGCGGAATGCCCGAGGTATCGAGGAGAACAGAACGCACGCGCTTCACACATGCCGTTTCTTGGGCTTACTGCGCCTTCCCTGAGATGTGTCAGAGTGGTGGACAGTCCGAGGCAACGTGACGTTCAACTGCAGCCCTGTCGACGTGACCAGCTCTGTGATTATTGCCGAGGTCGGGGCGGATTTAGTTCGAGGAGGTTTTGGTGGCCACAGTTGAACTCTTCAAGTCTCCAGCCCAGGACTGACGACTGGGGATGCGCTCGGTCACTCTGTGGTGACACTGATCCGAGCTTGACCGAGGCCTGGCGGGGGTGGGTCGGCGTTCACTGCCCTCCCTATACCGTGCGGGCTGACAGGGTCCGTTGTCCAGCACAGCGGCGGCTGATGAAACGGGTCACTACGCAGATAGCTGGCCGCTGGCCACACGCGTGTGTGTAGGCACACTGGCCGCCACTCAATTTCCTCGCTCCTTTGCCGCTCGGTTTTCAGAAACTCGCTTGGGTATGATATCATGATCTTCCAATCGAAGCCATGAAGACTCCTTTATATCTGGCCTGTTTTGATTTCGGTCATCTGACGAGTGGCTTAGGTTCTACTGCAGATGGTAGCTGTTACATGAAATATTAAGTATGCACAGGAAGTCGGTCGGCTGGCCGACTTGCCGGCCGCCTATCAGCTCATCTCCGCCGGAACGGGAGTGACTGCTGGAACAGCCCCGAGTCGCCGGTTCGCGTGCGACACTTCCCGCGGACATCTGAGGCCGCCGCCGGGACAGGGAAACAAAGCTGCGAGCGCGCCGCCGGCGACTGCGGTCAGCCCCTCCGCGCCGTCACTGACGGGAGTTCCGGTCTCGGCAGCCGAGCTGGTGCACCTGACCGCCTATCCTGAATATCAAGTCGGGTTGGTGCCACCTTAACCGCAACTGGAACAGTCACGCCCGGTGATATCTGCTTACTGCCGCCGGAACAAAGCTACAGCAGCTTGGATATGTGATAGAGTGGATCGCTGACTGCTCACCGCTGAGGGTTACAGTCAAATAGTAGGGGAGAGCGGGGCCAGTTGAACCACTTTTTATATATTGACATGCACAGCGAGATCTAGTTGTCATATCGAAAAATGCACAATGCCATGAAAAAATATGCTCTTTTGGCTTTATTGTAAGATATGTAAAATTATGTTTCAAACATATTTTGCTGCCAAACGCATGCTTATAAAACAGCTCTACGCCCGTTTCAAATGACCCCGATGCGAGGGTCAATTGAACCAGCCCATGGGGTCAATTGCACCTATCCTTAACAATGGGATGTTTTCCTCTTTAAGGCCACTTTCTTAAGGAGATATTTTGTCCGGTTTACTTTTCCAAATGCTACATTCAATAGGTCGTTGGAAAGCTAAAAGTGCAAAGTTCCTCATAATAGGTGACATAAAGTACATAGACTATGGTAAAATGGGCGGATGAGAAAAATGAGAAATATCTCAGGCTATAGTGTGCTTTCAAGCAAAAGGCTGGAGAAAAAGGGGTCAAAAATTGAGCTCTATTAAACTACTATTTCAGTTTAAAAGCTCATTTCAAAGGTGGACTATTTCCTTTAATGTTTACAGCCCCTGAACAATAACCATTGCAAAGGTCACCGGGGTCCATTGAAACGGCCTGTGGCCCTGTTTCAACTGACCCTCAGAGAAGCGTTTCAATTGACCCCATCCGCTCCCGCCATCTCGCACGCGCCGTAAAGCACATGTCAAACGAGCTGGAGGGACGGCATCATGCTGAATGAAGGGCCAAATAAGGTGTTATTCCGGAGGCAGGAGTTCTTCTTTCAGCAAACAAAGGTATATGAGATATCACAAAATATTCATAAGAACGATTTCTCCCAAACGCCCCTCAAAAACACAAAAACAAGTGTCAAATCAAAATTACCGTCCGTTTGCCGCCCAAACGCCGTTGACAAAGGAAGTGGTCGAGCGCGGATGCGCAGTGGTGTCGGCAACGCCATATGTTGCATACTGTTGAAAATAAAGCCATGTTTCATCTGACCCCGTGTTTCAACTGGCCCCGCTCTCCCCTACCTATGTAGAGGCCAAATCATTGAGATGACAGCAACGACAGCATTTATCTCCAGCCACGAACCCGACATGTCTAAGCTCTGTTTTGGACATTTGACAACACTTACAGAAATCCTACAGAAAAGACGGCATTGCCAATATTGATCACATCCGATTAGCACTTGCAACATCTGCGAGTCTTGCGATAAAGAAGCTCTTAAATCTCTTCCTCCTTGACATCTTGCTACGTTAAAAAGACATACAGAAAATCCATCGGATTCCTAAAACAAGTTTCGGATGTTTTTCTGGGTCGAGAAACGCGCTTCCTAGTTCCTGCGTTAAATCGGCCGTCTGGTTCGGTATGCCCGTAAGTCACGCACTCTCGATGTGAAAGACCGACAGCAGGGCCCAGCCCTGGCTGAATGACGTCCACGTATTATCCTCTGCCACCTCCCTGCTATCCTGACCGACACTGTCCGCCTGGTCAGTGCATACGCGGACGGTTCAGACGGCGAGCCGCCTCGCCCCACCGTTAACCACCCCGACTGACGGCCAAAAATTGCACCAGCGGAGCTGTCTCACTGCCCTCGGGGCGAAAAGGAGCCGTCGGCCCGACGCGACGGGCGCGAAATCAAACAGTCGATCAGTATGTAACGACCCAGGTCAAGATAAAAAGAGAAGAAGAAAAAATGACGGAACGAAACAGAAACCATCTGCAATTTTTATTTGCCACATTCACTACTAAATCATTAACTTCGTTTTTCAATTAAACATGTGCCTAATTAAATGTGTGTGCCCACTGCCGATCATGAAGTCTGCGAGATGTGGCGGAAATCTAAGCATTCTTGATGTTTATTACGAGCGAGCGAGCGCAGCGAGCGAAGCGAAGTCTTTTCAATATAACGGAAAAATCTCAGTATGAGCGGCCCGGCCCGGCCCGGCCCGGCCCGGCCCGGCCTGTAACGCTTTTGAGAGGCTTATATCTCAGCAACCGCTGGACCGAATGGCCTGCGGTCTTTTTTGCTGGGTAGCCCCATCCCTTCTACCCCGTAATTGACTACTTTTGATACATCTCAGTGACCGCCGTGGCACGTGCCACGCAGTGACGTACCCAAGGGGGGGGGGCCACGGGGGCCAAGGCCCCCCCCCCCCCTGAGCGCCGAAGGCGCTCAGGGGGCCCCTCAGGCCCCAGGATATTTTTTTAAACACTGGATAAAACGTCTTTTACTCGGAAGAAAAATTGATATTTAAGTTTCATTTATGTGCCCTGGGTACCCGAGGGGCCCCTGCAGTCATCCAAGGGCCCCCAGTTTCCTGGGCCCCTGGTCGCCTAGGGGGCCTCTGGTAGCCGGGGGCCTGGTCTCATGGGGGCCCTGGTCGCATGGGGGCCTCTGGTCGCATGAGGCCCCTGATCGACTGGGGGCCCCTAGTTGCCTAGGGGGCCCTGATAGCCCTGGGCCTGGTCGTATGGGCCCTTGATAGTTTGTGGCCCCTAGTCGCCTAGGGGGCCTTAGTCGCATGGGGGGCCTCTGGTTGCATGATATTGAGGCCCCTGATCGCCTGGGGGTACCTAGTCGCCCAGGGGGCCCCTGGTAGCCGGGGGGCCTGGTCGCATGGGGGCCCCTGGTTGCCTGGGGCCCCCGGTCGCCCCTAGTCGCCTGGGGGACCCTGGTCGCCTTGGGCCCCTGGTAGCCTGGGATCCCCTGGTCGCCTGGGGGCCCCTGATCGCCTGAGGGCCGCTGGTCACCTAGAGGGCCCCTGGTCGCCTGGGGGCCCCTGGTAGCCGGGGGCCTGGTCGCATGGGGCCCTCTGGTCGCATGGGGGCCCCCTGGTCGCCTGGGGGCCCCTGATCGCTTTAGGGACCTGATCGCATTGGCCCTTGGTCGCCTGGAGGGCCCTGGTCGCCTGGGGCAGTGGGGCCCCTAGTCATCTGGAGGACCTGGTCGCCTGGGAACCCCTGGTCGACTGGGGGCCCCTGGTCGTCTGAAAGTACGCTTATCACCTGATTGATCCCAAATCATCTGAGTGGCTACTGCCCAGTAAACATGCCGACGTCGGCCCGACATCGGCTGGACGTCGGATATGCCCGCATGTTCCGACGTCCAGCCGAAGTCCAGCCGACGTCGAGCCGACGTCGGGCCGAGGTCGTTTGCCAAGGTTGACGAGATCGTTTGTCGTTGGACCGACGGGGTCGACGTCGGCATGTTTATTGGGACAAAGCGCCAAAAATATCAACCGGCGGCGGGATTCGAGCCCCCCAGTCGCCGACGTCGGCATGTTTACTGGGACAACACGCCAAAAGCATCAGCCGGCGATGGGATTCGAACCCCGTGTCATTTGAACGCGAGGTTGGTGCGCTAACCACTACACCACGCAGCCAGACAGCAAAGTTAGTTTGTTTTGTTGGGTTATGCCCTTTCGGTCTGACAAGACCATTTCAGAGCCGGAAGGATGATAGGATGGAGACATTGGTCTTCTTGGCGAGCACCCTGGGTCCAGTTCATAAAGAGTCCCTGGTCCCATTGCTGTTACGTGACACTTATTGGAAAGGGCGACCCCACAATGGATTCATATAGCCACTCTTACACACCTGCACCAACGTTTCCCAAAGTGTACCTTTGATAAGTGGCACTTTGGCAAAGTGACACTTGCCGACTGGCCTTTCTATATGAACTGGGCCCGGCCCTGGTGAGTTGCCGGGGCTGAGCCTGACCAAAGGATAGGCCGAGCAGCCCCCAAGCACTCACCGCACCCGGATACGGGCGAGCTCGGCTTACGGGCAATCCCAAATGGGATAAAGTTTCCCGTCCAGTCCGGATCAGGGGGTTGCGGCGTGGAGGAAGATTTGAGTTTCCTGAGGATATTTTGAATACAGAAGCTCTTTATGAAACATGAAACATGTATTTTATATTATTTTAACGGTCAAAACAGCGGCCGATGTCGGTCCGACGTCGCCCCGACGTCGGCCCGACGTCGGCTGGACCTAAGCAATTGATCTCGGTCCGACGTCGGCCCGACGTCGGCTGGACCTCGGCTGGACGTCGGAACATGCGAGCATATCCGACATCCAGCCGACGTCGTGCCGAGGTTGGACCGACGTCGGGCCGACGTCGGCATGCCGATGCCGCGTTGCCGACGTCACCCCGACGTCGGCCGACGTCGGGCCGACGTCGGCATGTTTACTGGGTGGCTACTGGATATAAGTAGTGACTGGAGTAGGCACTCATCTGAAGGAGCCAATATCTTTCACGGTGCCGGAGATATCACAGAAAAACAAAAAGGCTAAACTGAATACCCCCCAACCTTGGCCCCAAAGGCGTCATTGGCTAACACAGGGATGTGGGTCGATTTGCAATCGCATTTCCTCCTAAGTCCTATTCCTCCAATTAATACAGAGTGTCCCAGAATTACACAAACATTTATTTTCTGGCTAAAACTACAATTGCGCTCGATTGCTAGTGAAACATATAATAGCCGCGTTTACATAGGGCTAGTTGCCAGATAGTGGAATTCCGATGAGACATTTATTCCCCACTATTATATTATATACCTACATATCCGGAATTGGAGGATGTTCAGTAATTGAGGCGCTCGCTCATAAAATGCTGTGCGTTTCATGCACACTCCTCAAGCAAAAATATTTTTACTTTCCAATTTTCCACATTTTCTCAAGGCTTAGACCGTTACAGAGACCGTTTTAATTGACTTTGATGAAGTTGAACGCGAGAAATCACAACCAAATGCTACATTAGGTTGTAAAGAACTGAATTGCGTTTTCCCACACACGTGGCGTTTTCTCACCTACGTCTGCAGGAGAGAGCGGACCCACTATGCCCCCCCCCCCCCCACCATCGAAAGGTTCTTCATGACTCCCGGGGGCCCCCGGGGAACCTAGGGGCCCTATACACTGTGGGGGGCCCCTTCGAAAGAAGGTGGCCCCCTCCTGGGCGAAATCCTGGGTACGTGCCTGGTGCCACGTGAAAAGTCAAGGGTGTTCAAGCAGTTTTGCAAAAGTAATGATTTTGAGAGGCCCATATCTCAGCAGCGGCTCGAGCGATTGTCTTGCGGTCATTTTTATAGGGTAGCTGCATCCCTTCTACCAAAGGTCGGATACTCTTCATCTATGTGAGTGACCCCCACTGCACGTGCAAAATACAACAATAAGAGGTGCTAAATTTGTTCCCATTTCAGTAACTCGGTAATTACTGGGGTGATTTCGCTGAAACTTGGCATACAGGTAGGCACCCACCAGGCAATGCATTCCCATGTGTTGCGGTTAGGGTGCTACTGCACGTGCGCACGTGCAGGGGGCGTTTCCAGATCTCGAGAACGGCTGGGCCAATCGCGCTCAAATTTGGTACACGGTTGGGGACCGGTTAATAAGGTGCCGTGCAAAAGTCATTTTGGACCCCGTTTGCACGTGCGCACGTGCAGAATGCCGCTTCCAGATCTCAGGAACGGATGGGCCGATTGCGTTCAAATTTGGTACACCGCTGGCGACCGGTTAGAAGGGTGCTTTGCACAAGCCCGTTGGAAGTACCCTCTCGCCCTTCTGCACGTGCAGGGCTCACTATCTCGCTCGCTCGTGCTTCGCCCAAAAGGCGTTTTACTGGTATTTAGCCCTCGCATGTGTAGGGGGCGGGGGTCGGATGGACCCCCCCCCTGGTTTTTCGCGAATAACTCGCGTAAAAAGCGGCCGATCGCAACGAAACTTTCAGTACCCTCGAGTTGATCAATTTTACACCTACTCAAAAAATGTCATGACCCTGACCCAAGTGAACTTTGACCTGTGACCTATTTCTCGAACCCATGTTTGGCCGGAATCGCGATTCGGCGTATGTCGGCTCACATAAGCCGCGCGTTTGCAAGCTTCTCGTGGTTTCAAACGTTCAAACATGTGATTTGATGTTGCTCCCATGCATTTGGGTGGATGTCAAGGTCACCTGAAGGTCAGGTCAGGTCACTGACCTTTGGTGACCTCGGTTCACTTTTTCGAGCTTTACATGTTTCTAGGCTAGTTTTTGGAGCTGAATTCGAATTAAGAAACTATTTGAACATTTACGAAGTAGTTTTGGTGCATTCGTAACATGTTACGAAGCTGCCAGAGGCGGTTGACACGTACTACGAATACCCGTCACGACCCCTACTGGTCGACCTGACCTGACCTGACCCGACCTGGTCTAAATGCTTAAAGACGTCATCTGTGATCAAAACTAACACGATATTCGTGATGAGCACCCCGAAAACCCCCCAACAGCCACACTTTACGACTTTCTAACAGGTCCCGATTTTCCCGACTTTGGGTCATTGACCTGACCTGGAAGGTCAACCAATGACCTAGGACCTTAAAATTGGGTATCATCGGCTTCCTTTCGTCACGGGCAACACGCTCGTTTTTCCGCGAAGCTCTGTCTCAATCAGCGGCAAACGGCAGGGGAGGGTCCAACGGCCCCCCCCCCCTACACATTAGAAGCTGGCAAACGTCGCACACATGCGAGGTTATAATGTTTTGATGATTTGATGATGTTTAGATGTTAAGATGCATTCACATTTCATAAAAAATCGATCGTGATATAGGCTAAGCTTTTGTCTATTTTCCCGTGTTTCCTATACCTTGTATCACGCTAACTCCAGAGTTCTATAGCCTTGCTAACTCCATCCAAGCTGGATTTAAGCCATACCAGCAGCGCCCACCGACCCATCAACGACAGCCGATTTTGCAGCCACCTCCGCCAAATATGTTGATGATCCAATAACGCACGTGCAGCTCTCTTTCGCGGAGCGTGGTAGCATGCAGATTTTCGCAGATGTGTGGCGATCCGAAGGTAATGCGACTTGTGGCAGGCGGAGCATTTGTGACGTTTGTAGAAGGAAAAATGTTCGAAAGCCGTTGTGGGAAGTGCCGTGGGATTAGGCGCAGCGGTTCTCACGAAGTTCGTAAATGTTTGTATTGGATCGTAAATGACGTCATTGACTGCTGGTCCGGTCGGGGAATGACCTACACCACACGTTTACGCAACGTTAAGCTGTTTCAGGTATGGGGGCCGTCGGCCTCAGAGAGGTGATGTGCTACATACGAGTATAGGTACTTACCACACAGATGGTGTCTCTGGGACCAGTCGGGTCGGCCCGGTCCAGACAAAATTAGCTGAGAGGATTAATGAGTTGTCGAAAATTGACAGCTGCTGCTGACATTCCAACAAACATTAGTGATATAATATTAGCCTGCACAAAACATACTCGGCTTTTAAAAGGCACTGAATGGGACTGGGGATATAAAACAAGAAGGTGGCTAAAGAGAGTGGAAGGTGGCCTGGTGGCTAAAATAAGATCTCGCGACGCTTTGATCAGGAACCTAGCACAGAGCTGTTTGACGATGTTTTGACGGCATTTAGTCTCGTTACCGGCACCAGATACTCACAACTTCTGATAAAACTATTAATAAAGTCAGTGAACTGCTTGGCAAAACACAACCATGTCCAACAGCAGGTTCCAACTACATACTTCCGATTAACCTGCTATCACCAAATGATATAACTATATCCAGACATGATCAACATTGCTGGTCAGTCATGGAAGAGAGAAAGGTCGTCTAGAGTTCTTATTGTTTGTTTGTTTGCTTGCTTGCTTGCTTGCTTGCTTGCTTGTTGTGTGTTAGGGGCGCGCCGACTGCGAGGTCATTTTGCGCCCAGCCGTCTAGAGTTCATGAACAGCCTGAGATGACATCCATTTTTACCTTTCACAAAAAGTTTTATTGAAAGTTGACAATTGCACCTATTAGGTACCAAGCGCATTCTGAAAATGTAACCACTAGTCACTACTGATTTTTTAACCCTCGCCCTGGCAGGGCATTTTTCATAACACGGCCTGGCAGGGGGGGTTGATGCGACCCCCCTCGCGATTGGCTCCTATGGCACCTAGAAACACCAAATTTGCTAGGTAGGTGGGCCCCCAGGAGTTCTCGCCCCTGTGCAAATTTGGTTGCTCTAGGTCAATATTTAGGGGGATTTTGGGGGGTATAAATGTAAAAATTTCGCTATAAACCAGGTCAAAAGTTTTTCGCTTATAACTTTTGATCTAATTAAGATAGAGAAAAAAGAAAAGCACCAGTGAACTCAGCACGTCAAGGCGCGTCGTATGATATACTTTTGTTTGCTTGAGTGTACTTAAAGTTTTTTTCTGAATTTTTAAGTAAACTTTTAATAACTAATTAAGTTAATAACTTAATTATTAATAATAATTAACCAAATTGCATCAGATCGCATATCATTCGATTCGGCTGATCACCAGGAACACACTGACACCATTTTTAAGCTCTAGCGTCATTATGTGCCAAGTTATTGGCAAAAACGTCATTTGACCTCAGTTGACCTCATTTGGCCTGACCCATGGATAAGTACACCAAACAAAGAAGCAACAAGTGACCTGCTGTTAATTACTATTGTTTCAAAGCACAAAAATGATGGAACGAAGCGGGTATCTCCAGTATTTTCCGAATTTAGTATTTTCCCATAGGCTTAACATTACGACGTAGTGACCTCTATCTGACCTCAGGTCAGTGACATAAAAAACCCGAACTATATGTTATACAACTCGGTGAACTTAGCACATCCTGAAAGTTTGAAGGAAATCAGTCAAAAACTGTGAGTTGGACAGGTGCAAAAAGACAATTTAAATTTGACCATGACCTTGTACAGGTTTTTCTGACCTGGTGACCTGACCCAAGGTCACCCGGACTTGAAATTTTCAGGTCATATGTAAAAAGGTTGCCCCATAGGCTGTGCCAAATTTGGCGGCGCTGCGCGCCGCCGTTTTTACGCTATCTTCGAAAAACCTTAGGGGGTTGCATCAAACCCTCCCCCTGCCAGGGCGAGGGTTAAATTGAAGGGCGGAGTTTTCATTCGATAAAACGAAGACATATGTGAAGGAGACAGCTAATAAAAAGAGAGCGTTTCGGCCCACCACTCGTCCGGAGCCAATAGAAGAATCTCTCAGCTAGAAGTACTATCGACGACCGTTTGTCGCCTGCGAGTAACTAAAGACAATTCAGCGATTTGACGATGTCATGCCTGGCTAAATTCCTCTCACCGGGAGAGATCTGGCGAGCGATGGGGATTGGGGAGCTCGTAACACAATTGAGGATACTTCACACGGACACGGAGGGGACAGTTCTGTGCAGTCAGCCCTCTCCCCGCCCTGCTCAGCGCTCCTGCCCGTACCGCTCTCTCCTCTCACCTCACACTGACATCACATCACCCCTGCACGCAGAGCTGTTCATCTAGACGTTATCATGAGTGACGGCCGGGGAGACATTCACCCCAACGTCCCCTGTTTCCGCCCAGAGACACTGAATGGAAGGCCTTGGCTCGGTGTGAGCGGTGCAGATCCGCGCTAGGCTCCATGACGAAGACGGACGGAGCACAGGTGTCACCCCCGGCCACCTGATAAGGACCTATCGTCCCTTTTGTGGCTAGCATATCCTCTGCACAGAGAAAATGCCGTGTGACTGATCAGGCCTCGCTGAAAGCAGGCACTACCTCAGGATAAAAGGCGACTTTGGAGATATGAGTATTTGACCGTCTTAACCGTCTTGGCCACGAGTACGGAAAGCCGCTGGGTGCACAACGCCGCAATAGGCACGTAAAAAAAAAACATCCCAAGGCGGCTGTCTTGTCAGAGGCTGTTAGCCGCAGTAAGCCGGAACAATCCTTCATCCGGCACTATATGATGGATCATTTCAGTAGATCTGTCAGCTGCTGCATCGAACAGTAGGAACTAGGAGAAGAGCAGAACTCGTGGCGTCAGACACGCACTCTGGCCGCGCGGCCCCTCAGAGGGACAGTGGAGAGGGGTGATCTGTCTCGCAGTGACTCAGGCTGGGTACCGCTGCGGCTCTCTGCAGACCACGTGCGACACCGGTCGGCGGCACACGCGTCCGCGGGACGGCCGCGCAGCGTCTGACTGCGCCGTGACGGACGGGATGGGCGCGATCTGTCACGCCGCACTGGCCCGGCTGTCAATGTGACGGCCGGCGGAGCAAACGCCGCCCGATGCCGGGATAATCCGCGCCGCGACGCACGCACGCGCAGCTCCGCACGGGGTCAAGGCCCGCACACGTGCGCGCGTGCACTGGACGTGGAAGCTCGGTGAAGACGTATGCGGGGATTAATGCCACCGAGGCCGATGTTTGTATTGGAAATTGTTCGACCGGTATCCTGATATTGACGTCAAACGAGCAGCAGATGACGCTTTGCAGGGAAAATCCTTTAATCGAATATGCAATATCACGGAAGTCTGCTACAAAAATGCAGATATATTAATATGGCTAGATAATACATAATTAAAATAGGTACGTGGGCAAAAAGCAAAATACTTTCATGAGGCACTTACAAAGCTCGTGAAAAGTGTTTGACTGAGAAATTGGCCATCGATGCCTATTTACCTACCCTCATATGTAGTCCTGCCCATGGAAAGGGAGCAGATTATTTAACCGGCGCCCCACTGGGGGGGGGGGCTATTCATAGCCCCCCTCCCGTTTTTCTGCAACAACTTCTAAACCGCTTGAGGTATCGCCGCCAAACTTTCAGTACCTTCGGCTGCATGAATTTGACACCTAGTGTCAAACTTTGAGCTTCATATCTATCATAGGTCGGCCGGAAATGAGGTCAGAGTGACGTTATGTTCGGCCGATTTCGACGCAAAACATTAAACCACGGGAATCGCTCCCAAGAGCTCAGTTTTTGAGCCAGATCCAATTTCTTTGCATGAGAGGACTCAGAATGGGCTGCGCTATCAAACTGCTAGCTCGAATTTTCAAAATTGTGAAAATTCTGAAAATTATATACATTAAAATTCAAAATTTGTATTGTTATCCTTTTTCAATTTTTTTTACCTTTCGAAAAAAACGAAATACATATGATAGAACATATGCTTATGACTTACTCTAGCGCGTTTTAGCCAGATATCTTCAAAAATAGCCAAGTTATACGCATTATAGCAACAATTTCACAATTTTAAAATTTTTCAAATAAAATTTTCTGTACGAATTTGACATCGTACACCAATATAAGTAGCACCATCGTGTTCCTGAGCTCAAAATGCATCTGATTGACATTTTCTGTTGTTGAAAAATTTCAACATTGAAATTTGACTTTTTTGACCTGAAAATGACCTGACCTCAGCTACCTATATTCAGATGAAAATGACCTCAAATGACACAGGCGACACCGAATTTGAAATTTATGGCCTAAATGGACCATACAAAATGTGTCACGTGACCGACTTATGACATAAGATTTCCGTGACCTATGATGACCTGACCCTGACCTGAAAATCAAAGTACAATTTTCGTACCCTTAGGGTATCTAAAGCATCTGTTCATGAGTGTGTAAACCAAAAATCAGTCTGATCTGGCTTGTAAGACGGCAGCCAGAGCCCAAAAAGTGAAAAAGCCAAATATCGATAATTTTTACTTTGACCTGACCTGTGACGTCATCGGTGACCTCGAGGTCAATGAAATTAGGCTTCGCTCGACAGTTTTTCCGGGGCTATCAGATGCCGTTTGAATTTTGACGATCGGCCAAGTAGTTTCGGAGTTAGGAGGGGGGGGGGGGTATGAAGAATAGCCCCCCCCCCCCCGTGTGGCGTGTTATACACAGACCCCAGTGGGGCACGGGTTAATTCAAGATGGTTTAGTTTCAGATACGATTAATTGTCATTAGTGTGTGTATTCTTTTAAGGTGCCATTGAAGTGTCATACCAACAGGAAATAAAGCTGTAGCGCCTGTAGCTACAACCTTACGAATAAAAAAAAAAATGTTGTTTTCCGGGACTATTGCACTGAATCAGCTCGATATATCTACAAAACATAACATCTCACTGAACTAAGGTGGTCGGGGAGACGAGGGTGGAAAACTTTCGATCCTGCTAATTTCAAGTGGTGACATAACTAAATGGATACCTACTTCTAATTACGACTACCCTCCTCAGTAATACTCATCTCCCAGTAATGGACAACACTCAGTCATAAAAAATAGGCCTCAGTTTGCTGACAAAAGGTCACCTGCCAAGTGTTGACCATGTGGACGCGAGCATCCAACATTTCGCCATTAAATTCGAAAATCCAGCCCATTCTGGTATGTATTTACAGCGCAAGTGAACATAAAAATCAGACCAATCTGGTAAGGCTGCAATCTGGTATCATCAGGACCTTGTCCCACCGACACCGGACAACTGAGCTCGACAATTTAGATGTGACAGGGCAGCCAGTGGGAGGGTTGTAGCCAGCAGCGACAGTCTGTCACTCAAACACTTGACCAATAACATTCCACAGTCTTGATGACGTCACGGACTGTCCAACAGACCAACTGATTCAACATTGCAAACTCATCAAGTTGCACGTTGATGATAAGCGGACAGCCTGAAACTCGCAGCTATTTGATGAGCTGGAGTAAAAGAAAATGATCCTCACAATGAAAACAAACACTTCGAGGAATCGGTCGCGGAAACAATGCGGGGCACGTCTCAAGATCGTCCCATCCTACCATCCCCCCCCCCCCTAAAAAAGAGCGCAGCAGGTACTGACCTCCGACAAGTGACGTGTGACTCACCCTGCACAAGAGACAATAACCGGTCCCTGTCGTCCGAGTCCCACACAGGTGCGCCTCCCAGTCCCTCCCGCGGACTTCCCTCACTACCGGGTGTGACATATACGCACTGTGCACACGGAACAGGCCGCACCGCCCACACAATGCACCCGTGCACAAAAATCTGCACTGCGCACGCGGCGATCCGTCATATCATGCCGCTGAGGCACGCGCGCACTGCGGAAGTGGCGCCCGCCTGCCGTCAACAGCAATGGCGTCAACATCGGCGGTGTCAACAGCGGCGCCGCGGCGGCCGGCACGCGCGTCATACCGTGCCGGAACAGGGCCCAGGGACGGCGCACGAGCGCCAGAGGACCGGCCGCCGAAAAACCCTCCCCCGTCTGAGGAGCGGCTCGCACCTCGCGCGCCGTCAGGACACCGTGCAGGAAGTGCCGTTTTTGGCCGCGCCAGAAGGACCGGCGGAGGTCGCCAGCTCAGTGTGTGCGATGGAGAGAGCTGCAAGGCGCCCGGCGCTCGAGCGCGATGGGCCCGTCGGGTTTTGTCCGTTGAGCGGTCACTAGATAAATACAAAGGAACGGGCGCGATAGGCGGAAGGAGGACGATGCATGTCTGACGGCAGCGGCGACTTATTGCACAATATCACACCCAACAATGCTCTCAACAATGCGCTGTGTGTTGTAGTTTAACAAAGTATCCTTGTTCAGAAGGCGGGGGGGGGGGGATCCAATCACCTTAGGTCCAAAAAGCGCGCCACAACTTATAACTTATCATTACTTTCCTTAAGACCACAATCCCCGTTCATTTGGAAGGCGTTATCGGGCCTTGGGTTGAAGAGCATAAGTCACAGGTAGACTGCGATGGATAAATATTATATTCACTCCCACCCTCTTGCTGTGACGATGATAGTCTTAGGGTCTCATGTTGAAACCGAACAACGTAGAAATTTTGTTTAAAGGTTTGGATATAAGAACAGCTTTGCGTTCGAAGCAAACATCGCTCGGCTTGGGAGACACCGGTTATTAACTCTTCATTAAGTGCCTAATAAGCTGCCAACATAACAATCGCGAATCTGTTAACAATCTAGAATCACAGCACCAAATGCATGTAAGTGCACGAGTCCAACTCTGATTAAAGTAGTGCGGGGCCTGCGCGCGTATAGTCCGTATATAGTGAGATCGGGGAAGGCCTAATCGTCGTGCGCCAATCAAGGTCAACTGGCTCCAAGTTCGCCGCGTTCCTATCAAGGATAGTGAAGTTTGCGTGAGCGCCGTTTATAGCCGTTGCCGCCTTTTGCGTTTGCACATTGTAATGAGAAATTGAAGATGATGGACTGCAACATGATGAAGCGCTCATTCCACGATAAATTTACGCTGCTCATCCACATTACAGCGATAGGCGAATGATTGCTGCTTGCAGAATGCCTCGCTAGTCGCTGTCATTGCGACTGCACCGATCAAGTTCGTGCACATAATTCAATACTTACTGTTTTCCCGTCTTGGGAAGATGCCTACATCTAAAGATAATGTAAAATGGCTGACTATGTATTGGCACTGCGATCTTTATAGCAACATCAACCAAAGAGCATTGTTTACACCTGCCCTGACCATACATAGGTAGGTACTTATACCTATACTGCTGCAGCGGCTATTCATTTTCAGGTGCCGAGGGACAGCCTGTTCTCTCCTTTGTACCTAATTGACTTATCCGAAAAAATTGAGTCCAAAATTGATAAAAATAAAACAGTTTTCCGCAGCATGATTGGATAAGTCAATAGGCACAACAAATACGGCTACCTACTTGGAACCGTAACCATTGCTAATAGTGCGAATATAGTGCGTTTCTGTTATTTTTTGCTCAAAGTTTTTAGTTTTGACAAAAGGGAGTTATTCAACAGCAGTTACTTACCCTGCAATTTCGAAGTTCGACATTGCAGAGCAGCCGCGAGTGAAAAGGAAAGCATGCCGCATGCTTTCCTTTTCACTCCTGCATGTCGGAGAAGAGAATCTGCCCACGTAAGCAGAGCACACTGGACAGTGCTCAGGCAAAATGCAGACTCAACAATCAATAAGCGAGAGAAAAATAGAAACAGCGAACGAAGACTGTGCTGCAGAGCGATAAAGGTAATGGCAATAGGTATTTCTTTGTTTGGCGAGGCCGAGGGTCACTCATGTGATAGAGTTGTTCATGACGATCGTACAACACGTGCTATTTTCACCGGGAAAATAGGGCCAGACTCGGTGTGCAGGACCATCCCGCGGCCGATTTACATAGCGGCCACGCGGGGCTGGGAAACACGGGCGGTCCGAACGAGGAACATTCCACCGGCTCGCCCTGGCGACGAGGATAAACTCAGCCGAGCTCCCCGACCCGTGTCGTATATCAGTCTGCCATCTCCGTCCCCAGGCAGTGGAGGTAGAGGAACGTCGGATTTACTGTGAAAGCTATCCAGGGACGGTCGTCGCTACAAAATGCCGTATCGTTCGATATTCACAATGTTAATATGACGGGTGGATCATAGTAGTGTAAGTAAAATATTTTGGGATTAAGAGGCATTATTGCATATATATAATATACAGTAATACGCTCTCGCTCCCCTGTCCTCTTTCGGTGGGCAGTGTCGGACGATCGGCAGGAAAGCCCGGCCTGCCCAACGGCGTTTACAGTGCCCGCCTGAGTGTGTGTGATGATCGATGAGTGCCGTCCGCTGGCCGTCAACCTGTCCGGCCGTGATCTCGCCACTTGACCTCCGTCCGATACGCACCGCGGCGGCGCCAGGGGAGGTCGGCACCGACTAATGCCTCCTCAGATGGTCAGACACCCACCAAAGCGCCCTCCAATGGTCGTGGGACCCTTCCGGCGCCGCCTGACCCGTCATCAGCCACTGAGCCCCTCGCGTGCAGCCGAGCGCATATTTGCACTGCCCTCCTCCCCTGTCCGTCTCTGCAGCCGCCGCGCCGCCCCACCAACCCGCTGCACACGGAGCAGCCTTGAAGGGGAGAATATCGGAAGCCAGCTGCAAACGCGTGCCCGGCATTGGAGACCTTTGGTGGCCCCATTTGACCCTGGTGCGGTCAAGTTCAGTTGTAAAACAAACCAGCACCCTTACGCTCGTGTGCCCGTGTTTCGGCGCCGGCGACATTGAGGTCCCGTTGCTCGCCTGTCTCAAACGTGCTACTGTCGGTGCACGTGCGATTGTGCAACACATCAGTGGTATATGTTACCGATGAACGCTAGGCGGCCCTCCCGTGGGCCGGGGCGGTGCACCCCGCAGACCGGCCGGCCGCCGCGATACTCCGCTTAATGAGTCGTTAATTGTGCCGATACGAGCGGGGCAGGCGGATGGGGAGGCTGCACACGAGGCGCGGCGCACACGCGCGGCTCAGGTGACTAAGGTCGCGCCCGTGTCGCGCGCGCAGCCCCCACGCAGCGGGCGCCGTCTTTACGGCTGTCACCTTCGCATCACTGGGTGTGCGTGCAGCTGAGCTCGCGGGTCCCGTTGGCCGGCGCTGGAGGTGATCGCGGCCCGGAGAATGGGATGAGCGGATTTCTGCACAATCCCGCCCCGGAGGACCGGCAGCCGGCGGAGTCCGCCCGGCTGCCGGGGGGCGGCCAATGGGTGCCAATGACCGCGGCGGAGTGTGGACTGTGCGTGCCGCCGCGGGCCCGTGCGTGAAGGCCACCCGGCCCGCTCTGAGAGACATGACCGCACAATGGGTGGCCAATGGGGAGAGAGTTTTAGGGTGAATACCTAAATGAGCCCGCGCCAGCTGCGCTCTGGGCAGTAAATCATAGTGTTATTAAGTGCTGATGTGCGTAATATGCGTGATCGTCCTCCAATGTAGAATGAGGAGGCGGACTTACGACCACTTGAACGGCTGTATCCCGCTAACGCATGGACCTCACACAGCTAGCATTCACCCACTCTCTTGTCTCCAATTCTTCCTCATAGAAATATGATGGAACTTCGACTTGACTAAGAAACTGGATTGACAAGCTATGAGCTTTCTCAACAGACTCGCAAAAGACTATCGCAAATTTCGTAGTTGCCACTCGAAGACAGAGCAGGTTAGGTGCGCCGCCAATGCGCCTACAACAGCGGAGTAGTATGATGCCACGCTACAGTAGCCGGAAAGAGACTGGATGCGCCATTAGAACGGGCTCTGCGAGGTCGGCCTCGTCGACTACTGTCTGGCTGAACAGGACAAAACCAGCTAGTCTGACGGCGGCCGCCTCAGCCGCCCATCCGGCTACGTGCTTCCACGCCGCGCCGCAACACAACACCCGACCCAGGTATGCACGATACAAAGCCCGGCTATGAGCGATGCGCCGGCCGCCGTCAGGCTCGATGACGGCATGACGTCATCCCGTGCGCCTCGCCCGCTCCTCCGAGACTGCGAGAGAGCCGTTCCGAGAGAGGCGCGGGCCGCAGCGGAGTAACGAATGACGCCGCGGGCCCGCCGAACGGTGACCCGGGCCACTCCGATATACCGGGAACTCGCTCACACTACTGGGACCTGCGGCCGAACAGAGGCGCCGCCGCTCCGCCCCACCAGCCCCTGCCGCTCCACAGCACCGCGTGCCGGCACTCCATCGCGGCACAACGCTTCCATTCGACCTATTAAAGGCTTCGGCGCTAAGTGCTCGTGACGTCACCGGTAGCTCGAAGCGGTGCGCACTGTCCGAGACGGCATCTCTCTCTGGAAACAATGGCGATCGGCCGCGGAGGAGCCGCCCGCCGCTATTGTTATGACCGGTATTTACGCTCGTAAACACGTGACGCGTCTTCAAGGCCGGTTCTGGACATGGGCGTTCCGTGTACTACTGCCGATAGAGTGGCGCACTCGGAGAACTGGCCGGCGTCGGCGAGATCCGAGGAGGCACAGCTCTCCGCGGGAGGTGGCGTAATCCGTGCTTTATGTTATTTTTCATTGAACTGCAGCCTGGGCTATCGTTACACACTTACATAACCCGTAGCATTACCATGGTATCAACACAGGGAGGGTGATGCCGAATTCATCAGCATACAGCACGAGCTTCGCTCATCAATTCATGAAAATTGACCCTTTTAAGCGGTAAGGAAAGAATTTGCAGCAGCAGAGTACAAAGGAGATCATGAAATGACAGACACGAAATTGTAATAAAGTCGAAGATGAAGTAACTTGCAGAGGGTGCGCTGAAATAGGCGGACGCTAAACATGCTTCACGAATGGAATCTCGATAGGAATTTAAAAAAAAAAAAACTTCGGTTCTTCGGCATTTTAGTTAAAACTTAGTACAGAGAGAAAAAACTCAGTTCCGTGCTATGAAACACTATACCCATAGTTAGGTTACCGAAAGGTATAGGTAGCTAGATATGTATATGGGCACTGGGCAGCATTAACATTTTCTTACAAGTAACTAAATGCCTCTATCAAACTCCTATGTACATATATGTAAAGACTCACATCAATACATGTAGAAACCAAGTCTGTCATTAACGTGCATTAAAATGCACAAAAAAACATTACGTCCTGCCCATAAACATAGGCGGCGGAACGGGGGGGGGGGGCACCGTGCCCCCTTTGATTTTGGCATTTTAACATTAGCCCTATGGGCGTTGCATGGAAAGAATGGGACCAAAAGTCGGCAGTGCCACCCCCCCCCCCTTAATTGAAGGTGTCCCGCCGCCACTGCATAGAACTCCCATTCATGGACAGCTGAACAATCCGAACGTGTGCACCAGCACTTGAGACACAGCGGTGTGACAGCAGGTCTGTTACCGGCACCGCCGGCGTCTCTCCCCAACAGCTCTGTTTGTTACAGGATCTGATATAACGTTTACTACACACTTTTATGAGCGCGTAGGGAAAAGAACCTCACATGACAACGGTACAACATCACCTAACATGGGTTTTGCACAGAAGATACCTACACATTTTTTCCAGAACAGTATCTCGTTTGCGGTTCCACCTACTGACCGGGAAAATTACTGAGTAATTCTCACTGCCCTTATTCCTGCTGGAGGTCTCTAACGGTAGACACAATGACTGCAATATCCTGCATAATCACTATCAGCCAAACGGAAACTTGTGTTTTACCTGACAATGTTTTCCTACTCGACATGGCAGAAGAGGTGAAGATACATTGCATGTTACTGCACCCATTGAGTTGTTGGACACACCATGGCGTCTGAATCTCAATAGGCACAGCGATCCAATAACCCAACCATAATCCACTTCACAGCACGAATCAGTTTTTCTTAAACGGCTCCGAAGTCTCAAACGAACAGCAAGACCACATTGCTGAAATATAACAGAGCAGCGGGTCCGCACTACTCGTCCGAACACCACGCGCTGCGTGCGGCCACCTCGGACAGCTCGCTGTCATGATCAGTCCCCTGCCCCACCCGGGAGCCGCACGTGTCTGTCGTGTCTCGCACGTGTCTGGTGGGCACCGCGGCGGTCTGCACCGTCTGCAGTCTGCAGCGGGCCCGCCGGAAGCTGGTCTGGTCGGCCGGCGCGGTGCAGGAGCGCGCCGGGCCGAGCCGACTGCAGCCGTATACCGTCCCGTCCCGTTCCGTTCCGTCCATTGTGGTGGTCGCCGTGGGCGCTGGCCGGTCGGAGGCAGGTGAGGTGGCGTTTCCGGCCCGGTTTCCGGAGCACTATGCCTGAGAGGGCCGCCGCCGACCAGCCCGATCGGTCTCAGTGCGGCGGAGAGAGGAAGCTGCGGTCACAGGGCGCACGCGGGCGGCCGCACAATGACCTCGGGGCAGGCGACCCTCCGACCCCCGCTGGGGTCAGGTGACTGCTTTGTTATGGGAGCTTGCTGGGTAGAAATCCGCCGCGAAGTTCAAGGATTTCTTATTTTGGCAGTGGCTTTCAAATGTTACACTTATCCACAACACGTCAGTCTACCCCCCAAAATGCAAGTAATGCTCTGATCTGACTGCTCATACGATTGTTAGAATCTTGTGACATGCCCATGAGCGGTGCAATGCCGTGATGCGATTACTCGCACCAGTTCCTGTTCAGATTAGATTACATTCTTTGTGCCGTAAAATTGTGGCCAAAGTGCTGAACATACCCCCTCCGGGATTTAGCCAACAGCCTAGTGGATGAGAATAGGGACTTAAAGTTTTCACAAGATTCGCTCCGCGGGCCTCCGCGTATTTTGCAAAAGTTTTTGATGTTTCCAAATACCAAATTTCGTCGTCGGCCCGGTCAGTGAAATCTATCGGAACATTTTACTTCACATGACTTAGCGTCTTAATTAATGACTTGACGCATAAATTTCTGAATAAGTACCGGCATATGTAGAAAGGTGCAGAGGCCTATGCTTAAAGTGATTTAAGGAGACCCCTCATTCTAAACAATAAATAGGATATATGCTGTCCGAATTCCGAATTGAGCAGTGGCAAATTATCTCTGATGAGGTCCGGGCTCGCTCACTGGGCAGCGGCTGTTTATTTACCGAGGAGAGGAAAACTCGTGGGGAAAGGTCGGAGCTGCTTCTTCCCGGTCGGCTCGGCGGCGCCGGACCGGACCGGACCGGAGCGGACCGCTCGGTCGCCGCCGGCGCTCAGCGGCACTGCAGGCAGAGCGCCGTGGGAACCGTCTGTGACCGAAAAACGCCGGCGCCAGGCCGCGGTACTCCCCCGTCTCAGAGCAGGCGCGTGGGGAGGAGAATAGCGCAGCACGACTTCATTTTACCGCTATAGGCTTATATTTCAATTTCAATCGTACAAAGAATGAAAGGACGGTAAATAGCGACGATAACTTGCGCTTCTCATGCTGAGAAGTGATGCCCCAGGGCCCAGATCATTGATAAATCGAAACCAAACCCTCGGCAACTCCATGCCTTACGATCAAGTGCACCAATCTCGTACTGATTTAAAAAGAAAAAGGTGTCTTAGAACTAATGACCCTGTTATCACTTAACACTAGATTTGACGCTTATTTTTACGTGACGCAACGATGGTTTGTTGACAGTATGAGCAGGTTTTCGCCGCCTGCCGACAGCTAACGGGCGTCAGTGGACCTGTCCCGGTCGGCCGGTGCAGTCTCTCGGTCCGGACATTCCCGGCTCGGAGAGAGCCGAGCGGAGAGCCGAGCGGTCCCAGAACTGCCCTCGGGGTGACCGGGGCGGCGGCGGCGAGCGGGCGCCCGCACCGGCCCCTCCTGCGACTGGGAGGGGCGCGGCCGGCACCTGTGCCAACCGGGCATGGCTGCGGTCGGTGATTCGGAAATCGCCGAACGGTGCCACTTATCACCGCCACCCGACCACTGACCCGAGAACACTTTGTACTCCGCACAGAGCTGAGCCGCCAGCGGTGTCCATCGGTCTGAAATTAGCAAGACATCTTCTGGTCCCAGTCACAACGGGACGCACCCATAAAACTTCAAGAGCTCTGCGTAGTAAATGACGCCTATAGATTACGTCATAAGCTGACGCTGTTTGAAATTCACCAGCGGTCCATGGTGATTGGTGATCCAATATGTGGGCCGGCGGGTCTGCACTGGCCGGCGGCGGGCCCAGGTGCGTCTGCAGCCGCGCCGGGACACTCCCCGTCTGCACGCACTGCTCACACCCAGTGCCGGCGGCCGTTCCCAGCCGCCGCTGACGGCTCGTTAACGCAGCGGCGCCCGGTTCGTTGACCGCCGGTCTGCAGCGGCCGTCTGGGAGCGGGGCACGCACATTGCGCGCCGGTGCCGCCGCGCTGTCTGGCACGGCCGGCGGGCCCCTCAGGCGCCGCCGGAATGGACGGCCATGCGCACCCGACTGCGGCCAGAGTCGGCACTGCCGGAGCGGCGCGGCGGGGCGCCGGGCGGGGCTCAGACGCGACCAGTGCAGCTAGAGGGCCACTGAACAGCGCGTGGTGGCGCAACCGAATATAGGCTACCGGTCGGTATGCTGAACTTCCAGACCAATGTCTCCTCCTAATTCCTATCATCCTTCCAGCTCTGAAATGGTTTTGTCAAAATTCAGACCGAAAAGGCCTTACCCAATAAAACAAACAAGCTGAACTTCATTATATCTTGCACTTTATCATGCGTATAAGGTACCCATGATGGTACCCATGATTTGGTGGCCTTATTCACAACGTTATCCACACTCCACAGTTGCAAAGTAAAAAGTAAAAACGTATTTCATTGGAACAGGAAGACTCTTAGGACCTGGGTGCATGGGACGGCTGTTCAGTATTCAAGCTACATTGACTCTTATTTTGGAGAGACACGTCTGTTTCCGTGACGAAATAATATTTTTTATTTATCCTTGATTTCTATCCGGATATTGAGGGTCCAATTCTGCCGACCAATCCCTGCGTCACATATAGCGGTTGCTAAAGTCACGCATTCACTGATAACTGATAGCCAGCGCACCGATAGTTTCATGGCAGTGACGCAGGAAGGCGTGCTATCTACAGTTGAGTGGAGCGCCGCCCCGGACCGGCGCACGACAGTTATATCTCCCCTCTGCATCGTCTCATCAGCGCTCCATATCGCCTCTGCATCGTCTCATCAGCGCTATGAACTGCGACTTGTGAGACTGACGTGAGACCGGTGTTAGACACCCGGCTCATGGACTGAACATATAAAAAACAGCACCAAGATCAAGGGCATCACACTTATCAGCGGCATTGTCATGGCCAGTCGTCTAACAGGACTGCACCTCTCCTCTTTCTTGGCAGGGGTTACTGCACCTTGGTTACCGGAGCATGGCTGATTACTCATCATGCAGCAGGTTGTTCAGCGTTATCAATGCAGGGGAGGGGCTGCTACATTGCATACCATGCTCCAGTTTCTGGGGGTCTGTTCCTCTGCAGTTCATTGTACATGCACCGTTCAGCGGGTAGCAGGAATGTTTCCCGTGTCCGCCGGGGGCGCGGGCCAGCTCTCCGCTCGCCGTTTTCCTCTCAGCGCAGTGGCGAGGGACGTCTGCCCGCGGCTTCTAACCCTTGTCGTTAGGCTTTGTCAGCTCGGCAGCTGCACGGCAACAGGTATGTCAGACAGAGGAACCATTCCCGCAATTTGTGCAAACTTCTGGTACACGAGCTTTCCTCCTGGGTTTCCGTTGCACGGTGCCTTCAGCGACCTCACTGACAGTCACGTGATGCATGATTCCGCTAGGTTTGGGCATGTATGAATTCCAGGGGCTGGGGAGAAATGCGGCCAGCCATCACGGCTGTTTAATATAAATTAAAAGCTTTATTCCGAAGGCGATTAGCTGGATCTTCCAGTTGCCCGGCTATAGAAGGTGAGAGTTTGCCCCAAGTTATCGCCTGAGCCAACCAAACTGGATCTCAGCATGCGATCCAGCAGTCACTCATGAAACAGCAATACTTGAGATGATTTGATGCACTTTTATGAATAGGTGATGAATAGTTGTGATGAAAAGCTGCTTGAGTTTATCTCCTATTGATAGTACCATTAAAAATTAAATTTATATTGTCGCGCAGCTATTATTATGAACATATAGGTACGGCCAAGGCCATATATAGGGGTACGGCCCTCCAGCAAAAGAGTGGTTGGTTAGCCTATGTGCTTTTGGTGTAATAACTTTGAATGACAGAGACACTCCTGTAAAATGACTCAATAGAAAGAGAAGAGGGTTCGTGCACACACTTCTGCAATGGTTTTCAACAGCCATTAGACGTATTCATCAATGCAGATCGCTTATTGTGATGTTGGCAACCAACCACTAAATACCTGGAGGGCCGTACCTACTAATTGTCAGTCGGCAGGCAAGACGTGCCTGAGCTAACCAGTCTATAAGGAAGACACTCATAAGCCAAATGTCCCATCAGCCGTTTATCTAACAAAGAATCTACAGAATATCGCGCGCTCGATAACAAAAACCCTGCTAAATCACACAAATTCGGCATGCCGCACCTGAAGGCATGTAGGTACTCTCGGAGAGCTGTCACCTGACTCACTAATGAGGGGTGCGAATGTACTGGCTTATCAGAGCTCTTGCGTAACGTCAGACAATAAAAATCCCACGTCAAATTTTCTTCGTCACGGTATCATGCCTAAAAGCTTCAAGGAACAACACAAGATGAAAGCCACACCCGTCTCAGCCGACTACCCAACAAACGTTGCCCGCTCATCCCCACCCAGCCCTCCCGACACGTGAGCGGAGATCATGGGTGTGACCTGCGCCCGCTGTTGCAATCTGCAGGGTCACTCACAATCAGAGTCCCAGTCGCCAATCGTATTGTCACCGCTGCGTCACGGGTATCGGCGGCAGTGGCGGCCGACCCCGCTATCGGGCCGCCCGATAATGGCCGTCGCTCGCCGAGATAGCCGGTCGGGCCGCCCCTCCGGCGCGCTGGGACAGAGGAGCTGCCCGCGGAGCGCGCCGGAGCCGTGAGCGAGCCGTGAGCGAGCCGTGAGCGAGCCGTGAGCGCGGGCTCTGCCGAGGGAGCGGCATGGCCAGCTCCAGTATGGAGCAGGGCGGCGGGCCTCCGCCCGTCATGACACCGGCTTGGTCCGATGTGGATCTGGACGGTGAGTCAGCCGACGGTGAGTTTGAGGACTCAGTGAGTGAGTCAGTGAGTGAGTGAGTGAGAGTGTGAGTGAGTCAGCCGACGGTGAGTTCGAGGAGTGAGTGAGTGAGTGAGTGAGTCTGTGCGTGAGTTAGAAGTCAGTTTGCGTGAGTGAGTGAGTGGGTGAGTGAGTGAGTGAGTGAATTAATGAGTCTGTGCGTGAGTTTGATGAGTCAGTTTGCGTGAGTTAGTGAGTGTGTGAGTGAGTGAGTGAGTGAGTGAGTGAGTGAGTGAGTGAGTGAGTGAGTGAGTGAGTGAGTGAGTGAGTGAGTGAGTGAGTGAGTGAGTGAGTGAGTGAGTGCGTGCGTGCGTGCGTGCGTGCGTGTGTAAGTAAGTGAGGGAGTGCGTGAGTGCATGAGTTGATACGTGGGCGAGTCATTGGATGAGTGAGGGGGAACTCGGTTAGCATAGGTATATGCTAAGTCAGTAAGGACGATGAGTTAGTGTATGAGTGAGTGGATGAGTGAATTATCTTTGATGGATGGAGACTAGGAGTACTTACGGTGAGTAGTGAAGTGCGTGATGAAGCTTTTGAGTGAACGAGCGAGCCGATGGAGTAGTGGAAAGGCGGCTCCGGCTGGGCGTTTGGTGGTTGGATGGACTGTGGACAAGTGCAGTCGTGAACGAGTACCTACTGTAGGTGAAGAGTGAGTGTGTGATTGGATAAAAGAGTCTCTGACCCTCTCCGCCCCTCGGCCTGACCGCTGTCGCTGTGTCTGCGGCAGTGACCACGCCGCCGGCGGCGCTGTACTCGCTGACCCGGTGGCAGGCCGACCTGCAGGGCGCGCTGCGGCCCGGCCGCTGGCTGCCCGGCCTGCGCACGCCGCACATGTTCGAGGAGACGTGGCGGGCCGGCTCCACGCCCAGCGTGTGCCTGCTGGCGCTGGTCCGCGCCGCCAAACAGCTCCGCGCCGGCGTCAAGTGCCAAGTGAAAACCGTGTGAGTCGGTGGACGGCGGCGGTACCGGGCAGGGGGTCTGAGTTTACCAGAGCTTATCGTGAACATTGGTCGTTAAAACAGCTCCTTCCGCAGGAAACCATGACACAGCTGCTTCACACTCAACGTAACTGCACTTGTACATACCTACCCTGTATACCAAATGTGTCCCGAGTCGGGTCGGTAACCCGCGCACCCCGCCGGTGTGCCCGCCCCTGCGGTCAGATGTCGGAGTGGTCGAGCCAGGCGCGGGCGACGCTGCACTTTTTCACGGCCTCGCTGAGCTGGCTGGACGTGGTGGACGTGGACTTTGTCTCCGTGGACGGCTCCACCATTATCACGCTGCGCTCCTTCTCCTCGGGCCTGCTGCCCGTCAGCCTGCCGCTGGCGCCTCTCCTCAACGCGGTGAGACGCCGGATGAAATAATGAAATTCCTGATTTTTCGGATTGGGGAACATAAATTTACACAGCCCGCACCAAAGAAAAAGCACATGCTAATGCACCTTGCCCATGCATAACCCAATTCTGTCTTTTCAGTGCCTGTTCTTCTTCCCGTTTTACGATTTCGACCAGAACCGGTGCTGGATCGGCGCGTTGAAGCAGGTGTTTGACCTGGAGATCACCCTGATGCGCCAGTACCGGCCCTGCTAGTGACCAGTGACCGGCGCTGGGTGCGGCGGCCGGCGGACGGCCATGTGTGGCCGGTGATAGCAGCCGTCCCCGTCCCTCTGGGTGGACGAGGACCCCGGCGGTGGACCGGAGCCGGGCCTGTCTGCGGGTCAGTAATGCGGTCTCTGCGCCGGGTCCATAATCGGCGCTGGATGGGGCCGGACGACCGAGGGGGCGGCGGTGTTCCCAGGCACCATTATTCCGGCTGATGTGATGCAGGGGGTGTGTATGTAGATAAGGCGTGTTTGTGTATTAGGATGCTGTGATGCCGGCACCGGAAATGCGTGTATGTTAGAGACAGCTGCAAAATAGTGTATTCCTTGGTTAAGCTGAACTGTGTGAGGTGACTTTAGCAGTGCTGTGATTGTGGCGCAACTTATCATCGACAGAAACAGTGTCGTGATTTTTACCTGCCGTTACAAACCAGTTGTATCGGTTGTGTACCTGCATGTGGTTTATCTTCCTACATGTATTATCTATTGATCATTATTTCAATGAAAGTACCCATTTCCACCTGAATAACATGTGTTATCAGAAGTGCTATACAAAGTCCACGTATCATGTATAGGTACCTATTACATATGCATCAATAATAAACGCGTTATAACTAAAAGCTCAGCACCAGTTCAGTTCTTTGGCTAAACTAAAATACTCAATAACGTTCGATACGAGTGACAAGCAGCACCTGGGAAAGGAATAACAAAGAGGAGAGCAAAAGTTTTCAACGGACTCCGATATAAAACATGTTTCTCTTAAAATAAGCACCTATGCAAATAAAAGGCCTCGCTGGACCTTGGGTACAATAAGAATATCGCTTAAGGACATTGACACTGAATGGCGAACAAATCATTTTAACATTAGTAAAGAACACTATATTTACAAAGCCAAGTGCAGCTGTAGGTAGATATATAGGTACGATTTATATAGGCATGCATGGTTTGAGAGGGAAGGAGAAGGGCATTAAACCGCCAAAATGTGAATGATGCATATAATCTTATAAATCAAAATCAAATCGAATCAGCGTCCTGCGCAAAACCCTGACACGTCTCACTGAAAGAACATCACCTTCGCCAACGTTTAGAATCACCGTCCCAGGTGAGAAACATATCATCCATTTTCAACTCAGGGAGCGTCAAGTGTAATCAAAACACCCGGCCAGTGTCTGCCGAGTTGGTTTGTCGACTTCCCGTCTACGCACGGGGAGCGGCGCCACGGGACGCACTCTCGCGCCAGTGATCCGTTCTTCTGTCGAGCAGCGCACACGTGCCGCGCGCGGCGCCCGCTGATGACGTCGTCAATCAGGGCTGCGGGGCGCGCCAGGTGACGTCACACCGCGCGGCGACCGCCATTGGGCGGTTCCTCTCGAACGCAAACGTACATATAGCGCAACATAGGGAAGTGTTGGCAAGTCGCACACCGACTCCACAGGGCCCAGGTCCTTCTCCGACTGGGAACGAGTGTGCCGCAGATTTTCACCGAAATGGCGCACACTCTGTCCTCAACCCTGGCGCTGCTGAGCTGTTTTGGGGCCCTCCAGGCGTCCTCTGCGGACGAGCTGGCCACGGCCGCCTCACACACAGCCCCGCGGCACACGCTGCATCTCCACCTCTCCGTGGACGAGCTGCGCCACGTGTTCGCCGTCGAGCGCCACGAGGACGTGCCAGAGTACGACCTCTTCCACGTGAGCTCCAGACGAAAGCGCAGCCTCAACGGTCGGCACCGGCGCAGCGTTCACGTGCAAGCGTTCGGTGACCAGATCGACCTGGACCTGGAGATGAACCGCGAGATCGATAACCGCATCCGGCTCTTCTACGCCGACGGCGCCGGCAGCGACATCAACATCGAGCGCGTCGAGGGCGACACGGACATGTACGTGGGCGAGCCGTACCAGGACATAAGTCGCGAGGCGGCGCTGCTGGTCAACCACGCCGACGACGACACGCTGCAGCTGAACGGCGTGGTGTCCGACCTGGTGATCGCGCCGGCACCGAGGCACGTGCACCACCACTACCCGTCGTCCCATGACGACGACGCGCTGCTGGCTGACGACCAGGAGCCGCTGGACGAGTCCGAGAGCCACGAGAGCACGGCCCGGCTACGCCAGCGCCGCTCGACACCGCCGGTCACACGAGGACTGCACGTCATCTACAAGCGCGCCGCCTCGCCGTCGTCGTCCACCGGCTCGGCTCCCATCGACCACGAAGATTCTTCGCTGCTGGTGGAGAAGGAGCCGGCAGCCAGTGAAGACTCTGTGACGGACGAGTCGCCCAGCCGCAACAAGCGCAGCACGCCGTCACTCTACCCAGAGGTGCTACTGATAGTCGACTATCAGACATACGAGGCGCACAACTTTGATGCCAAGGCCGTGAAACGCTACATGATGACCTTCATGAACGCTGTTGATTTGCGCTACAAGTCTGCCGAGCAGCCGTCCATCACCATCAAGGTGGCCGGCATCGTCATCAGCAAATCCAAGGAAGCCACCCCATATCTGGAGAAGCACATGGTAACAAGCACAGATCTGGACGCCGTCAACGCTCTCTCTTCCATCGGCAAGTACTTGTTCAACGAAAAGCGGTTCCCCACCTACGATGCTGCCATGGTTATAACGAAACGTGACATGTGCACGCGCAGAAACGGCAGAGGCACCTGCAACAAAGTGACGGCTGGCTACGCATACGTCGGCGGTGGTTGCAGCATCAGCAACTACCACAAAAAGATCAACTCGGTGGCTCTGGTAGAGGATTCGACTGGTTTCTCCGGCATCATCGTGGCCGCGCACGAGATCGGACATCTGCTGGGAGCCGTGCACGATGGCTCACCGCCGGCAGCGTACCTGGGCGGGCCGGGAGCCCGCTCTTGTCCCTGGAAGGACGGCTACATCATGTCCGACATGCGGCGCGACCACAAGGGCCTCAAGTGGTCGGTGTGCAGTCTCAATCAGTTCGCCCACTTCGCCAACGACAAGCGTTCAAAGTGCATGCACAACCACGCCAAGAAACCGGCCAGCCTGCCGTCGGCCAAGAAGCTGCCCGGCAAGCTGATGACCGTGGACGCGCAGTGCAAGCGGGACCGCGGCTCGAGCGCTTGCTTCAAGGACCACCGCGTGTGCGCTGAGCTGTACTGCTTCGAGCCGTCCAGCGGCTACTGCGTGTCGTACCGGCCGGCGGCAGAGGGCTCCGCCTGCGGCCGCGGCCTGCACTGTATCAACGGCCAGTGCGTGGCCGACAGCTTCTACTACTAGCTGCCGCTGCTGCTGCTGCTGCTGCTGCTGCTGCTTGTTACGTGCAGGCTGGCCCGCGGGCGGGTCCAGCCAACTCTCAGGTACCTGACACAACTAATTTGTTGTTTTCATCGTTACCTGGTGACTGGAACTATAAGGTCATACGGTGTATTTACAATGCTGCCAAGTATTACCAGATATTTTCTACCGAATAGTTTCAATAAGCACATGTTCATAAGCATGTGTGAAACATTTACTTATTAACAGGATCTCATAAATGCGCATAAATGTTTATGTTGAATTCAGTAGCAACTTGTGATAGACGCATGTGTGCGAGTTTCAGCTGACATGTTTGAATGCATTGTTGATGTATGTTTGAATTGATATATAGTTGATCTTTTTTAAATAAACATGTACACATATAGTATAACAAGTTCTTTGAACTTTGTAGAGTAGTTAGCACTCGGCCTACTTGACCTAACCTTAGGTCACCAATATTACATTTCTGAGATAAGCGCTATTCGACATTGACGAAGATGATGGGACATTTTTGTTCATCAGACCCCCGCACTTTCTTCGATTGCCGCGCTGAAATGCTCCTCCGTTCTAGGCAGTTTTGGCATACCGCGGTCGTACCAGCCTGAGGATATTTTCTAAGGAATCCCCGAGTCGGAATAAACCTTTACCTGCTTAACCATTCATCGAAAAACGCCACATTGCGCTACAACTCGCGCCTCGTTCAAGTCGCACCCGGCCGCCGCGCGCAGGCATTCAGCGACAAGGCGCATCTTTGTCCATTTACCCATCACTGAACACGATTCCAGGGTCATATTTACACGACCTCTAGCTGAGCGGTCAACGAGGGGTCATGTCTGGTGATTGGCTGAATGTCCAATAATCACAGCGCGCGTTAGACGGCGTCCAAAAGAGGCGCCAGGACTTTCCGGACACCCTGTAATAGCAAGTATTGTAAGTTTTCCTGAGGTAAGGTCATTTGACCTTGAATGACCTGACCTGATGACCTGACCTTGAACGCTTTCCAGGCCCACAAGCAGCACGACGCCGGTCACGAGACAGAATGTAGCCAGAAAAATCACCCTCGCCATCTGCTTAAGAACTTATCGGTGTCGGGACGCGTGTGGGGCGCCGCTTAGCCCATGGGGGTGCACTTTGACGTGATGGGGGTGCATTTTCAGGGGATCCATATAGAAAGTTACACCGCTGACCCTCGCCCTGGCAGGGGGGGGTCGATGGAACCCCCCCTAAGGTTTTTCGAAGATAGCGTAAAAACGGCGGCGCACAGCGCCGCCAAATTTGGCACAGCCTATGGGGCAGCCTTTTTACGTATGGCCTGAAAATGTCAGGTCCGGGTGACCTTGGTTCAGGTCACCAGGTCAGAAAAACCGGTACAAGGTCATGGTCAAATTTCAATTTTCTTTATGCACCTGTCCAACTCACAGTTTTGGACTGATTTCCTTCAAACTTTCAGGATGTGCTAAGTTCACCGAGTTGTATAACATATAGTTCGTTTTTTTTACATCACTGACCTGAGGTCAGTTAGAGGTCATTACGTCGTAATGTTAAGCCTTGGGGAAATATTCAATTCGGAAAATACTGGAGATATCCGCTTCGTTTCATCACTTTTGTGCTTTGAAACCTCAGTACTTAACATTATGTCACTCGGTGCTTCTTTGTTTGGTGTACTTATCCATGGTTCAGGTCAAATGAGGTCAACTGAGGTCAAATGACGTTTGTGCCAATAACTTGTCACATAATAAAGATACAGCTTTTAAAGTGGTATCATTATATTCCTCTTGAAGAGCCGAGTCGAATGATATGCAAAATTAAGCATTTCGACCATTCTTAAGACTTAAGTTGTGCTTAAGATGTGCTTAACTTTTTAAGTACAATTAAGCAATCAAAGAAGCATATCATTCGACGCGCCTTAAAGTGTTGAGTTCACTGGTGCTTTTCTTTTAGCTCTATCTTGATTAGATCAAAAGTTATAGGAAAAATCTTTTGACCTGTTTTTAGCGAAATTTTTACATTCATACCCCTCAAAACCCCCTAAATATTGACCAAGAGCAACCAAATTTGCACAAGGGAGAGAACTCCTGGGGGCCCACCTATCCACCAAATTTGGTGTTTCTAGGTGCCATAGGAGCCAATCGCGAGGGGGGTCGCATCACCTCCCCCCCTGCCAGGCCGGCCGTGTTATGAAAAATGCCCTGCCAGGGCGAGGATTAAGCCATATCGGTTGCAACTGAAGCTAAGCTACGCATAGCTACTTCTAAGGGCTGAATACCATATAAAGTAGGTAGGTAATTGGAAACCAGGGGAAGGAATCGCTAAGGCTGGACCGTCCCGAGTCCGAACCCGTCAAATTTTTCTCGACCTTAAGTGTAGTTGTAACGGCTAACAATATAACATATAAAGTAGGCATAAATGCAATACTCAATATGCGTTGTCATCAGTCATGTGTCATGCAACCTACCCACCATAAGACGCATGGACAAGGACATTGGCCAAGCATCACTGGCGGTCGGTTAGGTATCTGACGGCACATAAGTCAGCAAGCATAAGCTGTCACCTGCCGTCGAAACGGTGAACCAATGGTACGTCCCTTCACCGCTAGGGTCAACAAAGGTTCTCGTCGAAAATCCAAGCTGAGACGTTTTGAGCCACGTTGCAAGGCCTATATACCTACCTAGTACCTACATATACCTACTACATGAGACCATGGTGCACTCATTCAGCTTAATGAGATGCTCTAAACACGACTCGAAACACGACGGGGTGGGGGGGGGGGGGCAAAACCTGCCCCCTCCCGTGTTTCGCCAATAGCTTCTAAGCGCGCTAAGCTCGCGACGTCAAATTTTCAGTAGGTACCTACCTACCTTACCTTTACCATACATTGATATTTGATTTGACATGCTCCCGGAAAATTTCAACAAAATAGAAATCCATCGCAAACTCTGGGAGGAAATGGCGGTTTAGTTGCGTCATATCACGCCATTTCCGCTTGAAAAACTGCAAAACTTCAAACACTCCTAACATCTTCAGTTTTTTTTTTAAGGAATCGAGACGTAACAAAAATAATGTAGGTACGTGATTCTGCTTTGTCTTTCAAATGGCTATCTCGGTTTTTCGAGAATGTTGGAATGTGGCTTAAACTTTGTCCAAAATGATTTTTGGTGGAAAATCATTGTAAAGATAAATCCAAAAATTTGAGCTTGTCGAAAAACACGGAATAAATAATAATTGTTGGATAATTAGATTCTGTGAACCTACATTCTCATTTTTGAAGAATCGACTGAAAATGTAGCAGTAGGTACCTAGTTCATTCAACTTTTTATGACATCACGACACACCAACTTTAAAAAATAACATTTTGGAAGTTCTAGCCCTCATACAGGAACAAAAATGGCACCATTCGATTCGCCGTGAAAAACATGCAGCATATAGACACCTTTTGAGTTTTTACAGTCAACTTCAAAATTTGACCTCACTTGATCTGACCTTGACCTGACCTCGACCTGGTATTCATCCATGGATATGGTCCATATCACTAATTGAGTATGCCCATTGAATTATATGAATAAAATGACCAATGAAACTCTGTCGCACTTGTCCTCTCGTATATTTCATTTCATGGTGAACTGACCAGACCTAGACCTTGACCTTGACATCAGGCATGAGGAATGACATCGTTTGCAACGCATCTTATCTTGGTAGCCTAAAAACACGTTTTGGGCAATCAATCGCAGTCCCTTCTTCTCCAACTGCGCTCCAAAGCCGATAATGTAGAGACTTGCATTTTGCACCCTTGCCCTGACCTTGACCTGACCTCTGAGCTCTTAAGGCAAAACATATTGGCTCAAAAGATCCGTCCTGTTGAGAGGTGTCCATTGCCGTTTTCTCGTCTTTCTACGATCATCGGTTCGGAAGTAAGACGGGGGGGGGGGGCAGAATCTGCCCTCCCCCCCCAGCATGACGCGTATGGTGGAATAGCCCAGCGCGGCAAGGGTTAACAGCAGGGCAATGGGCCATGCCCCCCCCCCCCTTCTACCCATTGGCGCCCTCCTGCTGCTCGCCACCCTCCTACTCCTCTTACTGAACAGTCACTGTATGCATCTGTGAGAAGGCCATGAGGGCTGTTCTGGGGTAATTTGGATGAGAAGCCCGAGCAGGCTAATCAATCTCATGAGGAACAGTCCTGTTATGGTTTATATTTCCATGTTGCTGCCGCCTTCTCGTTGTGCGTTTGTGTATGTATGTATGTATGACGTATGTATTGTATTCATAAAAATCTCCACATCGTGGCTCTTCCGATTTCAGAGTCAGTACATTAGTTAAACACAGTGAACATGTTCATAAAACACGAAAAAATGATGGTTTAAAAATCACTATAAATTGCTAAAATGCGATAAAACTGAGCACATCTACTCCCCATGTCTCGCGATTCACCTCCGTGGGTGACACAGTAAACGACTCCTCCTGAGCTCGGCTGGCAGGCGGTTCCAGGCGGTGGTAGCCCGGCACATAAATGCACGGCGAGCGAGTTCTGTGCGCACGCGTGGCATTTGCAGCAGCATACTCTCCGATCAGTGGCGCAGCCAGGGGGGGGTCAGAGGGTCAGCTGACCCCCCCGAAATTTCTGTCAGGGGCCCGCTCTGGGATAGCGAAAAAGAGAGAGAGAGAGAGAGAGAGAGAGAGAGAGAGAGAGAGAGGGAGAGGGAGAGGGAGAGGGAGAGGGAGAGGGAGGGAGGGAGGGAGGGAGGAGAGAGGTCCTAATCTAATCGGACGAGCCCGTTTCGAGAAATGCCTACTGGGACACCACGGGTGAGGGTCCATGGGCCCCAGGTGCAAGGGGCCCGGGCCCCCGGGTGGATGGAGCCCGGGCCCCTGTGGATGGGCCCGGGCCCCGGGTGGATGGAGCCCGGCCCTCCGGGAGAACGAGGCCCGGGCCCCCGGGTGGATGGGGCCGGGCCCCCGGGAGAACGAGGCCCGGGCCCCGGGTGGATTGAGCCCGGGCCCCGGGTGGATGAAGCCCCGGGGCCCGGGCCCCCGGGTGGATTGGACCCGGGCCCCCGGAAGAACGGGGCCCGGGCCCCCGGGAGAACGGGGCCCGGGCCCGGGTGGACGGAGCCCGGACCCTGGTGGATGGGCCCGGGCCCGGGAGAACGGACCCGGGCCCCGGGTGGATGGAGCCCCGGGGCCCGGGCCCCCGGTTGGATTGGACCCGGGCCCCCGGTTGGATTGGACCCGGGCCCCGGGAGAACGGGACCCGGGCCCCCGGGAGAATGGGGCCCGGATTCCTGGGAGAACGGGGCGCGGGCCCCTGGTGGATGGGTCCCGGGCCCGGGAGAACGGGGCCCGGACCCCTCGGAGAACGGGACCCGGACCCCTCGGAGAACGGGACCCGGGCCCTCGGGTGGACGGGGCCCGGGCCCCCTGGTGGACGGGCCCCGAAGCCCGGGTGGATGGGGGTCCGGGCCCGTGTGGATGGGGCCCAGGCCCCGCGGGTGGATGGGGCCCGCTAGGGTGACCTGCTTGCTCCGCAACGGAGTATTTTTGATCGGTGAGCGTTTGGTTGGTCATGTCTCCGTGGGCTATGTATCCATTTCGGTCGATTGCTTTTTGACGGCTTAACATTTTGGTTTGGGAAAAATATCTATCGCATCGAGGTGCCCGTGTCAGATAAGTGTGCGTTCTGCTATAGAACATGTCAAGTGTATTTTATAACATAGGTTGACGTAGGTTATTGAAAAATGAAAGCCAGCGATTAATTGCCATGTAGATGTTTGAAACATTCCTATATTTTCAAGAATACCTACTGTTGCTCGTCTTGCAAAAGCGATGATTGGATCTTGGACAAAATTTAATGCTCTTTCCAACGATGCCATTTTCAATTGTCAAACGTACCAGGTTATGCAGCAAAACCCATGTATTTAAGCAAGTGACACATCATGGACAAATACTATGTTCTCCAGCAATTTGTTCCACCTTGTTTTTGATCAATTAGCTTTTCACATGTTTTCAAGGGAGGCGGTACATTTCTCTTGCCTATAGGTGTTACTTGAGTTCGCCCCGTCTGACGGTCACCCGAAAATAGTATAAGGTCCAAAATCCGTCTGAAACGTCAATCTTTTAAGCAAAAGTGCCTCACAGGTGCACGTGGTGCGTGCCATTTCCTGCATCGCACATCATTCGATAGCCCGTTCGATTCACTACACGATACTGTGTTCCCCGTGCCGATCGGGTCCACGGTTACCGAGATATTGCACGGGGACCGGACCCGTGTCGGGCAAATTTAGCCATTTTCCCCCGATTTTGCAAGCCGACTTATACATGTAAAGTCTATGACGCGAATTTGCACTTTTTAGGCACGCGCCATGTGCTCACCATCGGCCCGATGGAAATGAGACCCCTAAAAGACCCGTTGTCCATCCTTGTTCTATAAGTTGCGCAAATTTCACGCGCTAGGTGCAACGGTCTGCAAGCCTGTACCCCGCGCTAAGTAACACCATGGAGTGACACCATGCCGGGACCTCGGTAACAGACAGAATCTACGTCACCACATTACCACACCACAACAAACACGGCCCAAGGCAAAACATGTCCCATATGAGCGCGTTAAGATTTCTTGTGAGCGAATTCACGTAATGAAGAAGAATAATTGCACAATCTACTACAGCAGCCAATATATGACTTAGGACATGCACATGGGACTACAAAGTACATACATCATATCTTGTCCGACAGAAGCAGGCAACAGCTCCGTTTGCATATATGCTATGCATATTACGGAAGGGGTACATTTCGGCCTCGAAAGATAAGAATTCATACTTCACAGTACCTAACAGTACCTATATTTCTGTCGTGGTCAATGTGCGTGGAAATTGAACACGGGTGATTACCGAGCTATTGTTCTATCAAAACTTTCCGATTCAAACTCGCTCAGGCAGGGTTGTGCTTGACTCATGAGTCGAGTCAGAAATTTGACTCAACTCTGATTCAAATGAGTTAGATTTGAGTCGAGTCGGATAAAATGTTGAGCTGTTGAGTTGAGTCAGAGTTGAGTCGGACAAAAATATTAAGGTGTTGAGTTGAGTCAGAGTTGAGTCAGCAAAATAACTTTTGACATTGAGTTGAGTCAAAAACATTTAGGAACATGAGTCAGCTGACTCAACTTTCTAGAAACAATATAAAGTATAAGTTTTTCATTCCCCCCCCCCCCCCCCGCTAAACAACTCAGGCCTGGCCCTGCTGCCGGATTTTTTCACCCCCCTCCCCGCTCAACAACTTTTTTATCTGAGTCAATTTTGAGTCAACACACTTGACTCAACAAAAACAAATTGAGTCAAGTTTGAGTCAACTCATATTTTCATTGAGCCGCTTGAGTCATGAGTCGAGTCAAGGGAATAAATCAGCTCCTTGTTTGAGTCAGAGTTGAGTCAGGGCATTCTGAAGTTGAATGATGAGTCGAGTCGGCAAATTTTTTTGAGTCGAGCACAACCCTGCGCTCAGGGTTATCGTGCAAATAAAGGGGGCCCGCCCAGCAGAATGCGTATGAAATATGGAGAGATTCTGAAAAATGGGTCGGGGGCCCGCACACTAGGGGGCCCGCTTTGGAGGCGATGACCCCCCCGAAATGAAATCCTGGCTGCGCCACTGTCTCCGATCCCCGCGTGGTCCTTTCTGATACATCTGAACGGGACACAATCATCGTGCGGAGATGCTCAGGCGACTCAGGTGACCCCAGAATCCGACAAAGTGCCGCCAAGTCACATTTAGTAATCAGCTCATCAATTTTGAGCCATCCCAGTTCTTTTAAAGCGGGAGTAATATGCTGAGACCTCTTTAGTCCGGAGATGATCCTGGCACCAAAATTTAGAACTTTCTGGATCCTATACTTTTGAGTTTTGGTGCAGCCGCCCCAAACGGTCAGACAGTAAGTGATGTGGGGATAAACAAGCCCTTCGATGATAACTTTTTTGGTCTCGTGTGGTAGTCGGTGGCTCAGCTTTGCAAGTCCCACCAACATGCCATAACAGCGCCTGATGACGGCAGATATCTGGAGGTCCCAATTGAGATAAGAGTCCAAAGTTATGCCAAGAACCTTCACAGAAGGAGAAGGACTGATGAGCTGTTCCCCAAAATGAATTTTAAATGTTTCGTTGATTTCTAAGTGAATTCGCTTAGACTTCACGACCAAGAGATCTGTTTTTGAGGGATTAATTTTTAAACGATTTTGAGTAAACCAATTCAAAACAATTTTGAGCGTGTTCTCTACTCTAGTACGGAGGTCACCCACGTTGGCCGGAGCATCCGCATTGATAAACTGCGCGTCGTCGGCATACATGATGAGCTGTCCGTGGCGAATAAAAGAAGGTAAATCGTTGGTAAATAGTAAAAACAAGATCGGTCCCAAAGTACTCCCTTGGATCACGCCATGTGTCACCGCCACTGGCGGTGTTTACGCATCTCGCGCTCCGGTATCAATCCGATACGGTGGTCTGGTGCGTATGCCACCGCCAATAAACTTTTCTACATCGTCACCCATGGGCGAAGCTTCCTATACAGTTTGTGTGGCACCGGCCCCACCAAACCTTAGGCATTTCTACACCTTCAAATTTGGTAAAAGACCGAGAAGAGCTTTAAAGGGACCCTCCCACCTTAACATTAGATTTGAGTTGAGATAGCCAAAATGGGGTCCCTGGCTCACAATTACCGGTTTCGGCACTAACAACATCGAGAAATGCCTTAAATCGGAAATATTGAATTTCAAAATTGCAGCATTTTGATTCAGAGGGGCTAATGCATAGGAATACCCCTCTGAATGTGTGACGTCAGAGCAGATATCTAACGATTTTTAAATGTTTGACTAAAACGTTTTGTAGCACGCGGTGGTATATCCTGCTTTGCGCGCAACAAATGCCGCACTTTCAAATAAAGTCGCTAGGAACAGCGGAGATCCCAAAAAGTAAACAAAAGTACCTAAAAGTCTAATATCTTGAAAACCGGTGAATATTTTTCGATGAAATTTGGTAGATATTCATTTTTGCTCTTTCTGAACCGAGCGACATCACTTTCATGCCAATTCATTAACTTTTTTGAAGGTGGGAGGGTCCCTTTAACCCTCGCCCGTATAGGGGGGGTCGAACGGACCCCCCCCCCCCCATGGTTTTTTTGCGAATAACTCGCGTAAAAAGCGGCCGATCGCGACGAAACTTTCAGTACCCTCGCGTTCATCAATTTCACACCTACCCTGAAAATTTCATGACCCTGACCCAAATGACCTTTGACCTGTGACCAGACTTGTAAACGACTCTGAGTTGATTCGTGAATCGACTCAGAATCAAACCGTTTTTCGATGAGTTATGAGTTGATTCGAGTCACTTCATCGAGGAACTTGATGAGTCAGGAGTTGATTCGAATCAATTAAATTTAACATCATGAGTCATTTGATGAATCGATTCAAATTTTCAGACTCAAACAAAGAATCGACTAAAAAAAAATTTGAGTCGTTTACAAGTCACCATCAACACCCTAATAATCAATGCTAGATCACCCCCTCAGCTTTAGCCATCACTTAACTCCATATTTCAGACTTACAAGAGCCTCAGAGGCTCAGGCACAGGCGCCTAATGAGCCAAAAGCATTTGGCAGTTGGTAGGTACTTAGTCTTACCAAACCAAGTGCCTGCTACACTACCTAGGTACCTACATTTTACATGTCAGAAGTCAGAATTGACACCTGCGGCTGCCTCCCCTTCTCCCAGTCCCAATTTGGTCCCAATAATCAATCAACAGCATAAGAGTTTGGGCGTCTATAGAGTCAAATACGCCCAAACTACCTATCTACTATTATAAATCTTAAAAAGTCCGCCGCCGCCCACGCCCACGCCGCCGTCGGGGTTACTCCCAAAAAGGCTTATCGCGGCGCCGTCGATTGACGCAGGACGGTGAAATTTTGACGACTCGTGGGTCACGTCATTCAACAGGTCGTATTAAATTTTGGGCACGATGCGGCCGGGGGTGCGCCCGTGGCGCGTGCTCATGTGCGCCATAGGGTTAGCATTAGAATCGGCAAAAACAGGCCATTGCTCGGGAACGGTAAGGGCTACGGGGATGAAATTTTCACACCAAGTCGAGCGCGTGCACTCAATTGTCGTATTAAATTTTCGAGGGTGTGGGTTCAGCGGTGTGCACGTGATGGGGCCGCGACCGGCGCCGAGCAGAGGGCACGTGCTTAAGGCTCAGTTGTTCGCTTAGAAAACTGAGTGAAAAGCATCAGAGCCAACGAAGGCCGACACAAGGCACCGCTCGCCAAGGGGATTTGCCAGTAAATACAATTAATTTGTTTTTGCAATATCTCAGCCGTTTCTGGGCCGATTTAGCTGAAACTTGGACTGTCGGTGGTAGTGTAGTGTAGGGTAGGGTAGGGTAGGGTAGGGTAGGGGATTGTAGGGTAGGGTTGGGTAGGGGATTGTAGGGTAGGGTAGGGTAGGGTAGGGGATTGTAGGGGATTGTAGGGTAGGGTAGGGTAGGGTAGGGTAGGGTAGGGTAGGGTAGAGTTAGGTAGGGTAGGGTATGGTAGGGTAGGGTAAGGTAGGGTAGGGTAGGGTAGTGTAAGGGTAGGGTATGGTAGGGTAGGGTAGGGTAGTGTAAGGGTAGGGTAGGGTATGGTAGGGTAGGGTAGGGTAGGGTAGGTTAGTGTAGGAGTAGGGTAGGGTAGGGTAGGAGTAGGGTAGGGTAGGGTAGGGTAGGGTAGGGTAGGGTAGTGTAAGGGTAGGGTATGGTAGGGTAGGGTAGGGTAGGGTAGTGTAAGGGTAGGGTAGTGTAGGGTAGGGTAGGGTAGGGTAGGGTATGGTAGGGTAGGGTAGCGTAGGGTAGGGTAGGGTAGGGTAGGAGTAGGGTAGGGTAGGGTAAGGGTAGGGTAAGGTAGGGTGGGGTAGGGTAGGGTAGGGTAGGAGTAGGGTAGGGTAGGGTAGGGTAGGGTAGGGTAGGGTAGGGTAGGGTAGGGTAGGGTAGGTAGGGTAGGGTAAGGTAGGGTAGGGTAGGGTAGGTAGGGTAGGGTAGGTTAGTGGTAAGGTAGGGTAGGGTAGTGTAGTGTAGGGGTAGGGTAGGGTATGGTAGGGTAGGGTAGGGTAGGGTATGGTAGGGTAGGGTAGGGTAGGGTAGGGTAGGGTAGGGTAGTGTAGGGGTAGGGTAGGGTAGGGTAGGGTAGGGTAGGGTAGGGTAGGGTAGGGTAGGGTTGCATTGAGTAACATCCTAACTTACAAAGGGCTCGAACAACTCGCATGCATCACCATCATACTTTACAGTTCAATTAAAAGCAGTTACCAAGTTCTACACAAATAATACCAATAAAAATGCAACTTTCTTCACCCAAACTAATGCATCCGTTAATCATACATATCAAAATATACAGTTATCGCGTGAACCTGTACCTCTAGTCTACTATTATAAATCTTAAAAAGTCCGCCGCCGCCCACGCCCACGCCGCCGTCGGGGTTACTCCCAAAAAGGCTTATTGCGGCGCCGTCGATTGACGCAGGACGGTGAAATTTTGACGACTCGTGGGTCACGTCATTCAACAGGTCGTATTAAATTTTGGGCACGATGCGGCCGGGGGTGCGCCCGTGGCGCGTGCTCATGTGCGCCATAGGGTTAGCATTAGAATCGGCAAAAACAGGCCATTGCTCGGGAACGGTAAGGGCTACGGGGGTGAAATTTTCACACCAAGTCGAGCGCGTGCACTCAATTGTCGTATTAAATTTTCGAGGGTGTGGGTTCAGCGGTGTGCACGTGATGGGGCCGCGACCGGCGCCGAGCAGAGGGCACGTGCTTAAGGCTCAGTTGTTCGCTTAGAAAACTGAGTGAAAAGCATCAGAGCCAACGAAGGCCGACACAAGGCACCGCTCGCCAAGGGGATTTGCCAGTAAATACAATTAATTTGTTTTTGCAATATCTCAGCCGTTTCTGGGCCGATTTAGCTGAAACTTGGACTGTCGGTGGTAGTGTAGTGTAGGGTAGGGTAGGGTAGGGTAGGGTAGGGGATTGTAGGGTAGGGTTGGGTAGGGGATTGTAGGGTAGGGTAGGGTAGGGTAGGGGATTGTAGGGGATTGTAGGGTAGGGTAGGGTAGGGTAGGGTAGTGTAAGGGTAGGGTAGGGTATGGTAGGGTAGGGTAGGGTAGGGTAGGTTAGTGTAGGAGTAGGGTAGGGTAGGGTAGGAGTAGGGTAGGGTAGGGTAGGGTAGGGTAGGGTAGGGTAGTGTAAGGGTAGGGTATGGTAGGGTAGGATAGGGTAGGGTAGGGTAGTGTAAGGGTAGGGTAGTGTAGGGTAGGGTAGGTAGGGTAGGGTATGGTAGGGTAGGGTAGCGTAGGGTAGGGTAGGGTAGGGTAGGAGTAGGGTAGGGAGGTAAGGGTAGGGTAAGGTAGGGTGGGGTAGGTAGGGTAGGTGGAGTAGGGTAGGGTAGGGTAGGGTAGGGTAGTAGGTAGGGTAGGGTAGGTAGGGTAGGGTAGGTAGGTAGGGTAGGTAAGGTAGGGTAGGGTAGGGTAGGTAGGGTA